>NW_004524614.1:5872592-5897223 GCF_000260255.1 Octodon degus | reverse complement strand
GATCTTTAGAACAAACAAAAACAGTTCTGTGCTTTTCAGGATATTTGAAGTTTACCCCAAAATCACACTTTTCTCTTTCACCAGCTGGCATCTTCCTTAAGTGTTCTTACCAGAGTTTGGCTAGTCAGTAACAGATTATGATATTCCAGGTCTTTAAAGGTGGCTTGGTATTGACTCAGTGTGTTTTGAAAGGCTGTCCCTATTTGGTCCTTGACTCTCATTCTAAATGAAATCACCAGAATATCCTTATGAAATGATGTCAGGGTATAGTCTGATAAGAGAAAAATTCTTTGCTCACAATTTTTTCAGACATCTTTGATATCAGACATTTATAATCTGGAAGCAGTGGGTGCTTCCCTTGCATCTTCAGGTGAGAAGACAAGAAATGGCTCCTTGTTTATATAAAATAATTTTATATTAATTTTATATTATTGACTTGATTCTTCCATTAGTTTGCTTCCCCCCACCTTGAGGTGTCCCTTCTTTTGAGTCAGGTTTTTGTTATGGTGCCTGGGCAGGCCTTGAACTCCTGGGCTCAAACAATCCTCCTGCTTTAGCCTTCTGAATAGCTGGAAGTACAAGTGTGCATCAGCATTTATGAGTGTCTTCCTTTAATCTTAAAAGATCTAAGAAAATGCATAAATTTCCATGCAAAAAACCCTTAAATTCTGTATTTGTGTATCATGTATGAACTAAAATTTTCACTTACCAAAGAAAACTATTAAGCTCATCCCAGCTTCAGAAGAGAGGAATCAAGCTCCACCCCAAAGGGAGCAATGCTGAAGAATTTGTGAGCATATTTTTAAAACTACTATTAGGACCAGCTAATATATGTGGGGTAGGTGGGATATGATTTACTGATATTTTTTAGAACTGCTGGCCCAAGTTAATAGTAAAAGGAAAATCATCTTTGAGTCATTTTCTTGTCTTTTTACATTGTTCACAATTTCTTCTTGTTCTCACATTCAGTAGAAAAATTTTCTCACTTCCTTACGCTTGCTAACCACCAAGGAGATGGAAAACAGATACAGAAAATGTGTTATGGTTAAATTATGTTGTTCAAAATGGAAAACTGAAGTTTGAACTCCTAGTGCCTAAAGCCTCATAACCTGCCCTTATTTGGAAATAGGCTCATGGTAGATGTAGTAAGATGAGCTGATACTAGACCAGGGTGGGCCCCAATCCAAAATGTCTCCTGCCCTTATACGAAGAGGGGTACAGAGATGCAGGCACCCAGGGAGAGCCTCATGTAATGATAAAGGCAGAGATTACAAGCCAGCAGATGCAAAGATTGCCAGCAGGCACCAGAGGTGAAGAAAGTACGCAAGAAGAAACCAGCCATGACAACCCTTTGATGTTGGGCTTCAGGCCTACAGAAATTTCTGCTGTCCAGGTAGTCCAGTTTGTGGTGCTTTGTTATGTCAACTCTAAAAAACAGACTCATAGATCTTTAAGAAAACTCTACACAATTGTGGCTTCTTGCTTGGGGTATTTAAACATGGGACCATCCTCCCCTAATAGAGCAGCTAAAACCAGTGGCTTTTGCTCATCCCTCCTCCATAATTGCATTACAGACAACATTCAAACATGGTGCGTGAGTCTCTCTTGAGGCTTTGGACTATAAACAAGTGACTTCGTCACCAATTTAAGATCCACAGTATGGATGTGGCAATCCAGAAGCACCAGGCAAAGTTGCTAGGGTAAGGATGCCAGGCTCACTTCCTGGGTGGGCCATTCCTGTGGCCAGCTGTTTCCTAAGTCTCTTAAGATCACCAGTCACCCTCATGACTCATACCCTTCTAGAAAATTATATCTCTACCTAGGCAAATGGAGTCAACTGCAGTTGTTTGTTATCTAGACTGGTTTTTTGACCAAGGTTCCAGTTATAATTTGGTCTCTCATGTTTACCTATTTTCTTCTTTAATATGAGTTTCAACTTTCATTCACCTAGTCATTCCCTCATTCTCAAAACATTTCTGTGTCAGATTAAGCACTAGGTTCTTTGAATGGATGGTGCCTAAAAACACAAAAACATTGTTCTTGCCTCTACAGAACCCACAGCTAAATGTAGGGCAGAATAGTCAGGAAAATAAAAAGTAAAGCCATGCTGTTATGTTGAGCTGTAGGGGACTCAGGTCAACAATTTCTGACATTGCCAGTGAAGTGGAAGACCCAATATTATTATGGACTACTGGACTCTTTTAGAATAATTTGCTGAGTTAACACACCTATAATATTCAAATAACGGAACATAGCAAAAAAAGGGGATACAGATGTATGTTCATTTTGTATCTGTGTATTCAAAATGGTTAGGATAGATATATAGTTGCATTCTCTTTATGAATAGAGGGATTTGTTCTAATAGTGTTTGTAAATAGGATATCATGTCTGCATCTTGTACAGCAATTAACCATTAGGAAGAATGTATGCAATGTGTTAATTATTGAAACTGTCCTATCAATTTGGTTTGAAAAAAAAAGATACCATGTTTGCATCTCGTCCTCTGAATAACTACTATGAAGACAACAATATGCAATGTATTAATTATTGTAACTAACCTGTTTAGAAACTGTTTCATTGCTACTTTTTCCCATTAAAATGAATAAAAATTTAAAAAAAAGAATAGTCAGGAAAACAGATGAGTGTGATACAGAGTAGTCAGAGCTGTGATAGACAGAGGAAGCACCTTGCTGATACAATGAGAAAGCAGAAAAAACAAAAAGGGCTACCTGTGGACAATGAACTCTGTCTGAAAGAACAAACATAAAGGATATCTTTAACTTGAATATCTTGGGGGCCTGCCCTTAGCTCAGTTGTTTAAGCGCCTGCTCATGCAAAGGCAGTCAGGAGCAGGATACTGTGGCTCTATCCCCAGCTCCACCTGCCTTACCAGACCTGCCCTTCAGGTAGCCTGAGCCACCAAAAAAAAAAAAAAATCCTTTTCAATTTTTAGGGGGCCGGGGAGATGGCTCAGTAGAATAAGTGTTTCCCTGGCAAGTGCAAGGGCCTGAGTTCAATCCCCGGTTCTGCAAAAAAAGAAAATATTATCTCAAAAGATAAATTGGATAACTAAGTGAGGCAGGACATTCTAATAAGGGGAGGAAACTCAGCAGACCACAGCATGAAGTGAGTTCAATGTGCCTGTACAAAAAAATTTCAGGCAGGAAGTGCAAAAGTTGGAACTTTTGCCAGAGGTCAATAGTACATATATCTCCTAGAAAAGCAGATTTTATCCCAACAATAAGTACTAATCCTTATACTGAGGAGAAAGCAGCCTGTTTTATATTTGAGATTGACTTTAGATATAAATTAGAAAAAAAAAAAAGCTTAGAAAAATGATGGAAACCACGAATTCCTAACAGTGAAGAAACAGATTCCATGAAACAAACTCAAACACATTCCAGAAGATTAAAAATTCTGCTGAAAGTGTAGGCAGCCGAATTTACCAATGTGAGGAGAGAGCATCAGATCTAGAAGTCAGGTTTGTGTTTTGAGATCATCAAATGAAAGGGTTCTTAAAAAAATCCAGGGACCATGAAAAATCAATCCAACAGCTGCTAGATGATGCAAACAAGAATAACATAAGATTCAACAAAATCCGTAAAAATCAGGAGATAGCACAAAGGAAGAATGCGTTCACAGAAGGACAGAAAACTTCCCAAGCTTGGAGAAAGACAATAAATGAGACATGTAGAATTCCAATTAGCCATGACCAGAAAAAAAATCTGCATCAAGGCATATAATAGTCAAGATTCTAAAAATTAACATATGAACATAATATTAAAAGCTGTTAGAGAAAAGAAATAAACTGCCTATAAAAGAAACTTCATCTGAATCATAGTATACTTCACAACACAAACCCTGAAGTCAAAGAGAGCTTGGAGTGAAGTATTTCAAGCCCTAAAAAAATCCCCTCAATCCCACACTGTCGAACGCCACAAAACTATTTTTCAAAATTGATGAAGAAATAAGATACTTCTGTGGTAAAGAACAACAGAAGAAATCCACGACCATCAAGCCAGCACTCCAAAAAGTTCTGGAGGATAGTCTCAAAAGAGTCAAGAATATAATTCCACAAACTCCGACCGAATGAATCCACCTGGCAAGACAAGTAATTAAATAGAGGGGAAAGAAAGGGAACCAACAGCAGGAAAACATGAAAAAGAAAAGCCAGTGTGTACCAGTTATAACCATCAATATAAAGAGTCACATTGATATCATTACACAAATAAGCCAGATTTGAGCTTCCATTCCACTGCTGCTCAAAGTCATTCTCTGAGCATTCTTTTTTTTCCTTGAGAGTTTTATTTGTAAAACATTAGTTTTTCACAATAAAAGCAGAGAGCAACAAAGACATGGTGGGTCTGCCTCGTGGATGGAAGTCGCAGGCCACGGGTGGCCTGAAGCTTGTGGGACCGCAGCACCCACAGTGTGATGTGCTCCTCTTACAGTTCTCAAGCAGCTCAGGTGGGAGGCTGAGTGGAATGACTGGTCCCAATTTTTGCTATCGAACCATTTTTTTGATCTTGCTCTCTGGATCCATAAATGCCAGACTGTTCAATGGATCTGTAATAAACTTCTAAGATGAAAGGAAATTTCTTATTCATTGTTTGCCTGAAATCTTGGCTTGTTCCTCTTATTAAACAAAAAATATGCTCCAAAAATGTCCATTAGTTCAACTGCTAAAACTCCTTTAAAGATCTTCTTTGCCAGTGGTTCCATAGTGCGAGCCATCCTGAAGCAGGCGCCTTAGGTGGCGCAGGCCTGAGCATTCTTATCCTTGTACAGAAAACTCTTTAGCGTTCCTCAGTCCCAATGAGTTAGTTATTGGTGCACAGGAAACAAACTGAGAAGTCTTACTGCTTTGCTGAGGGTTCCTTCTTCTACTCTGGTGAAGCTGGTAAACAGGAAGTGTAGCTCTCAGGTGTAAAGGTCGTTTCAGTGGTCACGCCACAACGTGGGACACAAGGTTCCTGGTTAGACAGTTTCACTTACAGTTAATCAACTATTTCTCTTAAAAGAATCCCACAGTCTGAGACTGTGGGTTTTTTCATGCTGCTCTTACCTGATCCTCGTTTTTCTGCGTATTTTCTCACCTCCTCTCCAACAACTTGAAAATGTCACTTGTTAATGGAGCAATGAAAGGTATAACCCTCCACTTCATCCCTTAGCCAAATCAAAAGAGAGGCGTTCTATGTAAATATGCCAAGATCTGGAGGACCCCTACCTTCCCACAACACACCAAAACTAAGTATAGATAATGCTATTTATTTATTTATTTATTTATTTGGTGCAGGGTTTCCCACACACCACACAGCTTGGGCTTGTAGTGATCCTCCTATTTCAGCCTCCCCAGCACTGAGATTATAGGCAAGCACCATCACGCCTGATTTCAGTGGCCGGCAGGGCTCACCCTGGACAGGGCCAGCACAGAATGCAGTACAAGGGATCAACCCACGTCCTTGCGCTTGACAGGCAGGCGCTTAGAACACTGAGCTATCTCCTCAGTCCACTAATTATTCTTACGATGTGAAATATTAATGATACCTGTGATGACTAAGGAGTCAAAAATCAAATGAGATTGCAAAAGAATATCACATTTATGAGGAAAGTTCTGTTTGAATCTCTTTCTTTTGTTCTTTCTTTCCTTCTGGTACTGGGGACTGCACATAGGTATTCTCACTGAGTTACATTCTTCGCCCTTTTTCTTAATCTTTGAGACAATCACACTACGTAGCTAAATTTGTCCAGACTGGGTTCAAATTTGTGATCCCTGAGTCCTGGGATTAGGTGTGTGCTACTATACTCAGCTTGCTTTGGACATTTAAAGTGTACAGATTTTAAAAAACCAACAAAACACAAGTTGAGTATCCCTAACCTAAAATGCTCTAAAATCCCAAACTTTTTGAATTCCAACATAATGCTCAAAAACTTTTAGATTTTTGGATTAAGGATGCTCTGTCTGTACAATATGTGCAATTACTGCACATCCCTAAAAGCCTCTGAAATCTGAAACACTTCTTGTCCCTAGCACTTTGAATGAGGAATGGTCAGCCTATTCAGTTGAAGCACTGGGTGTCAGGTCCACGAGACAAGGGTAGACTTAAGGAAGACACGTATGAGTGGTCGCACATTTGTGGTTTCAGACCCAAGTAAACTTGTGAGACTAGAAGGGAGCTGAGGTGGAGCCTGGGGATTAGCAGCATTTGAGAAGCAAGCTCACCAAGATCTGGAGGACCTCTACCTTCCCACAACATACCAAAACTAAGTATAGATAATGCTAATTATTCTGACTTATTTGGTACAGGGTCTCCCTACACACTCTGCAGCTCCAACTTGTAGTGATCCTCCTATTTCAGCCTCCCCAGTGCTGGGATTACAGGCATGTGCCACTACGCATTAGAAAACCAAGGAGAAGCCTGCCTTCTCCAGGATAGCAAAACGATGGGAGCTGATCATGGACTCTAGGGGAAAAGAAGGAATAATCCCCAAATGCCCAGTGCAACATGGGTCAAAAAAATTAGTAACACAGTTGCTAATTTCTTACCTAAATTAGACCGAGTCAAGTCTCTTTTGGCAAATTATTGAGTAATATCATAAGATGAAATTGTATCTCCTTTCAACAATTTGTGCTGCTGTGCCAGCCCCACCCCTGGGGAGCACTGAGACTGGGTGTGGTGGCGCACACCTGTAATCCTAGTGCTTGGGAGGCTGAAAAACAGGAAGATCACTACATAGTGAGACCCTGTACCAAATACATTTTTTATAAAAAGTAAACATCTTTGATGATTACAATATCTTGATTTCTTTTGTTTTACCCAGTAGAGCAACAAATTCTAATTGACCAGTCAAGAGACTTATTTAATTCACATATATGAAAGGAAAATACCTATATAGGGCTGGTGAGATAACTCAGTGGTGTAAAGTGCCTGGTTAGGCAAGCTTAGGCAGGAGTGAAAGGACCACGGTTCAATCCCAGGCACCACATGTCTAGCCCCTCCCCCAGGGTGGGCTGGGCCGGCCAAACACACACACACACACACACACACACACACACACACACACAAAATCTAAAAATGGTCATCATAGAGATGAGTAGCAGAATACATGAAAAATACCTGGCTCTTCATGTAGAAAAGTAGGGATAGTGAAGTGTGGAAGTTAATAAAGGATATTAACTCTTTCTGACCCCAAAGAAAGGGTAACTTCTAGATGCCCTTTCCTTTCTAATTGATCTTCAGAAGAAATTATGGCTGGGCACATGGAGGCTATTAGAGCTACCTATCATTATTACTTCTTCCCTTTTAGCACATGATAGGATTGCCCTTCTCTGGGTGGTCCTGTGACTTGCTCTACCCAATGAAATGTGAGCAGGAGTAGCTTGTCTCATTTCTGGGATACATCTCTAAGAATTGGTGTCAGATCTATCATACTCATTGGGATCATGATCTTGCCCTTCATGATTTGACATGAGCCTTGCCACTAAAGTGATCATTGTACTCTGGATGGTAAAGATAGTTAACAAAAGGTACTAAATGAGTCAAAATATTTAGAGATTCAGCTAACACAAAATTGATGTTATTTTGGTAATAATAATTAAGATTATAAAGATGGGCACGGTGGCTCACACTTGTAATCCCAGCACTTGAGAGACTGAGGCACAAGGATCCTTGCAAGTTTGAGACCAGCCTGGGCTACAAAGTGAGCTGAAGGCCAGCCTGAACTGCATAACAAGACCCCATCTCAAAAAGATAAAAAAATAAAAAATAACATTATACAATGCCTTAGAATTTTCACATGTTATTGCCTGACTTATTTTCATTGGTCATTCAAGACATGCAAATTAAAATAATGTTGAGATTCCATCTTACACCAGAAAGAATGGACCTCATCAAGAAGTCAACCAATAACAAATGCTGGAGACTCTGTGCGGAAAAAGGAACCCTTCTCCACTGGTGGTGGGAGTGCAGGTTGGTACAACCATTATGGAAATCAGTGTGGAGATTCATCAAAATCTAGCATTAGAGATCCAATTCAAGCCAGCTATTCTCCTCCTGAGTATTTTTCCAAAAGAACTGAAATCATCATACTACAGTGATACATGTGCACCCACGTTTATAGCAACACAATTTGCCATACCTAAATCTTTCAGACAGCCCAAATACCCACAACTGAGGAATGGATAAAAAAGAGGTGGTATTTTTACGCAATGGAGTATAACTTCATTATAAAAAAGATACATTTGACGCTTTTATAGATAAATGGATGCAACTAGAGACCATACTCTTCAGTGAAATAAATCAGACTTTCATGTGCAAACATTGTGTTGTCTCACTAGTGTGAGAACCTGAAAGAGTAAATAAAACCTGAAAGGTACAATAAATACTGTGAAATGGAAAGAATCTGTTCAATGGGAAGGAAAAAATGGGATGAGGAAAAGGACAAAAGAAAGAAGGGAAAAAGATATATTCCTGTATATATGCAGGATAGTTTGGATAATTGTACTGCTTAGTTCTGCTGATCTACTGAAAGGAGCAGTTAAGGCTTAAATTTTTAAAAATTATTTATTTATTTTTCTTCTTTTTATTACCACTTTTTTTCTTACCAATTTTGCAGGTTTATATGTGGTAACCTAAACAACTAATTTGAAGATAACATTATGTAATACAACATTGTTGAATTCCTATTTGCTTAATAAAGTTTTGTATTATTTCTAATGTTTTTTACCATTAGGTATTCTTTAAAACATAAAAAATAAAATATTATGAAAAAAATGTCTTCCTAGGAAACAGGATCATACTCATTGCCAAATTCCTTTTCAATATCCATGCTCCACTGTTTAAAACATATAGTAAGTGCTTCATAAATGCTCCTTTGAGGAAACTGAGAAGAGATAAGTCCAAGGTTATGAACCACCAAGAGGATTCAAATCAAAGTCTTCTGACAACATTTATCATTTATTGAGTACAGAGGAAGAAAGACTGGCTCTGTCATAGAACTATAAGATCTACAAGTTGTGGATTTTTCTAGACCGTGGTGTCCTATTGACTAAAAATTTCATACAGCAACCCATTGGACCCCTTCTGTCTCTCAGACCAAAGTGTTCTGTCTCTCATAAATATATTCTGCTCTAAATGTCCACTCACCATTGTTCGGACAAGGCTATTCTGGGCCATGTTGGGGATAAAAACAAGTCCACTGTAAATCTTGTTTAAACAGACAAAACCTGAACACAGAATGAATAGTATTACTGATTCCTTCTAGGTAAGATTTCTTAGGATATGGGACCACAGAACTGCTCCTACTTCCTGACAGCAACCACTTTAGGGTAACACCTTACTTTGTTGAACTCTTCCCTAAGTCACTGAAAACGTGCCCATAAGAAATTCTGACCTTCTGGAGGCCAAGGGGATGGCTCAGTAGAATAAGCGCTTCCTTGGCAGGCGCAAGGGCCTGAGTTCAATCGCTGCTTCTGTAAAAAAAAAAAAGCTTCTTTCTGACCCTATCTTGTATCTGCCTATTCAAAATAGTTAGGATAGATACACAGCTACTTTCTCTTAATTCAGTGAATAGAAAGATTTGTACTAATAGTGTTTGTAGACAGGATATCATGTCTGCATCTTGTACTATGAATAACCAGTAAGAAGACAACAATCTGCAATGCATTAATTATTGAAACTGTTCTACTAATCTGTTTTGAAACTGTCTCATTGCTAATTGTTTCTTAATAAAATTATTTTTTAAAAAATTCTGGCCTTCTTGCTTAGATAGCCCATGCGTCCCTGTACATGCATCCTCCTTGCTGCAAGAATACCCCAGTTCTACAGGTGTGCATCTGCAATGTGCGTGAGGGCCCTGACCATGCTCAGGGAGGTCACTGGCCAACCACACTCAGGAGCTATGCTGTGATGCATGCAACGGATTTAATTACAACAACTCTATAAGGCTTACTAACCCTGCTAGGTAGATAAAGAAATGGAGGTTCACAGAGATTTCAAAATTTGTCCAAGCCACCACTAGTAAAAGCCACATTCCAACCCAAGGCTCTTTGCTAAGAACATGCTCTCCTGTGCCTTTTACAGGCACCCACCACACTTCCCCCAAACACACACACACACACACACACACACACCTTGTTCAGCAGGCCGGAATGCTACAGGGAGCTGCAACACACAGCTACTTTTATTTCTAGGAATCACAATATTCTAAACCAGAAAATATTTTCCACTGAAGACGTCGCAAAAGCCTCCTGCCAGCGGTTGCCAGCTGGGGAGGGTGTCCTGGGGCGGACACGCGAGACTGATGTTCTCCAGGACCAATCGCCGCACGGAGCCGGCCGCAGGGACCAATGGCGGGAGACCAGGGCGAGGTAGGGTAGGCAGCGGGCCGCCGGGTCTTCTTACCCGCTGCTCAGCTCCGCCGGCTGCGGCTGAGTCATGGCGCAGAGCGGGATGGGAGGGGCCGCGCGGTGACCTACGGCGGACCGAGCCGGCGAGCTCGGAGCAGGCTGAGACCGCCCTCGCCGGGCAGCTAAGAGCCGCGGGCAGCGCAGCGAAGGTCGCAAGTGTCACTCTGGACGCAAGAAGTGCGCTCGCCTCGGTTTGCCTTAAAATAGGGTTTGAGTTTCCCCGCCAGCGTGCGGTCTTGGGTAGAGCTACACGGAAAAGTCAGTTCCCACCCCGCGCGCTCGGCTGCTCCAGCCCAACCCAGCCCTGGGAGCTGTCCCCAGCAGGAGCATCCGAGCCGCCTGCCCGCTAAGGGTCGGCCTGCGCCTCGCCTGGCAGCAAGACTAATCGCGGGTGAGTTTAAGAACCAGAACAAAACAAAAACACCTTCCGATTGGGAGGTTCTTTTTTAAAAGGCACCTCCCTGTCTTTTAACACGCAGCAAAATAACACCGATAGTTGCGTAACTTTTGTGATCCAAAAGGAACTTCATTGTTTACCTTTCCGAAAACCAGCTGATAATACATGAGGTGAAAACTCGGAGCGACCGCTGGATGGTGAGCACTTAGTAAGATTATTGCAAAACGTCGTCCTGAGAATGACTTGAGCCCTGAGTTCCAAGTTTTAAAATGAAAAGTGTTGACCGTCTCGGGTTTAGAGTTCTAGATCCAAAGTAAAATTATCTCTCAAGGAAGTAGTCACTACTTTTCTGTTTTTGTTTTGCTGATTTATGTTCAGTCCACAAAATTGTTCTGACTTCCCTATCTTTGAAAAATCTAGCCACTGGGATAGGAGTGCAATAGACTGCTTCTCTTTCTTTTTTTCGTAGAAAAAAAGCTGCCTACTCAAGCAACATGAAAATTTTATTTGTCGAACCTGCCGTTTTCTTTACTGCATTTGCTATGAGTTTGACCACCCCACTGACAACACAGTACCTGTATAGGAGAATATGGGAAGAAACAGGCAACTACAGTTTTGCATTTGATAGCAATATTTCTAAGTGCGAACAAAACGAAAGCAGCACACTTACTGCATTCCAGAAGGTAAGAAATTAAAGTACCTCTCAAGCATAATAAAAAGGGAATGTGAAACAAGTTTTAAATGAAGGAGGAGGATGCAGTATACACTGGCCTTTCAAGGGTGAGAGGCCTTTCAGACTCTCAAATCCCAAATCACATGGCTTTTCTCAGTTCTCATCTCATTCCAAGTTTTGTGACTTCTATCACTGCCTCTCCCTCACACCCCTTCTGTGTGACATTAGCTCTTCTCCTTTCTGCTGGAAAATCCCAGCACGTCTCATCTCTGTGGTTGTCTTCTTTCTCCCTCCTGAACCAGTTTCTGCTGGAACTGGCTATGTGGTGGACAGGGGTAGGTGGAGACTGATATGTCCCGTCCCCACCACCTGCATCTGCTTGTCCCAACTTTCAGAAACTCCAGAAGGTGACCAGTCACTGACGATTGTGGGCTGAGGCCTGTCCGTGGGTGGGGTGTGTTTATCACTGGTCTACTGGTGGCATTATCAGCTTTAACTCCTACATGTTGAGATCTGTGAGAACATCTGGGGTAGGAAGAACTTACTTTTGCTCTCAGGACATAGAACATGTCGAGCTAGATACACAGGATGTTCCTGGCTACCTCAGGAGCTTCCTGCCCTTATGCTTTGTTCATAGAAGCCTGTCAGTGTCCAGAGACAAAAATGGTGGCATTCAGATTTGTAAATGCTCTCCCAACCCCCAGGCCTCCAAAGCAGCTTATGAACTAAGAACACTTCCCCTTGGGAGTAGTTTGTGACAGCAAAGGAATGGTGCTGCCCTCCCCATCCTAGATAAGAGATGAAGGGAATCGGGCCACCTCCCCTGGCTCTGACAGTAGCTCCTGGAAGAGAGAATGTGAAGACAAGGCTGAGGGCCCTAGAGGGAAGGTGTGCCCCTCAAAAGGTCACGTAAGAGCTGGCTGGGGTGAAGTCCAGCTGTTTAGCACAGCTCCTGATGGACCCATTTTCTCATTTCTGTGAGAGAAATTTTCTTGGAACTGATTAATTCTGCCACATAGACAGTAAGGCTGTAGCCTCATGTAAGTCATAAAGAGAGGAGGACCCAAGGCCTCACTGGTTCTATCCCCCTTGGAGAATGTCTCATCATATGATCTTCTAGGAAGAAGGAGGCTCCGTAGGCCCATCAGCTGCCTGGTTCTTTGCTTTCCTCTTGCCCCACTCCAGTCCAAGAGCAGACCCCTTGGCCCTTTGGAGGGAGCAGGGTGGAGAGGACCAAAGTACCTTCTGCTCCAATCTTCCTGCTCCAGGTACCTTAGCTCTGACTGAGCAGGTGATTAATGTTGTGCCCTCCACCTCACTTGGCCTGACCCAGCCACAGGGAGCCCTCCACTGCCCAGAGCAGTAGTTCATTTCAAAGATTTGACTCAGTTTTCAAATTGGTAAACTGTTTTTCATTATTGTTTTAAACTGGATTAATATTTAAGAGAACACACTACTCCTCCTGATCTCTCCCCCGCAAAGTTGGGTTTCTTAGACTCTGATGCTTTTACTCAGAGTGGGCATCCAGAAACCACCCCCACCCAGAGCCAGTACATAGTGGGGTGACCACTCACCTTTTAAAAAAGGACGTTTTTGCCAAGAAACTACCATCACCTTCAGCACTTCCTTCTGGCTTCTTTCACTATCTTATCCCTGCTCCATTGGTCTGAGAGATATCCTCAGCCCCATCCAACAGCAGCGTTTTCTGTTCCCTCAGCTTGCCTCTGTAGGCTGTTTTTCAGCCCAGCCTTGCTGGATGGGCTCTGGCCAGTTGTCCTCAAAAATTAGTCCAAACTTGGAAGGGGCTTGTGGACTATTTGTTTTCTCCATATTGGGAATTGGACTCAGGGCCTTTGTACTACCATCCCCAGACCTATTTTATTTTTTGTTTTGAAAAAAATTCTTGCTAAACTGCCCAGGCCAGACTCATACTTGCAGTCCTCCTGCATCTGCCTTCCAGAGTGCGGGGACTACAGGGGTATGCACTATGCTCAGCATGTGGACAGTTCTTGTAACCATAAAAAGCAGAGATGGCGCAGCACTGGGGAAAGTCCTTAATAAAATAAATAATTAAATAGGTGATTTCTTCAGCTAAGTTTGTTTTCTTATCTTTGGAGGACCAACTGTGTGTGAGGGGATGGTGCCTGTTACAATAGTAGAGTTCTTACCATGTTTATATATCCTTCCTATGTAACAAATGCACACATGTATCTATGTATTACAATGCCAAATATTATGAATTTTGGGTTATAGATGGTAATAAACTGAGCTCTCTCACTTCTTTTTTGACCTTTTGAAAGTTTACATGATAATGAAAGTCTTACTTTTAGCCTACATGCCATTAATACACAAACATATATGTACTCATAAATACCTTACGATTGACTTTACCTACATTGCAGATCTTCAAATACAAACTTCTCTTAGACAATGATATTAAGCTCAAAAGGACCTTTAACAAAATGGCAAGGTTGTGGCAGGAAAATTCTTGCTAGGGAGGAAAGGGATAAGGACTTCTAGGATTGTTTGTTGACTTTTGTAAGGGAAGCTATTTGCAAATTTACTTTCCCTTCCCCTGTTGAATGGTGAATTTTAAAGGAATAAATTGGCAATGGGGTTCTGCTCTTTTCTGACAGCTATTCTAACATAGGGACTTTGCTATTTGAGAGAGGAAACCCAGCAGATCATGACGTTATTTTTTTCTGAAATTTGGTTTTAAACCTTTTAATAATTAACACAAGCCCTATTACTGGCAGTCTCCTACTTATGAAAATGACATGGGATACTTTCTGCTCAGCTGGAGTTAATATACAGATTTCACCATATGAAATTTTGACCTTTTTAAAACTTATACTGCTTGCCTTTATCCTTGTCTCAGTACACTGTTGCCCTAATCTTGGATAGAAAATAGCATTTTAAAAATCTCTATCTACCTCTATGATATATATCTATAATTCTCCAGTGTTTGAAATACACACATAGCCAGGCAAGTGGGTGTGCACCTGGAACACCAGCACTCTGGGAAGCTGGAGCAGTAATATCACAAGCTCAAGTCCAGCCTGAGCAATTTAGTGAATTAGCAAGATCCTGTGTCAAAAATTTCACCAAGCTTAGGCTGTGAATGTGGCTTAGTATGAAGGCCCTTGGTCCAGTCCCCAGGTGAAAAGCAAAGAATAACATATGCGCCATTTGTTTCTTATCTCCCAATAGTGATTTATGATGGAAATAAGCTTTTGTCCTTGTTAAAATTTATATTTAAAAACATAGATATGAGCAGATAGTCTGTATACAAGATTGGATTAGGAAGGTTAATCAATAGAGGAAGACAAGACTGGGGTAAAGGGTTAGAAATAGGGGAAAGGACCCTGCACTGGAACATTTGTTGAGAAGATGATTAAAAGGTAACACTTTTGAACTTTAAAAATAACTTTTTATTTATTTATTCAATAAGTGTTTACTTCATGGCCACTATACCTGCAGGAGATACAGATATCTGCCCAGCAAGTGTAACCAAATAAAAATAGAACAAATAAAACTGATTGAGTACTGACTATGCCAGCGGGAGCTGGTATCAAACACCTTTCTTTTAAATTTGACCCGCTACCAGCCTGTGAAGTAAGGGTTGTTGTTACCCCACCTATCAGATGAAGAGGTTGTTAAGCCTGTTGGTCAGGCTCTTGCACAGCGAGCAAAGGACAGAAGGCTTACTTTACTTGACTCTTCATACATTATGTGCTGTGCACCGCCCTGAGCCTAGCAGTGCTCTCAGGGCTGTTAAAAGCATGGTGAAGGTAACAAATTCTTCCCTTCCTGTGGGTCAGGTTGTAGAGGCTATAGTTGATATTTTTATATTTCATCAGTTGTTTAGGCTTTCAACTAGTACATGAAAAAACTTTTTAATGCCTTGCTGTAGCATGTCTTATTATAAAGGTGGAAAAGTCAGATCTCCAAAATAAAAGATACAATCAATAAATGGGCAAGTGAAATGAATAAACCAGTGGTGGTGAACCAATGGCATCAGTGTTGTTTTTTCTTTTAAAACAAAAGATGTTAATGCATGAGTTACTTTTTCCCAAGCTAAAACCTCAGTATTCACGTTTAATTACAGGGTTGGAACTTTGTGATAAATGAGTTTTGGCTTGCTATTGGGCACTCATCTCTAAAGGGTTCACTGTCACTAGGATAGACACCTAAAAAAGAAGTACAGATGATCAATAAGTTTACATGAAGACAAGGCTGGGGAGATAGCTCAGCCATCTAAGCGCATGCCTGGTAAGTGCATGGTCCCAAGTTTGATCCCCAGTACTGCATGTCATGTCCGCCCCAGGACCTGGGTGTAGTGGCACACACCTGTAATCCCAGTGCTGGGGAGGTTGAGACAAGAGGATCACTATGAGTCTGAGCTGCATAGCAAGACCTTGTACCAAATAAATAAAATTAAAAAAAATTATTTTTAAGTTTACATGAAAACATGCTCAACATCCCTGGCCACTGGAGCAATACAAATCAAAGCACGACTGAGATTCCGTCTCACCCCAGAAAGAATGAATGGCTGTCATTGTGAAATCAAATAATGATAAATCCCTGTGAGGCTGTGGGAAAAAAGAACCCACATTCCACACAGTTACTGAGAATGTAAATTAGTACACCCATTGTGGAAATCAATGTGGAGATTAAAAAAAAAAAAACAACAAAAAACCAGCCCTGAAACTAGATATTCCATTTGACCCAGCTATTCTCCTTCTAGGCATCTTCCTGAAAAAGTTAAAGATCTCATACTCTGGTGATCCATGCATGTACATGTTTATAGCAGTGCAATTCATAATAGCTAAAGCTTGGAGAAAACCTATATGTCCATCAACAGATGCAAGAAAATGGATTTACATACAGTGGAGTACTACTCTGCCATAAAGAAAGAAACTGAGTCATAAAAAAATGTATGTACTCTGAGACCATAATATTAAGTGAAGTAAATTAGGCATATACACTTTTAAGTATGAGACAGTTACTTTTATATGAGAAACATGAGTATAAATAAAGAGTGAAACTTTTTAAAAAAATCATAGGAAGTAGGGAGAGAGGTCTTTCTCAGACAGGAAGGAGATCAAGAGTGGAAGGAATGGGAAAGAGGATAAATAAAGAATTAAGATGTGTTAAGTATATGTACCAATTCATCACAAGGAATCTAAAAGTCATGTACTACAGACATCTATAAATGAGTAAATTTAAAAATACAGTTGGAAAATAAAAAGTAGCAAGCAGATGTTTTACTGTCATCCAAAATTCTTTCCATCAAATGACTAATACAGCAGTTTGTCACAGCTCCCTGTGTGTGTGTACTTCTTGGTCCTCATTGGCTTGGTCCTAAGAAGTTATGTTCATCCTACTCCTAAGCTCATGGTAGGTTTTAATAGAGTCCTCTTGGAACTTGTCTTATTATTATTATTGTTATTTTCTGTATTTTAGGGAAGGGTCTACAGGGTATTCAGGGTCTCAGTACTAGATCGGACTCATAGTGATCTGCCTGTTTACAGGCTCCCAGCAGCTGGGATTACAGGCTTGCACCACCATGCCCCAGGAGTGGAGCCAGCATGCAAGGCCCGGGAATCAAACACCTGGCCCCTGCATCTGCTGAGCTATTTGGCTGGCCTTTATTTTTATGATTTTTTAAGTTCAATAAATAAAGGAATAAGTTTCTCACTAATCTATTTGTGGAGTCACAAGTAAAAATGACAACAGAGATCTGCCTACATAAATAGCTACCTACCAAGCCTGGCGTGTGTATGAGCTATTCTCTGTCCCATGACATAGGCAGGAAGGCCTATCTCAAGAAAGGCTACCGCTGTTAGTTTAGGAATGAGGTCATGATCTCACTGTGCAAACTGTTCCTAGAAGGAAGGAAAATCATTCTCTGGCCAGTACTGGAAAGCTTGGGGTATACAGTATATACATTTTTCCTTTTATGGTTTCAAGTCTTCACTGTATGCACTTGAATGCCATGACTGTGTATAGTTATGCCACCTTTAAATACCTGTCCTGCATACTGGGTGAGGATTTGAGCCATATTTGGTCCCTCCCACGCACCACAGATTCCCCACCCTTGACTTACTAGCTAATGTGGAGAAAAGTATACATTGTGATATTTTTATGGATATTGTATAACATCTGTAAACTCCATTGTCTTCTTTTTATATTTTTTTACAGGAAGTTCAGAAAAAAGCATCTCTTTTTAATCTGCAGATGGAGATGAGTGGGTTAATTCCTGCCCTGGTGTCTACATTCTTTCTTTTGTCTAGTAGTGATCAGCGTGGACGAAAATTCCCTATTATTCTATCTTCTATTGGTATTCTTGCCAGTAATATTTGGCTGTGTTTGCTTTGCTATTTTGCTTTTCCACTCCAGCTTTTGATAGCCTCTACCTTTATTTGTGCTCTTTTGGGGAATTTCAACACATTTTGGTCAGCTTGTTTTGCCTATGTAGTTGATCAGTGTAAAGAAGACAAACAAACAATTCGAATCGCTATAGTTGACTGCATGATTGGAATTGTTTCTGGGTTAACAGGGCTGTCATCTGGCTATTTTATTAGGCAACTAGGTTTTGTGTGGTCATTTTTAATTATTGTTATAGCTCTTGTTATTAATTTGGTTTTTATTATATTTTTCCTTGGTGATTCAATAAAAGAGTCTTCGTCTCAGAATGTTACTATGTCATGTGCTGAAAGCTTTAAGAACCAGTTTCAGCGAACTTACATGCTTTTTAAAAATGCTTCTGGTAAGCAGCGGTCTTTGCTGTGTTTGTTACTTTTTACAGTGGTCATTTATTTTTTTGTGATAATTGGCATATCTCCAGTTCTTATCATTTATGAATTGGGTTCCCCGCTCTGCTGGAATGAAGTTCTTATCGGGTATGGGTCAGCTTTGGGTAGTGTCTCCTTTTTTAGTAGTTTCCTTGGAATATGGCTTTTTTCTCACTGCATGGAAGATATTTATATTGCCTTCATTGGAATTTTTACCACCATGACAGGAATAGTTATGACTGCTTTTGCCAAAACTACGCTGTTGATGTTTTTAGGTGAGTTACAACTGTACCCTCAGAACTATGTCTTTGCTTTCTTATAAAATGAATTCAGTCTTTTGGGAGATAACCTTACATGTAAAACTTTATTTAACCTATTCTAGTTTATTAGATGTAAAAAGCCAGAAGCCAAAAGCCAAATCTGCTGAAGAAACAAATTCACTGAAAAACCACAACTTTCCACTTTTGCCAAAAAAAAAGATTGTTTTGAGGAACATTCTTCACGTGAATCAGTTCTTCAATATAACTGCCACTAAAGTGAACATTTCATAGAATGCTGCTTCATAGATTACCTCTGAAAAATATTTAGGACAATTAAATAAAGTATACCCAAAAGATTTATAAGAAAAATTTATATTTGTTGAATATATTCAAGAAGAAAATTCCGGGGCTTTTTTCCAGTATCTTCTGATATTTGTCATACTGTGTTTCAAAAATATCTGGGATGTGCTTCACCAAAGTAATTTCACCTTACAATAACAGGTCACAACCTAAGTAGAAAATACTGCTATGAAGTTTACATGAAATGAGACATCATAAACACTGCTTCCAAAGAAATGAAGGCAGCCAGAGGTGCTCTGGGTTTGCTCTGATGGTTCTGACCCTGTTAACACCAAGGAAAGTGTCTCTCAGACCTTCCTCAGGAAGAAAGTTTTTTTTTTTTTTCTCTCTCAATCTTTTTGGTCTCAGTAATTCAGGTTGGCCTTGAACCCACAATGATCCTCCTGCCTCAGCCTCCAGAGTGCTGGGATTACTGGCATGCATCACCCACACCCAGCTAAGAAAGTTCTTTAAGGCAGGTTTGCACCTAGATCTAACAGGGAGTCATTACATGACTTGGCTTGTAATGAAGTGCTGTCTGGCAAATTGGACTACTTCTTGACTGTGTGTCTCAGCTATTTTTGTAGGGACTGAATGACGTCTTGCATTGGAAGGGACAATGAAACTGTCAAGTGGGACTTGAGGAATGATTCAGTTCAGTCCTTTTTCTGATGAAGCAATCAACCCCTGCTGCCCTGCAGGGAAGCAATGTGACCAGTGAGCCTTAATCCCCACCAGAAGCACTAAGTAACCTTGGGCAAATTACTAGATTCCTCTGAGCCCTCATTTTCTTATTCAGAGGGTTTTAAGGGACATTAGATGATGAAAGTGCTGAGCACAGGGCCCTCTATTCAACAAATGTTTCCCTTTCCTTTCTACCTAAGAATTGCTAAGCCCATTGAAGTTAGTATATGTGAAAATACTTTGAAGACCTCGAATGACCTGCAAATGTAATTTATCCTTAGTTTATGACATAATTAAAAAATGCTCCTATTAACAGTCATAACCTATGAACAGAGGGGCAACTTTATGCTCATGAAGTTATCCAACCACAAGATGAACAGCAAGATGGTAAAGAGCCAGTTTACCAATAAACAAATCCCTAGAGTAAAGGAATGTAACCCTGAAAAGGTCAAGAACACAGTCAAGAAAACCTAATTAACGCTCACAGTTTGCCAAGGAAGACGTTACTTTGTCATCAAAGCAATGGGCAAGCCCGTGTCAATTGGGAGGTGATATAGATCTGAACCTAAAACTTCATGAACATTTGTTGTTATACTGAACTAAGAATTACAGCTTAACTTTCAAATCCCCATACTCTACTTGAGTCATTAAATAGAACTCTACAATCAATTTGATCTGTAGAGGCAATAAGTTAGGATGCTCACAGGAAATGAAATGTTTAGATAGACTATCTTTCATGTAAAATTTGGCATTAGTGTTCTAAACTAGCCTTGCCTGATTATTTATCCAGTCATTTCTCTTACAGTCAGAGTGCCGTTCTTTCTTGTCATTGCACCGCTGTCTGTTTTACGATCCATGTTGTCAAGAGTGGTTCCTTCTACTGAACAAGGTGAGTTTAATTTAGTGAAGAAATATAATGAATGTTCTAACGCAAACCTATATTATGTCTGATGCTTCAGAATATTCTACAGCCTTCTGCTCTGATCTCTTTTTTGATGAAGTGGTGAGCTCTGCTAGAAAGAGGTTTATCCCCCAGACAAAGGAGACCCTGCCCAGGGCCCTTGCTTTAGGGGACAGGTCTGGCCTCTCTGGCTTTGATGCCCAGACAGCCAAGTAAACACATCCCCTGGGAGCCCATAAAACTCTCCCCTTCTGCCCAGCACTGGCTACCCGAATCTCTGGTTCCAGCCCAGATGGCTCTGGGTTCATGTCCAGTGACTGCTCGTGTGATCCTCTTCTGTGAACTATGCCCCCAAATTGATGGTTCATTAGCCAGATTTATAACTTTTAAATACAGTTTTGCCCATCAGTATCTGAGGAGGATCAGCTCAGGACCCCTTAATAACCAAAATCCACAAACGCTCAAATAAATAAAATGGTGTATGCACAGAACCTGCACTTACCCTCCTGTCTACTTTAAATAATCTCTAGATGACTTATAATACATAAAACAATGTAAATACTGTGAAATAGTTGTTAATGCCGTAATTTAGGAAATAATGACAGGAAAAAGTCTGTATGTCAGTACAGATGACGCCATCAGAGGCCTGTGACTTTTTTAATCCATGATTGATTGAATCTTCAGAGGAGGAACCCATGGATACAGAGGGCTAACTGTACTTTGGAGATACATGGAGGACTCCAGTTATCTTACTGTGGGCCCCACAAGTGTTACCATGGGCCTAAACTGAGTTGTATCAGGAAACAGGATCCCACTCAGCTGGCTCAAATTAAGGGACTTCTGTGAAGAGCAGGCTAGAGAGTGGACAGTGTGGAGACCAGCAAGGTGCTCAAATTGGGATGCAGAGGAGAAATACTACCCTCCATCCCTTTGATCAAGTGGGACAGGAAATTGGGCCAGCCAGGAAGTCCAAGGCCATAATCTAGGAAGTAAGCCTCCCAAGCACAGAACAGGGCATAGGGGATCAGACACTTGGGATGAACAGAAAATAACCAGCACAGAAAGAAGACAGATTAAATTTCTACTTAGGACTACTAGTTAGGTATTAGTATTCTCTTCCCTTTCTGCATCATATGATACAGATTTAAGTGCTTTCTCTTGTTTCATATCTTAGCCCTGTACAAGTATTCTTATTTGATTATTTATATATAACTCATAAATATCCTGTTATATTTGTGTATTTGTATTAGTCAACATTGAGGAAAACTGAATCATTTCATACATTTTAAAATATATTTCTTGGTTTTTGTGCATAAGTCATAGCTATATATGCATACAATTGTTATAGAGCATGTGGTACTGATTACCTTGGAAACCATTTAGGAATACAAACATTTATAACTATACTGTGTAAAATTGTACCCCCTTCCTTGGATGATACAACAGTTTCTTAGCTGTGACACCAATAGCACGACAAAAGTGAGTTAGAAAAATTTCATTTAAAGATTCATCCTAAGTTCATCTTTTGAGGGCCGGATGTATAATTTTGTGGTAGAGTACTTGCCTAGCACATGCTAGACCTAGGAATCAATACTCAGGGCTGGAAAAAAAAAATCCTACTCAATTCATTCTTTGAAAATTTTTTGTGCTTCAAAAAATGACATAAAGGAAGCAAACAAAACCGGAGAAAATATTTTCAAATCATTGGTCTAGAAACTTGTATATAATATATATAAAAATCAGTAACAAAATGGCAACTCAGTTAAAAAAAAAGAGCAAAGGATCTTAAAAGCCATTTCTCCAAGGATGATCTATGAATAAAAGGCCAACAAACACATGGAAAATCCTAAATATCACTACAGCTAAGGGAAATGCTAGTCAAAACCATTATGAAGACCCCAAAGATGGCCGTAATAAAATAATCTGTAACAAGTTACGGTGAGGATATGGATATATTAGAAGCCTTACACACTTTTAGCTGGAATATAAAATGGTGCTTCCAGTTTGCAAGTCAAACTGGATTTGGCAGTTCCTCACAAAGTTAGATTATCTTATGAGCCAGAGAAGTGAAAATATATGTTCACATAAAATCTTGTATACCCATGTTCGTAGCAGCAATATTTACAATAGCCAAGTGGCAGAAACAATACAAGCAATGAATAGATAAACAAAATGCTGTGTATGTGCCAATGGTCTTTATATATATATATATATATATATATATATATATATATACACACATATACATACAATGTATACATGGAATCCTTACACAGTCATAAAAACAAATTATAAACAACAAAATAACAAATTATAAACAACAAAACAAATTATAAACAACAAAATAAAAAGTTAAACTTAGTGTATTATTTTCTTTTTAAAAAGAACCAAAATAGATTCACACGATCTACTTAATGTCAGTCATTCTTAACATGAAGGATTCTGACTAGTGTATATTTTTCTCTGTGCCACTTCAACAAACCCTAAGTTCCATCTGTGGTTATCACTCTAAGTAAATAAAAAAAAATTTAAAATATATTTGGGTGTCCAGTTACTTGAAGTCAACTTTCCATTTTGAACAGTTTATCCTGTGGTAGAATGGCCCTTTGCTTTAAGTTGGTCAGCATTAAATTGGTAAAATACACTCTTATTCCTGTACAAGCATCCAACAATGTAATTAAATCATTATTACTTGAAATGCTTTACGCATGAATAATTTATGTCTTTACACTGTGGAAGTCTTGCACTTCAGTATGTTTACAGTTTCTGTATCATCGCCTGAAATTTGCAAGCAGGCATTGAAGAGACTTTAGCAATTACAATACTTTTTATTCTCAAGTCTGACAAACCACCTCTGATTAAGCCACATGTAAATGCTAGAAAATTAGATGCATGTTCTAAATACTGCTTTCCCAAAGACATCTGAGTAAGCCAATGAAATTTGTTGTCCTGAAGCACAAAGAAGCCCTGATGATTTGCCCTTAGATTATCAATTTGTTTCTTGAATGATGTAGTCCAAAAGTCTTTACAAATGAACTTCATGATGTCTAACTTATCCTTGAACATTGAAGTATCCTTTGTAAACCTAAAAAGATCAACTTTTTATCAATCCTTGTCCCACTTGAAACCCTATGTTTTCCAGCTTAGTAATACATTGCCCATTTTCCACCTCCCCCTACTCCACTGATTTGTGCACTTTGGACACCATCTCCTTGTGCAGAAGCAAAAACAGTGCCTGTCCACCATTTCTGTTCTTCTTCCAGGCCCAGGTGTCAGCTCTCTTTTGGGCTACCTGGTGGTTCCAGCCAGCCCCACAGTGACCAGGTGGGCACCGCACTTCCCCACTCAGTGGCTCTGTCCCCTGTGGCTAAGAGACTGAAAATTGCACTTGGCCTCCTGAAGGCTGTGACCTAGCCAGCCGTACCTGGGGGAAGACCACCCCTGAGGCAGTCAAGTCCTGCGGCCCAGAGGAAGGGCCAAATGTCTCTTAATCTCCAGTGAAAAGAAATGGTTTTCTGACACACACTGTGATGAACCATGAAATCGTTATATACACTAAATGAAAAAGCTTAGTCACAAAATGCGATATATATTGTATAAGAATTTGATTCCTTTACTATGAAATGGCCAGGATGGGAAAATCTGAAGAGACAGAAATGAGATCAGGGCTTTCCAGGGCAGGATAGTGGAAGAGTAACTGCTAATAGAGACAAGAGTTTCATTTTTCTGTTGTTGTTTTGTACCAGGGATCTAACTCAAGACTTGGTGCTTACCAGGCAGGCACTTATGCTGCTGAGCTATCTCCCTGGCCCTAGAGTTTCTTTTGGGGTGATGGAAATACTACACAGAGTGGCAGTGATTGCCCAACTCTGTGAATGTACTAAAGGCTACTGAAGTATGTACTTTGAAAGAGTGGGTTTTGTGTTATGTAAATTATAGCTCAATAAAGTTATTAGGAAACAATTACCTGCTTTGACTTAGAAGTTAAAGTGGCTGCCGACTTCCGGGAACCCCCAGACCCAGTCCTAGCCCAGGTCCGGTGAGTGTGTGGAGAGCTTCCTGCTACCCTGCGCCAGCGGGACTAGTCCCAGCCCAGGCGCAGTGTGGGCCAGACCCTCTCCCACCCCCTTGGGCCGCCCCCCACCACTCCGCCATACCTCCCCCACCCCTTC
>NW_004524614.1:5840812-5868007 GCF_000260255.1 Octodon degus | reverse complement strand
AAGTCCGCATCTTGTACAGCAATTAACCACTAAGAAGAATATATGCAGTGTATTATTTGTTGAAAAATAAAAAAAAAGAAAAAAGAAAAAAGAAAAAAAGACAGAAAAAAAGACAGAAAAAAAAAAAATAAAAAATAAAATAAAATCTCTGTGCCCTATACAGAAGTGGGACGCATAGGTAGAGCCATTTGGACTAGCTATTTTACCTTGCTCATGAACTTGCAATTATAGATAAGAACACCATAAAATAGACTTGATTTTTAAAATTCTGTTAGGTTCTTTTAAAGTTTAGAAAATAAGGGGCTAAACTCACATGCATTTAATCTCATTTATCTCTATAACTGCTGAACAAGTTGAACTGCTCAGAGTTTAGCAACAAGCTAAAGCTAGTTCATCATAGTGCATGTATCTGACAGACGGTACCCTGTCTGACCTGCTTTCTATCAAGAATGGATTAAAGCCCTTACATAATACGACTAGCACTCTGCAGTCCGTCCTCCATAGCAGAGCACATACCTGGCTGCAGCAAGGATCACAAATAAGAGAAAATAGTATTGTGGTAGGCAACTAGGAGAACTTTCTTCAAGTGAAACTGGCTTCACATATTATCCTAAGTTATGGAGACAGTCTGTATAATACTTAATGATTGATAAGTGGGGTCCTGATTTAAGCATTTTACTCATTTATTTGACAAATGTCTATTAAATGTCTATCATGTACCAGGAGAGCTGGGCCCTAGAGATATATCAGCAGTCAAGGTAGATGTGTACTTGGCATCAATAGAACAAACCTTCATTTAAGTCCAAACACCATACAATATTTTGCAGGGATTTATGTTTTATGAATGCACATGAGGAATTTGAGGCATTGCATGAAGATACATACAGTATAACGAAGTAGAAACATCTTAATGGAAAAAATTCAGTGTACAGTCTAAAGACTAAGACCTTTAGGAAAACTGAAGTATAGACCTGAGAAGTGTAACCTAGTTATGAAGACAGTCCTTAAGCTTGACCTCCTATTCCTATTAATTCAAGCAAACACAATTATTTTCATGTTTTGCATTGTCCAAAAATAGACTGCAGTTGCCTATAGGAAAGTAAGTTTGGCAAAATAGTAGGGAACAAGCGCACACATTTGATGATAGAGTTTGCAGAAGGCAGAGACCACCTGAGACCTGAGACTGAGGAAGTCATGTTGGTCCAGCTGAAAACGGTCACAAAATTTTATATTTAGAGATGCAAACAATGACAAAAGAAGAGAGATACATCAAGATATCTAGCCTGTCCCTAGTGGTTTAACTCTTCATTCAGTGTGGTTTTGGATTCCAGGTGCAACTAAAAAATTAGACAAATGATGTCAATTTTTCTCTAATTGTAAGCATGGGCCGCACCTGCAGTCATTTCGCGCTCCGAACAAGGCTGAGTACCCTACCCTTTGCCTAACTTGTGTACAGACAGCAAGGGTGACTGCCAAGGAGTCCTGCTCTTCTCAGCCTGGCAAGGCTCCCCAAATGAGGGGTAGGTAAGATAGAAAACTACATTTTAAAGAACCATTCAACATCACAGTGTGGCATAAACTGTCACTGGAGCCTCAGGGTAACTATGACAGATGCAAAAGTCTAGTGGTGACATTTTTTGGGTCACTTTGGAGGGATGAATGAAACTCAAGTTGAAGAATGCACAATAAGAATCTTATCTCTGCTTGTGGCTGTCTTGCTCCAACTGAGCAGCAGAGGAAAAGGACTTCTTTGCCTTTCCAAAGGAGCTTAGGGAGCCTCCTGTCACTGTGTCACAGATGAACACAGAGTGAGAGATGCCATCCTGCACAGCAGGGCTATGTAGGGCTTGGCCTTCAGCTGTGGGCAGGAAGACGACACTGCAAATCCAAGCAGGTCAGCTGTGAGCACCTTTGCAGCTTTGACCAAGGAACACTGGGACTCAGCTCTTCCAGTTTTCAGCATCTCTGGCATCGCATCCAAGGAGAGCTCTTTGTGGCCTCAGGGTCTTCATCTGCAAAATGGGTGACTTTTCCAGGATTTTGATAGAAGAGTTTTCCTTTACCCAGCAGAGCCCCCATGTTTGCTCTTTTCCATGAATAACAAATTTTCTCCGTTAGTTTCTTGTTTTATAATTCAAGTCATTTCTTCTTTTCCTCTCTACACCTCTAACCCGCACAGGTACGCTCTTTGCTTGTATTGCACTCCTAGAAATCCTTGGTGGAGTCACTGCCACTTCTGCTTTTAATGGAATTTATTCGGCCACTGTTGCTTGGTACCCCGGCTTCGTGTTTTTGCTGTCTGCTGGCATATTACTCATTCCAGTGATCAACCTATGGTATGTAATTATTTTAAATATTTTTTTCAAAAGGTGACCAGGTTAATTTAATTCCCCAACCTCACTAGTAAAACTACATAGATCTGTTGGAATTTTGCCTCAGATTTCTTTTCTCAAGAATTTTTCAACGTCAAAACATTTGTCAGTAATTCTGGAATTGTAGAAAGAGATGGTGGTATAGCTAACCAAACTAAGAGAAAGAAAGATTGGGTTAGAGACCCTAAGAAGTTTTCCTCTGTTTTTTGTGGTACAGGTTTTTTTCTCTGTTTTGTTGTATGGGGGACTGAACTAAACACACCTTGCCATTTTTTATTTTCAGACAGTCTAAGTTGCCAGGTTGGGTTCAGTCTGGCAGTCCTCCTGCCTCAGCCTCCCAGAGTAGTAAGATTATAGGCATTTGTCACCATGTGTCTTTAAGTATAAAAACTGATTAATTTTTTTATCTTAGAGATATATTCAAATTATGATCTCCCTGAGTATCACATCTCCTAATGTCCAAAGGTTGCTCTAGTAAGATTTACTTTATTCTAACTTTTAATTTTTATTTTTTGTGGTACTGGGGATTGAACTCAAGACCCTGCGCTTGCCAGGCAAGCACTTATTCTACTGAGCTATCTTCCCGGGCCCTGAGATTTATTTACTTTAATATGTTTCGTGGATAAATGACAAAAGCAGATAGAATGCACCCAGTAATTATATTAGTGGGGTTGAAGTGGTGAGGTTGGAGCTCCTTAACTTGTTTCTGTTGAACTTTGTCCCATTCACATAGCTGGTAGTGTGGTAGGTGGGAGGAGGGAAGGAAAAGCTTCCTAAGGAGCTGGACCTTCTGCACTCCTTAGCATTTGAGATAAGGTTGTGTGGAAGGAGGAAAAAGTACCCACAAGAACTGACACTCAGCATTCTGCCAAGACCACGGACTCAGAGTCTGGCCCAGATCTTATTCACAGTGGGCCCTCAAGAGATACTGCCCCGATTAAATTCTCATGCAGTACCTAGCTCTGTTTCAGACAAGGTACAGTGCTCAACACTATTTTCAGTTCTCCAATATTGACAAAAAGGGCTTTTTTTTGGCAGTACTGGGGATTGAACTTGGGATCTTATGCTTGCTAGGTGGGGTACTTATGCTGCTGAGCTATGTCCCTGGCCCTGAAAAGTGATTTTTACTAGTTGTTTTTTTTTTTTTAGACTGGGTTTCGCTATGCAGTGCAAGCTAGCCTTGTACCCACTAGGTAGATGAGACTGGCCTCCAACTCGCAGTGATCCCCCACCTCATCCTCCTAAGTGCTGGGATTACAGGCATGTACTACCACACCTGGCACTAGGTGTCTTTTTAAGAAGTGACCACTCACCTACTGAATTAGCAAAATTATAATCCCACGCCGTGCTTATTATCACATGTTGAACAGTCTGTCTCTTAAGTTGTTAGTAGTAACATTATTCAGTTCTATTATAAAGCAAGTGACAAGCATGTGCTAGAAGCTTTCTTTTAAAAACTACACATTGATGGAAACAGTGACTCAGGAATATTATAAAAATATTGAAATAAAAAGCTTATTCCAACAAAAAATAAGTGATCAAAATGTCCAAGAGTAAGGGAATGTTTAAATCAGTGATACCCGGGCTGGCCAGATAGACTAAAGTGCCTGCTTAGGCAGAGCACAGTGGCTGAGAGTGTGATGCTGGTCCTGCCCCCAGGGTGCGCTGAGATGGTGACTGAGACTGGGTGTGGTGGCGTGGACCTGTAATCCCAGCGCTTGGAAGGCTGAAAACAGGAGAATCACTACAAGTCCCATCTACATGGTGAGACCATGTACTAAATAAATAAATCAGTGATACAGCCCTATCATGATATGTGACTTGATTAGAAATGCTTACATAAATGGGTAGTTTTTTTTTCATATACATGTTAAGCATATTTGAACAAAAGGTAGTTATCTTTTTAATAAATATAGATGGGCATCTGAGTTTTTAGCTCTTTTCTTCAACATTTTTAAAATCAAAATCTGGTATTTTATCTCCAAATATCCTTGCTTCCTAGTTTCAGTTCCACCTATTGAACAAGAACTTCAGTAATAGCTCTAGTTGTAAGCATTCTATGAGGACTCCACAGAGTAAAAAGTGGGGTATATGGATATCTGAAGGGTCTAGAAGAGAAAAACCTCACGGAGATGTTTTATGATTTTGAGAATGTTCATAACAAGTCAGTTGAAATCAAAGTACCAGGATGGTCCCATTATATGTAATTTGAATAATTTATTAAAAGCCACCTAACCATGGACAAGATAGGGTATGGATGACTCATCTATGCACTGTCTTCATCTCCAATTCACAATGTCTTGTTTTGATTTGACAGTGCCGTCAAGTGCATCAACGGCAGTGAGGGCAGCTATGTGGTTCTTACAGAGGAAGAGCCCACAGAAGACACTTCAGACCGATGACTGGGAACATGAATGGGACATACAGTAGCTCCTGAGGACTCAGATCAGCTGTGGAATCAGTGCTTTATTAATCATCCATGTTATATATCCTTTTCCCTAAACAAATCTGAATCAGAGCCTGGCTTTCACTTCCTCCAGGACTTGGGCACTGTGAGGACTTTGTGCTTATGTTGTGATATGTTTACAGTATACCAAATAACAAATCTCAGAAAACTTCTCAGTTTGGGCTTAAAAGATGAAACTGAAACTGAAAAGAGGAAATAAGAAACTTTAATAAAGTCAACAGCAATAATCTCACTGACTACTCCAGTCTCTCTACAGTGAAACTGGGGAGAACTTTTTTACTTCACCTACAAAATGGAATTCTGTCAGGGAACTTCAAAGTATAATGAAAAATTATGAAAATGACTGATCTTAAAGTAATGACTTAAGTTTCAAATATTTACACTATGATTTCTCCTATCCTTTAGTAATTGTTTTAAATTTTGTCTTTGGTACTGGGGATCAAACTCGGGACCTTGCACTTCCTAGACAGGTGCTTATGCTGCTGAGCTATCTCCCTGGCCTATAATTTGTTTTATTAAGCCAATCATGGCACTGATGATAATCAAGTCTTTTAATAGACACATAATCCTTAAGAGAAGCATGTTAAGGACTGTACATTTATTACTTTTCCTAATTTATTTCATCAGTGACAAGCATTTTTTATATGTAACACAGGTGATTGAGGACTGTCTTACAGAATTTTAAAATTCAGCAAACAGCTAATTGTGATGAAGAGAAATACTACAGAGCAATGGTGGCAAACGTACAGCACCACACCAGCCACACAGAACCCTCTGTCGGCACGAGCCAAGTTGCTGTAGCAGCCAGGCATCACCTAACAGCTGTTCCATCTAAACTACAACCTCGGTATTTAGGTGTAATTATACTTTGAAGTAAATAAATGGACTTGAGGTTGCCATTTGGGGACTCGGTCTCTAAAAGCTTCACAGTCATTACTGTAGAGCCAATATTCATTCCTTACATTCAGTAAAGCTTGGCTAGGAATTCCATTAAGCTTGACTAGGAATATTACCTCTAATCTTACTTATGACCTCTTGGTCAGCGTCAGGGCATTTCTAAAATATAGATCTTGTACTGTACAAGTTAACACTCCTTCAGTATCTGTCATCTATAGGGAAATGATCGAACAAGTTTTCACGAACTGTCCCCACTGTATCTTATTAAGTAGTGCTTTATAGTCATCCTGGGATCCACCCTCTCTTAGAAAACACATGCTCTTGTACCTCCATGTCTTCTTACATAGCTCCATTTACCTTCCTCCCACCCAAAACCAGAACCCTCAGCCAAAACATTGCTTCTCTGTGTAGATGACTGTATTTGTCACTTTCCTGTTGCTGTAGGAGTTTTTGACTCATAGTTTCAGAGGAATCAATCCATGGTCAGCTTGTACACAACAGAAACAGCATGGTGGAAGGGCTGAAGAGAGGACAGCTCATCCCATGGCATCCAGGTAGCAGTAAGAAGCAGAGGATGAGGATAAACCCTTCTAGGTCAGGCCTTCACCTCCTAACAGTACATATTAAATCAAGTACTAAACTTGATGATTGAATCCACTGATGAGTATAATGTCCCTAATGACTGACTGCATCACCTTCCAAACATGAGAGTAATGGAGGCATTTTAGACCTAAACTACAATACTGGTATTCTTAATATTTGTCACTCACCCTACACCCCCTCCAAGGCCCTTGTAGCTCTGTGTGTGTGTGTGTGTATGTGTGTGTGTGTGTGTGTATTAGTCAGTGCTTACTAGAGTCAGATGTAGAAGAGTACAGATGTCTGTCTGTGTGCTGGAGACCTGAAGAATTCAGTCAAGGGCTTGGAGCCCATGGCAATGTCCCATCTAGTCTGCATCAAGGATTTGTACCCATCAGCCCCATGGGCCAGTGGTGGAAGCTGGAAAGCCTGTGCTGGCAGTGTGAAGGATCTGTGCCAGAAGGCCAAGAGATCTGAGCTCAAAGCCAAGAGACAATGTCCAAGAAAAAGACAAGGATTGATGTTCTCCTGAAGGAAGACAGCAGTGAAAACTCCTTTGAAGAAAAACCACAGAAAAGAAGCTTCTTCAGGAAAATTGGCAGCATGCAATCTTGGTCTCCTGTTCTTTTATGCAATTCTGGCAACAATCCTTAGGTGGGTCTTCCACGTCCAGAACCATGCTAACTCAGTTCTGCTGGGCGTTCCTACTCAAACTGACCAATGATTAATCCACCAGTGTATGTGTTTGTGCACACATGTGTGGGTGCCTAAGTATGCATAGTAACTATGTTTTGGTTATAGTTATTATTTTTTATTATTTGCTGTATGATTAATAGTGTTCATGGCATGACTACAAAACGTTTTGTGAAAATTATTTAATGTTATGTATTAAGTGACTTATGAGGTGATCACAGATATCATGCCGTAAGCCAGCCTCCTGAACAAATTGAAAAATATGCTTATGCCTGTATATTTTAAAATCAATTTATAGTATTTTCATAGGTCCTCCAATATCAATTTTCTGATTCACCATATGTAATAACACAGATGCCTTAAAGTGCTGCTAAATGGTTAACTTCTTTGTAATTTGAAAGCAGACACATTCTTCCATTTTGTAGTACTGCTTTGGGATGTTTTTTCCCTGTAAGGTAACCAATCATTTCTTGACTAGCAAATAAAACTTGTAATTTAATACACTAGGAATTCTAATTTCCAAGACCATAGTTTTTAAGTTTGGTTAATGTCTTCTAGGTGAAGGGTTGACATAATAACTGTTTCTCAGATGGACTGATGGATTTTTGAGTTCGATTCCTGTTTGATACTCTTCCAGAACCAAAAGAAAAATTTTTAGGATTTACAGGTGTTGAACTCTACTAAGAGATCATTATTACTAAATCTGATGCTAGAGACTTAGTTGATGAGATGGGGGGATGTACTCAAGACAAAACAAACAAAAGCTCTAATCTCCACTATGCAACCTATAAGAAAAAGGAAAATAAAAGGACTGGTCTTTATGGAGTCCAGATATAAGACAACCAAAAAAGTAAAACCATGTTTCTTCTTATCCAGCAGTGTAAAATAAGAGTTAAATACATCATACCTACTAGACACAGTATTTCCATCATTAGAGAATATTTCTTCTATTTCTACAAGGATCATCCACAGCCTGCACTGCACAGCCTTAAAATCATCGAAATCCTTTCTTTTCTCTCTGCCCTTACACAGTAGTCTCATCCTACCTTCAGTGTTGCTTTTCATAATTTTGGTTACCTATGGCCAACTAAAACTCAAACATATTAATCTATGTCTTGACTCTAAAGAGACTACATTTATATGCCTTTATATGCCTACTGTATTTTTATAATACCCTAGTTGGCATGTAGCTATGGTTGTTAATCTTTTACTTTGCCTAATGTATAAACTTTATTATAGGTATATATGTATAGTACTATCTGCAGTTAAAGGACTCCACAGGGTGTCCTACATACAACATATCCCGTGGATAAAGGGAAACTATCACATCAGCAAATAACCTCCCAATTACTTTCAATATCCCAAAACCTTGGTAATAAAAATAAGGTGTCCTGGGTTGAGTAGTCTTTTAAAGAAATGCCTGAGAACTATGCAAAGGAATTTCAAAAAGAAAAAATGCCTTGGCCTCATGCCCTAAGGGTTTGAACTCAATAGGTCTGAGATAGGTTCTTGGAACCTATTTTAAAATCCTCTCCCAGGTGACCTAAGCACCTGCATCTGGAAACTGCTGCCTAGATGAACATTTTTCAACCTTAAATGCACTTTAAAATAGCATGGGAGCAGGCAGTAAAATAAATACACAGTGATACTCAAGGCCAGTAGATCTCTACCTTGCCTGCCAAATCAAAGTGCCTGGCGTTCTTCTAAAACATCCAGGCTTACAGGGCTGGGGAGATGGCTCAGTAGAATAAGTGCTTGACTGGCAAAAGCAAGTGTCTGAGTTCAATCCCCAGTTCTGCCAAAAAAACCCCAAACAAAACAAAACACCTCCAGGCTCAACCCAAATCAGTCAAATAAGAATTGCTGGGAGTTAGACCTAGACAGTACTTTTTTCAGACAGTCTCCAGGTGTTTGTTGTAAAGACATCTTTATTGTAAACACTGGCATTATAGAATGTGTAAAGTAATACTGATGTGAGACTCCTAGCAATTTTCAGCACATGGTGGCTTATAAAGCAATCTAATTTGCCTAGTTTGAGACAGTCCTCATGTCTGATTCTGGCTATCATGACAGAAGAAGTTGCTTGACCTTTGTAGATTTAAGTCCTTGCCTAGGGACTGTTTTCTTAAGAAGGACACATTGCTAGGATATGAACAAGATAGGGGCCTAACCCAACTGATTTTGCTGCCAAACATTTAAGAGGCAAATAAATCATTTCTACATGAGCTTTTCCAGGAAACAAAAGCAAAAAGCACTTCACAAATCATCTCATGAGGTCACTATTTTCCTGATGCAAAACCACACAAAGAAACAAGAAAATAACAGACTAATATCTCTCAGGAACATAAACAAAAAATTCACAAAATATTATCAAGTAATATATAAAAAGGAAAACATATCCTGACTAATAGGATCTAAGCAGAAAATGATATATTTGAAAATTCCTCAACATTTGAAAAATCACTTAATTTAATACACTGCATTAACAGACTAAAGAGAAAAATATCACATGGTCCATCAAAGAAGATAAAATTTGTTAACAAAATTCAATGTCTATTCATGATGAAAAAAAGCTTAAGAAACTAAAAAGCTGATAAAGGCATCTGTTTAAAACAATACAGTTGATGACATTTTATGGTGAAATGGCCGTTTTCCCACCTAGGCTAGAAATAAGGAGAGAAAACCAAGCCAGCACCAAACTAGAACTCCTATCTTAGTTATAAAACAAGAGCACAGAAGAGAAGGAAATAAATGCAAATGGGGAAGGAAACGATAAAGCTGCATAATCCATATATACAGATAAAAAACTCTAGGGAACCCTCTGTTAATTTACAGTGCAAGAGGAAAAACCTGGACACCAAGACTAAGAAAGACAAGATTTGGTTTCCTCTAGGTACAGGCTGGCTGAAATCAGAGCAACATCAGTGAGTATCTGGAGGGGAGGCTACGTGTATATATAAGATTCGGGGCTGTAGTCCCAAGGAATCTGGGTGGGATGTGTGAGGTCAGAGCTGCAAGGACGGACTGGCTCAGGTGTTCACAGAAAGCTGGCTCTTCTGGTGTCAGGGAGGCAGCAGTTCCAGACCTAAATTGCTTAATGGCCATCAGTTCTGTTTGTAGAGTGCACCATGTTTATTGTAAAGGTCTTTCTCAGGTCAGGACTGACGCCTTCATTTTTTAAAAAAGAAACTACTAGACCTAATAAGTGGATTCAGAAAGGTCATAGAATACAAATCCAAATACAGAAATCTTCTGTATTTTAATATACTAACAATAAATGACTAAAAAGTAACAGTAGCACCAAAAACAAAACACAAAGTAAAATATATATAACAAAATATGTGTAGTACCTGTACATACTAGTGTACACTGAAAACAAAAAATACAGAAAAATTAAAGATCTAAAGAAACAGACATAACATCTTCACGAATAAGAAGGCTCAACACTGTTAAGATATCTAAGTTAATATAAAACTTCTAGAAGAAAACATAATAGAAAGTCTTTGATATCTTGGGCTAGGAAAAAATTTTAAAGAGAATCCCAATAGCACAAAACATACATATAAAAAGAGATTAATTAATTTCACTGCAATTTAAAATTCTGGTATTTGAAACACACCATTAAGAAAATGAAAAGGTAAGCTAAGACTCCAGAAATATTTGCAGTACGTTTATGTGCTAAACACTACTTCTATTCAGAATATACAGACAAGTTTTACACCTTAGACAAACTAATTTAAAGCAGGAGTGTGTGTGTGTTGGGGGGTGCTTGATACAAGTTACTAAAAAGACACAGTAATTCCCAGCATTCAGGAGGCCGAGGCTGGAGGATCCCTATGAGCTCGAGGCCACTCTGGGCTTCAGTTAAGCTGAAGACCAGGCTGAATTACACAGTGAGATCCTGTCTCAAAAAGACAAAAATAAGTAATAAAAAGATAAGTAATATTCAAATATTAGTCACAAAGGAAATGCAAATTAAAACTAATGAGACTCCTTCACACACTCACCACAATGTCTAAAGAATGACAGCAGCAGGCACTGGTAACAATGTCAAGCACATGGGACACTCCTACACTTACTATCACTCAGCAAATCCACTCCTAGGTTATGTGCCTGAGACAGATGAAAACATTCGTACTGAGGCTTGTAAGCAAATGGTCACAGGAGCCAAAAACTAGAAGTCACCCAAATATCCTTCAGGAGATGAAATGATAAACTAAACGTGGTAGACAGCTATCATAGAATACTACTAATAAAAAAGGATGACTACTGATGTATTCAACACATTTTTATAACATCATACAAAGCAAAAGAAACAAGACAAAAATATAGACTGCATGGTTCTATTTATATGAAATTCTCAAGGCAAAATAAAATGGTATGTGTCAGAAGGCAGGTAACAGGTTGATTACAGGGAGTTATTGATAAATTAAACAGCAATCACAGTTTTTTGTTTTGATACTGGGAATCAAACTCAGGACCTCACACTTACCAGGTAAACACTGTGCTACTGAGTTATATCCCTGGTCTCTAGCACTGTGGTTTTGTTAAGTGTTACAAACTGAAATATTTACACATAGAAATGTCTAAAATTTTGTTTAAAATAATTGTGAGAGGGAAAGCATATGAAAAATGTAAGTAAGACTGGCCATGAATATATTATTGAAGCCAGCTGATAAAAGACCTGAGATTTTTCTAACTACCATTGGGTATTTGAAAATTTCCCAATTAAAAAGCCAAATGCACACATTTCGTATGCCTTTTCAGTTTCCTCTGTCATCTCTAAACTTAAGTGCCTTTGAAGCTATGATATGGAAGAAAGCAAGACCTGAACACCTGCCTGATTTCCCCCTCTACATTCTCACTTGCCATGTGATCTGCAGAACATTAGGACAGTTAAGGTCAGTAGCTGTCCTTGTAGACAATGGAGTATTTCTATGACTATACCTGAAATATCTCAATTTAGTATTCTGTGAAATAACAATAATGCTAAAAAGGAAATTTAGTACTTTCAAAACAATGTAATACTTTTAAAATTGGTCTACTTGTTCATTACAATGATTAAATTTAGAGCACACAAAAGGTATTGATAAAAATAGACTATAAAACATTAAATGTGAATCCGTAAGTCCCTCAGATATTTTAGACAGAGGTAGAAAAATGGGGGGGGGGAGATATTTGCTTTATAAAAACTTGTTAGCCAATTGTGGGGAGCCAAGATTGTTGCAAAGCCCAGGGCCTCTGGGGATGTCTAAGGACATGACCCCACTGTCTGATACATACAGTATGATACATTTATGTAAGCATGATTTAACAAATAGCTGTGCATGCACTAGACAGTTCCCACAGAACAGAGAATGCAAGCCTGATAACAGCTACTCTATCTTGAGTCGAACAATAAAAATGCTATTTGTTGCCGCTATCTGTGCTGTGTTTTCTTTGGGGACCTCACCTACAACAATACCTCTTCAGCCCCCTAACCCCAATACTAATACAAAATAGAAGAAATAATGAAATATGATTTTGCAGAACTCTCTCGACCCTAAGACCCTAAGTGATTCAGGCTAATTTTTCAGGGATACTAAAAACATTTCAGTGAAAGTTCTAGGGGAACAGGATATACCTGAAATCTCAATATTTCTCCTTGGATTACTGGTTACAGAAGGAAAACTATTTTTATAGTGGAGCATTCTGGAAATCATCACTTGTTAACCAAGTGATCAAACTTAGCAGCACCACTGAGGGACAGCTAGCTTTGCATGACTCCTGCTGAGGCACAGTAAGTGTCTATTGACAAATTTGTGGACATCTTGACAAAAACGTTTATCCTCAATGTACTCAGGAGGAAATAAGACAGCATGTTAGCAACTGGTGAATCTACATAGAAGTCATGTGGATATATTTCATATTATATTTTCCAGATTTTCTCTTAAGTTTCAAATTTTTAAAATAAAAAGCTGGTAAAAAATTAAGTTTTAGTAAAAATCTAGTACTGAAAACAAATTAAAAAGGGTGATTTTAATTTTTCGGTTAAAATCAATTCATCTCACTAAAAATAAGTATAGACAGTTAACACAAAATTCCTCCTATCTTCTCCTACTGGCAAAGCCTTATCCTCTATGTGACCTCTATCTTGTCATAGCAATGAACAACACAGCTTTTCTTCCTACACCCATTAGGTCATGACGCTAAAAAGAACAAAGTACAGCTGACAGATCACTTCTACTAGTTCCAGAAATAAATTCAAAACCTGAAAGCAAACACTAAACTTTTAAAAGTTGACTTTTCACCTTTAAAAGAAAAATTTTTAGTCTCATAAATTGTTTAGAGGAAAAAAAGAAACCAATGAAATTCTTTTTTTGTGTGTGTATTTTAGGGAAGGGTTCTACAGGGTGTTTAGGATCTTACTACTAGGTCAGACTCGTAGTGATCTGCCTGTTTACTGCCTCCTAAGAGCGGGATTACAGGCTGCCCAGTCTCAGTTGCCATCTCAGCGCGCCCTGGGGGCAGGGCCGGCATAGGAGGCTCAGGATCAAACCCCTGACCCCTGTGCCTACTTGCAGGCACTTCAATCCACTGAGCTATTTGGCCAGCCCCTCAGTGAAATTCTAATAAACATTTTGTCCTTTCTCTAACATTTAAGGATCTATAATAAAATAAAATTTAAAGTATAGGTACTTAATGAAGCATTTATTAAATATGAAGGAACTTAAAGTCTGAAATCAAGAAGTTCAATATAGTATCAGCATTGTTGGTTTAATTAAAAGTCAAAATTTAATATATATTTTGTATATTTGAAAAATACATACTTAACCAATTGTACATTCCAGTGAGTTTATGTACCACATAATCACTTACGTTTTCATCAGATTGTCTTTTACGTTTTTGGTTTTTTTTTTAGCCAGGATCTTGCTATGTAGTCCAGGCTGGCCTTGAACTCACTATGTACCCTAGGCTGGCCTCAAACTTGTGGTGATCCTCTTGCCTCAGCCTCCCAAGATCTGGGATTACAGGCATGTTCCACCACACTAGACTGTCCTTTGCATTCTTGAACATCTGCACTCAAAGAGATAACAAAATGTAAAAGAGCAAGGGGCTAACCTTCTAAAAAGAGATAGTACCCACAGCAAAGAGTGAAAATAATGAAAAATATAAACCTGTTATTTATATAACTCATGTACAGGGGAAAGAGTAAAGTGACCATTCCATGGAATGCCAATTTATTACATGTCAAACCCCTAATACTTTTAGATGACAAAACCCACAAACTTCTGCTTTCATACATATTAAAAAACTGAATATGGTATTAGGTTGCATCCCCTTTGGACATGTTGTCTAGTAATCATTTAACATTAATAAATTCTAATCAAGTACTGTGATAAGTTTGGAACTTCTAACCTGTTTCTAGGAAAGGGAGACAGACTGGACATCGAATCAATAATTAATCACTATATGAAGAGGCTTCTATAAAAATCCATGGAAGACGGATTTCAGAACTTCAAGTTAGCTCTTCCCCAAATACCTTCCCTATGTCTCTCTTCCATGTAGCTATCCAGCTATCTTGTGAAATGCCCTTTGTAATGAACAGGCAAATATATTCTTAATTCTATGAGCTATCCTGAGGCCAGGCAAGGGAGCTGTTTGTATCCCAATTTAGAGCAAATTCATCAGAAGCACACATCATCACCTGGAACCTGTACCTGAAGCAGGGAGTTTTGGAGAACAGAATTCTTAACCTGTAGAATCTGAATGCTAGCCAGATAAACAGGGGCAGAAAGGAACTAAATCATATGGCACTCTGATTTTTCTATAGAGAAAACCCAGTCATCTGGTGTCAGTACTGAGAGTGCGTGCGACTGAAGCAGAAGCCGGTCAGTTTCCTAATAGGTCAGGCACCAACCTGGCGAGGATTCTAAACACAGACTGCTACTTCAGAACAGTAGTGGCAAGGAAAATACTAATTCTCCATTAAAAATCATAGCATCTAAAAGGAAAAATGCCCAACTGAAGACCTTGGAGCTAAGTAAGAGGAATCTGCAACTAACCTGAAGGAACCCAAATAATTTCCCAGCCAACACTGTGGACTGCTGGCTGAGAAACACTAGTAAAGCACTGCAGGACACTAGAAGAGTCAATGACACTAATGGAAGTTCCTAATAGAAATGCAAAGCAAGCTAAAAGGGAGAGAAATTATGCAAATCAAACATTCTCAACTCTGGAGAACTTTCCAAAAATATACTTCCTAAAATCCAGGACTAATCCTATTGCAATTTCTGAGCTTAAGATCTCGACACTAAAATTTTCTCAAGATTCCCAGAAGATTTTGACAGGCATCCAAGGATGAGGCTTACTGGTGTAAAAATACACGGTAAAAGAAAAGCAAAGAAACAAAAAATCACCAGAAAGTTAAGTATTACTCAAGACTACCAATTTGTAATTTTAAATTGTCTGACTTTCTATTTAAACTATACTTGTTAATTTCACAGTACCCCCTACTGCTCAGGAAAGGCATCTATTATTCCCAGAAGCAAGGCACAGAAATCTATAACTTGTTTGAAGTAAAGTAAATCTAAAAACAACCCATGAGTAAGTTTTTGTTGTTTTTTTTCTCATTTAAATATAAAATGGGTTGGCAAATACTGTGTGGGCAAAGTCAATGTTAGGCTTAACCACAACAGTCCAAGTAGAAGAGATTTTCTTTTTAAATTCCAAGATTCGACCAACTTGGCCTTCCTGACATTTTGTACTAAATAATTCTTTACTGCAGGAGTTGCTGTAGATGTAGAGCTACAATAATCATCATTAATATTTTTATGATGTAAAGGTTAATGTTTTAATACAAATTAGGAGTTTTAAAAGTCATTTTCTTTTAGTGTTTTCATTTTATTGTTACGTGATAATACATCAATGTCTGTACACAGTTGGATATTCGGCTGTATTCCTTGCTTCTACCCACTAGATGACAGCAGCAGCCCACCTCTAAAGCTGTGACACTCAAAATGTCTCTGACCGTTGTCAAATGTTGCCAATCAATAGCTTACTTAATAAAAACCTGCTGCAAAAATTAAAATCAAAATATACTCTAGAAAAAGTGAAAAGATGACCTATTCATTAATGTTCTAAAAAATCTTAAATTTTTATGTATCAGTTTCCTAAAGAATACAAGGTAATCATGGTAAGCATTCATTTAAATAATTATGGAATTTGTTTATAGATACATAGTATGCATGTGAATATTTGGTAATTTTTAAAAATATTTATCTTGTGACACACAAAGAATAAGGAAAACTGAGTTTAACAGTATTATCTGGGAATAAATTAAGTACATAGGAAGTCTATGAAGTACAACCATTAAATCTGTATCTGCTGATTTTTTTTCACTTTAAAGACCAAAATCAAAACTTTTCAACATCAAAGAACCAAAGTAGAGCTATAGTTGTATATAATAGCATCGTTAACAGCAACTACTACTCCAATCAGCTATACCAATACACAACAAACATTTACTATACTCAATTTAAATGCTGCCACTAAAATCAATTACACCTCAGTTTATAAACTTAATTTGTTTAATGATTTTGGGGATACCTGATTCAGTTTGTGAACAGAAGCAAAATTTACTGAACACCTTTGTTCGCAAATCAAATGGCTTACAAACAGAAACATTCAGGAACTGAGATGTTCCTTATACATGTTTATTTTGAATGATGCTACCATGAAGTGTGTAGGCTCAAATGCTGGTAATATTCATTTGAAATTAAGCTGATGCAAAACCTACATGGTAGGTTGAACTTGAACCTGTGGACAATTCTAATACTCACTAGAAACACTTTGAAAGATAGGAAAGCCCACTGTTTTACACAAATTAGAAGCTTTAAATCATCTCCCATTAGTGTTTTCAATTTCCACAAAGCCATAAACCAAAGATTCAAATAATTTCAAATCATCACTGATACTATTAGGCAAAGAATCTCAGATGCCACCACTTTTAATGTCGTATACATCAAATTATAGCAAAAGACAACTACAATACGATGCCCTCTCTTGTTCATGAACAGCACACACATATATCACAGTAAACCAAGCTTATATTCCACCATCAAGTGTGGTTCCCCCATGAGCTCGCTTTGGGATGGATCTGAAAGCAAACAAACAAATATTTTAGAAGATTTTCAAGAAAAAAAAAATTAAACAATTTCATTTACAAGGAAATCAACAACAGTCAAAACTAATCCAAAGTGACAGAAAACAGACTGGTTGCCTCAGGCTATAGTTGGGAGTCTCAATGCACAGGAGTCAACGAAAGCCTTCTCAATGATCAAGAGGACCTAGCTTCATGCATTCATTAAAATCCATTGAACTATACACCTAAAAATGGGTGCAACAGATGGCTTGTCAACCGTATCTTATAGTTATTTTAAAAGAAAAAGATTGAAAAATTCTGTTTCAGGCTGGGGAGATGGCTCAATAGAATAAGCGCTTCCCTGGCAAGCACAAGGGCCTGAGTTCAATCCCTGGTTCCACTAAATAAATAAATAAATAAATAAATAAATAAATAATTCTGTTTCAAGATTCTGAAGTTTTCCATTGGCCTCTCAGATGACTCTGGGAGCAACCTCAATCTAAATAGTAAAAATGTATTGTCTGTGTAGTTGTCCATTCTGTTGCATACACAATAACATAAAGCTGAACTCGAAAGCGAGAAACCTTAAAGATTTTCACTCCCTCATGTTTACAGATGAATCAGATAAAAGTCTTACTTTAACTGTAATAACACATCTAAGTTTTCAAAGTTACTATTACATCCCTGGTAAGTGCAAGGGCCTGAGTTAAAAAAAAAAAAAAAAAAAAATTGCTATTACATAAAGCTCCCTGACAAAGTCTTTGTCTTCTACCAAGCAGTGGTTTAGAAACAGAGTAAGAGCAAACGAATTTGTAAAAATGAATCTACAGTGGTCCCTCACTTATCATGGAGGTTACGTTTCAGACACCCTGGGGTTAAGTGAGAATCAGTAAAGTAGCGATGTTGTATTTTAGTATGTATATCTGAAGGCTTTATAAACCTTTCCCACACTCGTGTAAACCTTTCCTACACTTTTAAAAACACTTTTAATGTTCTCAACCATTTTCAAAACTCGCAAACCTACATAATTTTAACATATGTATACTGTATAATACAGTATATACTCATCCACTAATGAAATACTTACTGTAAACAGTGTATTTTATTTTGATTTTATATTCTTTTAATATGGTAGAATATTTTTAATGTATTTTTACACATTTTAAAATTTTAGGCAAAAATCAATAAAACCATAAATACTACACGTGTAAATAAGTATACAGACCTGTACACTACTGCAAAATCCCACGACATACTAAAAAATTCGTAATAATTGAGATTAATATTTTTTGAAAACCCCTGAAACAGTGGGTCTGCAAAAGTCCAACCACGAAATAGGGGGGACTACTGTACATCACAAAGTAACTACTAAGAGTAACAGTTCAGTATAGCTAGTATATATGCTTCCTCTCTAGATCTTTTAAGAGACTAGAAATTGTCATAACAGTTCAGCAGGTGATATGTTCCACATTTGTCACCTCACAAAGTAGCCTGAACAGCAACTGATAGTGCCATAATTATTAGTAATAAACTGCTGTGTATGTAACAGACATTCAGAATCTAAACTTCAGGAAAAGATGCCCATGTAGGTACAAAGGATATATAGTCATTGCTTTGTTACCAAGAAAAAAATGAGACCCATCAATACATATATATCATATACAAATACGCAGTATGATACTGTGTTAAAAAAAATCCAAACATTGAAACTTTCTTACCGATTTGATTTGAAACTGTCTCACTGCTGTTTATCAATAAAATTATGAAAAAAAAAACCCAAACACAAAGCAATGTCAAATGTTTTCTGACTATACTTTGTACAAAGATAGAAGAATGGGGTACTCATGAGAAATCCAAGTTTTACTGGTAAAATTAGATTTTTGGGCAGAGACTACTTATTTAACTATAACTTTTAAACTCTTTTAATGTTCTACTTTCTTTATAAAGAATGTGCTACCAAATGCACCAATAAAGCACAACACTTAGTCATCAGTCTGCCCCAAGTTCACTGTGACACTGAGGGTGGGCCAAGTCCCTTCATGAACGGCACTTTACTTATCTCAAAGTAACAAGACTGGTTTGAATGAAAGGTACCTTCCAGCACGAAGAAAGTCTGGTTTTGACTATCCTAGTGCCCTCTTCACCAAATGTGCTGAATTTTCTTGGCCAAGCACATCACTGAAGAGCAAGCAAACACTATCATCCTTGATGATTTATACAGTGCTCAGACACAAAGGGAAAACCACTCAAGTGTAGTGCAACAGTTCCAAAAGTCATCTACCCAAGTGCCATCTTTCCAGCTAAGATCTATCTTACTGAAATCCAGGGAATGAATAATAAAAGATATTCAGAAGGTAGTTGCTGGTTTTTTAAACGTGAAATTGTATCACATCACATTTCTGCTTAAAACCACTCAGTGGCAAGACTGGGCATGGTGGCGCATGCCTGTAATCACATTTAGTATAAAAATGTATTACCTTCACCTTTCCCCATCAGCCCGCACCCTCATCCTCATAAACTGCCCTCTATCTGGATGCAGAAACATATACAGGCTGGGGGCACAAATTAGTTTCACCTATAGGAATCAAGGCTGTTTCTAAAGCGAGCAGCCTCAGTAGACAGGAACACAGGACAGGCAAATTTACTGCCCTTCATAAAATTTAGGTCCCCTGAACATGGAACTCTTCTCCTGAAACAAAATAACACCATGTATCTACATAGCACCTGACCCTCCTCTTGTGGTGTCTTAAAAGAAAAGTGGCTCACAGAACCAAGGGAAATGGGGATACTCTGGTTACGAAGATCAGTGCGAGTTGGGAAAAAGTCTTTTAGTCTCCAGGGATCTTCTGTCTTCTACCAGCATCCATGAAGCCACATGGGCTAACTTGTTATTTGTAAGTAAATTTCCTAATCTTCACAGTTCTTTAGCCCTTAGTTCACAGACAAATAATGATGAAACAAGTATTCCTTCTACTTTCACCTAAACTAATTCACATACATTTCAGGGATCAATTCATGTATGTGTCATATTCCCAGTTACCTACCATTCCTACCTCAACATCTTTTTATTCCCCAAAATTACAATTTATTTTTTTTTTATTTAACATTTGCCTCTACCACTAGAAAGCAGATGTTTATTTTCCTTACCACTGTATATTTATAGCCTAATCCCATGCTTAACATAATATTGAATATATGCTCAAAAGCTCTCTTTACCCCAAATTTCAAAGGCAGATCTTGTAATTAAATGCAATTTGTAAAAAAAATGCATTTTTACAACTAAATAAAAGTTAAGAACATACAGGCCTAATTATTGCCTTGTTCCTTTTACATGTGCTTGGGAATCACAAGTTTTCCTGAATTTGAAAAGTTCCCTCTGGAAAGATTCCCAAGGAGGCTCCCTAGACTTCCCTTGTGTCCATATTTCCTTACCAGACACTAGCAGTCAAGCAAAATTAATAAAACTTAATCCTATTGTGCTTTTGTGTTTTTCCTGCACTGCTGGGCTTACTAAGCAGAGGCAGTATTGCCCAGGATTATATTTGTTTATCCTTCTCAGGTCCAGAAATAATAGAGAATGCTGCATGCATTGTTCTTACTTAAAAGTCACTTATCTAAAATGTGATACAACTATTGAGGGGATTTTGTTAAGAATGACAGCTCAAAAATCATGTTAAGAGGACTACTCTTTTTTTTTTTTTTTTTTGCTCCACATGCCTTCAGGGCAGGTTTGGCTGGCTGGAGCTGTGGGGATCAAACCACAGCAACCTGAACCTGACTGCTTTGTTGAAGCAGCCACTTAAAGAACTGAGCTAAGGGGCAGGCCCCCAAGAGGACTACTCTTTAAAGAACACTTTAATCTTATTGTTTCCAGTCATTTAAAATACTTGTCCCACAAATGCTGTAAAGAACAAAAGTTATTTTGTAAGCCTTTCAGGAGTGGTGACCTGATGCTCAGGATAATGGACTAAAGGACTACTTAAAACTTGAACAAAAGGTTTATAATATCAGATTTATTCATAAATAATCTTCAGTTTTAAAAACAGTTCAAACACAATTCTTACCATTAAGTTTTATTGTACTACTGTGAATAAAGATCAAATGAGTTCAATTGGCTGTATGTTCCACAAGGACAAGGACTCCGTTTTGCTTACTCACGTCACCTTGTACATCAAAGGGCTTGGTAAAAAGGTGCTGAGGGACACTTACCATTGAGAATATCTTCAAATCCAATAGTCTCATCATTACCCCTCAAAATATCCAATGAAAGGTTAGAGCTAGAAAGAAATGGAAGACGCTGAACCTGTAAGAAAAAAGGGCAAGAAAAGAAAAAATCAAAATGGAGGGGTTCAAGTAATAAGGCTTGAAATCAATGTGTGTATGTTATCAACTTGCCAAGATGAAGGTAACTGCTATATATCACAAATACTAGTTTAAACAAAAGCCAAAATAATCTAATTTCATGCTCTTCACTCTTGAAAATTTCACAAAAATGAGTACAATGGCAATTTAGGGCTTAGGGAGTGTGGGTGATATCAATTCTTATTTTAGATAGAAATGAAGTTTCAAGACATGTTCAAAATGTTCAAAATGTTGTTTTATACTGCTCGTAGTACAAACGTAAGGCATGATCTCTTCAAACAGTAGTGGTAAACAGATATGCACATCAAGGTCACTTGGGAAGCCTTTAAAAACACCAGTAATGCCATTCTAAAATTAATGTCAGACCTATTTTCTTCAAATATTAAATAAATACACCATAAACTGGGACCTAAGTATTCAGCAGAGTGGACAGGTTATGAAGACACTCATCTGGACTCAGACTTAACAATCACATGGCTTATGTACAAACCTGACCTATCCCTGCCTCATTTTGTTCATCTGTGAAATCTGGATACCACCTTTCAAAGTGTTATGATATGGTGTAAAGTATGTATATAGTATAATCATTGGCACATAGTGGGTATTCAACAAGTTTTAACGCAGCCAAACCAAAATTTCAGTCTTTCTGTGGTGATTTTTCAGTAGTTACAACTGAAGTCAATGAAGATAAGTCTGGGTATTGCCAGAGTAGCAAGAGTCATAGTAGTCAGTAAATGACAATAGGACTTTAAAAAATAATACTATTAAGAATTTAAAACAGTAAGATTCTACTTTTCCTGCTGCCAAAATGTATTCAGCCTGTAACATTATAGCCACTTTTTAAATTTTGTTCTGTACTTTTTGAGAGTGTCACTATGTGCAGGTCATACAAGCTGGCTTCAAACTTGCAGTGTCTCTCCAGCCTCAGTATCCTGAGTGCTAGGATTATAGGTGTACATGACCATGCCCACAAAGTTACAATATTTAAATCTTTAGTGTGAAAAAACTTTCTCTTGACTGTCAAACAAAAAAATAAAAAAGGAAGTAGATAGAAGAAACACAAACCGAAGCCTATAAATTAAACCAGACAGTAATAGGTAGGCAGTTGTTAAATAGCTTGACAAAAAGAATTGCAAAAATAAAGGCATGAGGAAAAAAAGGCTCAAAATGTTGGGCAACAATTTTGGATTAAGTGGTATACAAATGTAGATCTAAAATATAAACAACGTATAGTTGACTCCAAACAGACAAGATGACAAAAAGAGAAACTAACAATTATAAGATAAATATGTATCACTTAATCTTTAGAATAATCCTACAGTGCCCTTACCACTCTCCATTTCACACTAAAAACACATAAATAAAAATATCCCAGAGGTTCAGAAACATTTTTAACTACTTAAGTTTTTAGGGCCAGATGATAGAGGCAAGATTCTAACTCAAGTCATTCTCAGTTGAAGCTATGTTCTTTTTAGAGATTTACTCACAGAAAAAGTACTCCAAGTGGCTTCCAGAATGACTAGCCTGTACAATTGTAGCACTATATATTTAATGAAAAAGATGTAATCTTACATAGGTCAGAGAAACAAACCCATATAAGCATGGGCAAAACCAAAAGGTAAAACAACATAATTAACTGGAAAACTGCACGTAGTTTAGAAGTGCATGGAAAGAAGCTGATTTACAGCCACATTAAGGAGCAGGGTTTTATCTTGAGGGCAAAGCCAGGGAACAGTAAGCTCAAGGCTAGCCTGAACTGCATAGCGAAACCCTGTCTCAAAAAAAAAAAAGACAATAAGTAAATCTGTGGTTAAATAAATAAATCTGTGGTTTAAAATGGTTATTCTGGTTGGAATATGAATAGTAGGATGAAAGGCCAGCTGTGGCGAGTATTGCAGTAATCTGATTGGAGCACAGTAGGGTGAAAAAATGGTGAGAAAATCAAGCAGTGGACCAGTGAGTTTGGTGGGGTGAGGAAGGAATAAGGGATGAGATAAAAAATAAGCAAATAAGGTTAAGGCTCCAATTTCTACCTTGAGCAGGAACTTACTCAAACATGAAAAAGAATGAATGAAAAATAATGAATTCTTGTGTATTTGTACATGAGAAATTTGAAGTACTGGTCAAATTTCCAACTGCAAAAGCATGTGATGTGATTAAAGACCATGAGAATTATAAATTCAGAGTCATCAACATATAAATGATAACTGAAGTTAACAGAAGTAGGTAGGAAACAGGGTGAGGCAAGAAGCTAAATTTAGTATCAACATAACTGGTATGTCAGGGAACAGACAAAAACAAAAGGAATCTATAAAGAGACACCTGACCGCAGGGTTTCAGAGAAGGGGAATCAGGAAAGCATGGTGATCTAAAACAAAATAGGCAAAATGAAGGAGCCTGAAGTGTCAAATACCACAGAAAGTCCAGGTTAAATGAAGGCAAAGAAATGCCTACATTGATTAGGAACAGATTTATTGGTTTGATGGAAGCAAGAAAAAGTGGGCTGGATTAACAGAAGGCAGAGGAAGGAGTACAGAGAGGAAATACAGGCAACGTTTTCAAGAAGCTCAATTTGAGCCAGGTGTGGTGGCATATACTTGTAAATCTCAATGTTTGGGAGGCTGAGGCAGGAGGAGCCAATTCAGGGCCAGCCTGGGCAATTTAACAAGATCCTGTCTCAAAAAAAAAAAAAAAAAAAAAAAAAATACCAAACCAAATTAAACCAAATAACAAAATACAAAACAGAACAAAACAAACCCACCGTCACCAAACTTGCAAGACAGAAGCACCTTTACTGTGGTAGAATTTGCTAGAGATCTGGATGTGAGAATGTGAATGTGGCTGATGAGACAGAGCAAAGAGAAAAATTAAAGGTGTCAGCCATGGATAGGATTACTGATAAGCAGAATTCTTAAGATTCCAAAGCATAGGTAAAGCACATTTAGCACTTTGAAGGACATCTTCCAGAACTGATTACTTACTCCTCTGCAATAGGTACACTAAGCTATATACAAATTGCATCTCAAAACTGTTAGCTATTTGTTATGGTTTCTGTCTAGATGTCTCCCCAAGGCCTAACGTAGTCATGAGCCAGGCTTCTAGAGTTTGTGACTGATTCATGGTCCATGTTGGGATTATGGGTGTGAGTACTATACCTATGGGGCAGGTGGCCTGCATGAAATGTAAGGGACAGAAAGAGGCTTACTCCCTCTTTGCTCTTGTTGCTTTTGCTGTCTTCTATCACCATGAACTGCTGCCCTCTGCCACGTGCCACCCTGTCTGGGAGTGAGCTGATTATGGACTGAAACCTCCACAATCTGTGAGCTAAATAAACCTTTTCTTTTCTTAATTTTGGGCACTGGGCATTTTGTCTCAGCAATAACAATATTCCTACAGGGATCTCAAGTTCAACAAAACTAAAAAAAATCAAGAAAGCAGATGCAGGCCAAATCTTTAGATATAGTATAAAATTTGAAGTTTTCCATTTAATGATTTTTCTCCTCTTTGAAGAAGGAATCAAAGTCATATCCTAAAGAGTAGAAAGTAAAACTGACTAAAGATATAAAAAAAGTAAGGTTAGTAAGCTGTTAGGTAAGACTGATACTTATTCATGTGGGACACATCAGCAATATATGCCTAAACTCACCTGCTGTACTGCTTTGAATTCCATTTGTAATTTAAGAGGAGCAAACAGACCTTGGATGTTTCTCAGTGTGGAAAAATTCATTTTATCTTGGTTGAGCTGGAACTACAAAAGAATGAATTGATACATACATAACCCAGTATTTAGAAGAATGTAATATCATCCATAACTGAAATAAAAACAAAGCATTTTGATTAGTTTCTGAAGATAAATTTTAGAACATTTATGTCTATATTTTATCCAGCTTGCAGACATAGCTCACCAGTGTAAATTACCTAAAACTTGAATATAAAACTAGTAAACTAAGAAATGCTTTTCACAATACAGAGATACTTAATAAGGCATAAGCATATTCCATGCTTTTGATTAGAAGTACTAGAAAACTAGTTAGAGCAAAGAAAAGGTGCAGATACTCTGAGATCAGGAAACCTCACATGCACAAAAATTGTGAACTTTTGAGTATGAAAATATTTCAAAAGATTTCGTTAAGAAATACAATAATAAAATCATCATAATGTTAATTAAACTTCAATATTTAAGCCGACTCATGTTAATTCAGGGAGAGAAAAATCTTCCTGGAAAAGTCTATTCATTTTGTATTTGGTTAGGCAAGCACAGGGACTGGGGTTTGATCACTGGCACCATGTACCATCCCGGCTCCAACCACCAGTGCACTGAGCCCACCACCAAGACTGGGCATGGTGGTGCATGACTGTAATCCCAGTACTGGGAAGGCTGAAAACCAGAGGATTATTATGAGTCCAGCTGCATAGTGAGAACCTGCACCAAATACATTTTTTAAAAAAATCTTACTTGGTACTAATGAGTAATATTTTCAGAATCACAATTTTATTAAAACAAAAGTTTTCTCAAAATAACTCTTAGGGATGACAATATGATACAAACAGAATTACATGAAGATTTGAGTCAAGGTAACCATAAAGAAGAAAATGACTTCTTGCAATTATTTTTTTGTATACCATAGTGCACTATATTCTGTTAATAAGATTCTTCTCTAACAGTCATCCAAAAAATTATTTTCACTGAAAACCTACTGAAAGATTAGGGACTACCTGGGACCTAACTGGGTCACATGCATATGTTTTATGATTATTCTCAATCTCTATAAAACATAGCCTTAAGTATTTATGACACACCTAAGATGAAGGTAGAGGTCAAGATTCCTACCAAAATATCCTGTATGAATTGCTAACTGTCTAGTCGTTGCTGTCTGGTACAGATATCAGCTAAAAACATTTCTTTCTATTTTACAATCCACCATCTTATCCTCAAGCATATACCTTGTTAGATAATCTGATTCCTTCAATGACCCATCTGGAAAATGAATAAGAGTAAATGAAGATTAAGTTGTTATGGCTTAGTGGGTTGCTGGTGGTCACTGCTTACTTTACTAAATGCTCAGTTATCTATTTAATAGTTCAATTAAGGCACGTGCAAACATTATATTGTCTCACTAGTGTGAGAACCTGGAGAGAAAATAAAATCTGAAAGCCACAATAGATACTGTGAAAAGGAAAGAACCTGTTCAATGAGAAGGAAAAGCTGATGAGGAAAAGGACAAAAGAAAGAAGGGGAAAAGATACGTTTAGGTCTATATGCAGGATAGTTTGGATAACTGTACAGATGATGTCTGCTGGTCTATTGAAAGGAACAGTTAATTTATCTACAATCTAAAGATAATTTTTATGTTTCCCATTATTTCTCAAAGGTAATGAGCTTTTAAGCTATTCTGAGTCATTGACTTTTTTGTTTTTTCTCTGTATTTTAGGGAAGAGTCTGTAGGGTGTTCAGGGTCTCACTACTAGATTGGACTCATAGTGATTCTCCTGTTTACAGCCTCCCCAAGAGCTGGGATTACAGGTGCACGCCACCACGACCAGTCTCAATTGCTGTCTCATCTCATCCTGGGGGGCAGGGCTGGGGGTGGCAGCAGGCCTGGGGACTGAACCCCCATTCCCTTCGCCTGCTTGCAGGTGCTTTAATCTGCTGAGCTATTTGGCCAGCCTTGAGTCATTAACTTCTGAGTATAAACTTGAAG
>NW_004524614.1:5830654-5833567 GCF_000260255.1 Octodon degus | reverse complement strand
GGAAAAAGAACTTAACAGCAAAGTAAAAAATACTACTGGAAAATCTAGACCATCCTGGAAGGAGTTAAATGAAGAAAGAAGTTAACAGTGGATTCAGAGGCTAAAGGAACAGAGCAGTTTATTCTGTCTCTTCACTCCCATAAATTCTTGAAATCAGGGGCTGCCTTAACATTACTATATAAAAATAATAGCACTCAATATTTGTGGAATGAAGAGTACAGGAATGAAAAGGTGAATGAACATTGTACCTAAAAGGCAAGGATGACTAATCATTGAAAAATTGGTTATCCAAGATAATGTATTTGTTTCCAGGATCGCACTCCTGACTCTGGAGGCTGAACCTAGAACCCAGCACATTAAGTCAAAGTCTTGACTGTTTGCCTGGTTCCAGTTATATCTCCTTTCTCCCAGGCCTAGACTCAACAGAAAGTGGCATCATGCTACCAAGTTAATTATAATATTGACTTCAAGAAACATAGGCATGAGTAGTGTGCTCAAAACTAAATGCATGATGTGCCCAACCTTTCTCTCTTGCTGGTTTCCAGTTCTGTCCCCACTTGCCAGATCTTATCCCTCAACCCATACTCTCTGAAGACAGGCCTTACGGGGTGGGTTCTTTTGAAGGCTGAGTGGGAATTTAAGAAGTAATTGGTAGCAGAGATTGATGGTGTTGCATTTTTATAGAGTGTAGGGTAGGAGAAACATGAGAACTCCCATTGTTGGAAAGATATGGGAAGAAAAACAAGGATAAAAATTTTATGAAACTTTTCTAAGTCACCTAATGATTGGAATGTTGTGTGGTGCTATTAACTCTTAAAATTGCACTCCCCCGGTAGGGTCCTCAGGCTTTCCTGCCACCATGGCTGACAAGGAAGCAGCCTTTGACGATGCAGTGGAAGAACGTGTGATCAACGAGGAGTACAAGATATGGAAAAAGAATACACCGTTTCTTTATGACTTGGTGATGACCCATGCTCTGGAGTGGCCCAGCCTAACAGCACAGTGGCTTCCAGATGTAACCAGACCAGAAGGGAAGGATTTCAGCATTCATTGACTTGTCCTGGGGACGCATACATCAGATGAACAAAACCACCTCATGATAGCCAGCGTACAGCTCCCTAATGATGATGCCCAGTTTGATGTGTCACACTACGACAGTGAGAAAGGAGAATTTGGAGGTTTTGGCTCAGTTAGTGGGAAAATTGAAATAGAAATTAAGATCAACCATGAAGGAGAAGTAAACAGGGCCCGTTACATGCCCCAGAACCCTTGCATCATTGCAACAAAGACACCATCCAGTGATGTTCTTGTTTTTGACTATACAAAGCATCCTTCTAAACCAGACCCCTCTGGAGAGTGCAACCCAGATTTGCGTCTCCGTGGACATCAGAAGGAAGGCTATGGGCTTTCTTGGAACCCGAATCTTAGTGGGCACTTACTTAGTGCTTCAGATGACCATATCATCTGCCTATGGGACATCAGTGCTGTTCCAAAGGAAGGAAAAGTGGTGGATGTGAAGACCATCTTTACAGGACATACAGCAGTAGTAGAAGATGTTTCCTGGCATCTGCTCCATGAATCTCTGTTTGAGTCAGTTGCTGATGACCAAAAACTTATGATTTGGGATACTCGGTCAAACAACACTTCCAAACCAAGCCACTCAGTTGATGCTCACACTGCAGAAGTGAACTGCCTCTCTTTCAATCCTTACAGTGAATTCATTCTTGCCACAGGATCAGCTGACAAGACTGTTGTTTTGTGGGATCTAAGAAATCTGAAACTTAAGTTGCATTCCTTTGAATCACATAAGGATGAAATATTCCAGGTTCAGTGGTCACCTCACAATGAGACTATTCTGGCTTCTAGTGGTACTGATCGAAGACTGAATGTCTGGGATTTAAGTAAAATTGGAGAAGAGCAGTCCCCAGAAGATGCAGAAGACGGCCCACCTGAGTTGTTGTTTATTCATGGCGGTCATACTGCTAAGATATCTGATTTTTCCTGGAATCCCAATGAACCTTGGGTGATTTGTTCTGTATCAGAAGACAATATCATGCAAGTGTGGCAGATGGCTGAGAACATTTATAATGATGAAGACCCAGAAGGAAGTGTGGATCCAGAAGGACAAGGATCTTAGATATGTTTGAACTCGTGATTTTAGACTCCCCTTTTTTTCTCTCAACCCTGAGATTGATTTAACACTGGTTTTGAGACATACAGACTTTGTTCAGCTATCCCTCCATAATAGGTACCACCAACAATGCTGTTAGCTCCCAGAGTGGGTATTTTCTAAATATTAACGGGGGTACTTTATTCAGCAAAGCCACAGATGTATATTTAAATTTTCTTTAGGAATTTTCTAGTAACAAACCCAGGTCTAAGGTAGCTACAAAAATGGGAATATAATGTGTGGTTATTGTTCTTTTTAAGCTATATCCCCAAGTTTTTCAGATTTGTTTCGGTAAAGGTTAGAGTGAGTAAGGAATAGAGCCAAGTGAGGTTAGGTGTCTGAGCCATGAAGTATAAGTACTGCAGGATGTCATTTTATTCAGGAATTAGGGGAGAATCAAGTCGTAGATTCATACTCTAAATGATACCTGACTTTCCAGGATGCATATTTTCCTATGTAGACCAGTCTCCTCCTGGTTTCTTCAATTAAGTCAAAGCTACATGTTCCTCCTTCCCCATATGTTTTTGCTTGTTAGTGTATTTCTTGAGCTGTTCTCATATTACTCCTTTCCTTTCTATGAAATGGTTTTTGTTGTTTTAACTTGGGACCACTAAGTTGTAAAGATGTATGTTTTTACCTGACAGTTGTGCCTCAGGTAGACTGTCAAGTTGAGAAGGGTGATTTGATAGCTTGTATTTGTTTTTAAAATTAAATTAATCCTTGATAAGAGTTGCTTTTTTTTT
>NW_004524614.1:5823812-5830554 GCF_000260255.1 Octodon degus | reverse complement strand
CATCCAAATCTATAACTGACACTTAGATGTCAAGGGGAAAAATAGCAGGGAAAAAAATAGGTTTATCAAATGAGGAAATTATAATAGGTAGACAAACCTTTATAGGGGTTCATTTACTAAAAAAACACAGAATACAATGTGCAGAAAGGGGGCTTAAGTAAAATGGTGTAGTGACATTTTAAAATCCTATCATAAAATTATGACTGAAAGTAAGGGCTCATGGTTGAATCCTCAGCATCAGAATTGTTCTCATAAATGATAACACAATAGCTTTCTTTTTTTTTGCAGAACCGGGGATTGAACTCAGGCTCTGGCGCTTGCCAGGCAAGCACTTATTCTACTGAGCCATCTCCCCGGCCCCCACAAAAGCTTTCTTAAAAGTATTTTCCTAAGAGGGTACAAAAATAAAGACACAAAATAAAAAAAAAAAAAATGTAACAAACTTACATTTTTTTCTGATAATTCAAGAGCATGACTTGGTAACAGTTCATTTTTCACACATGGAAAACTAGAAAAAAAAAATTTAAGTGGGAGATTACATATCACTTCAATATCCATAGCTCAATAATGTATCTACCAAGAATACACAATGATAACAATACGGCAAAGGACTTTGGAATGTAACTCAGTGGGAGAACACAAGCTTAGTACGCATGAGACACTGGGGTTCCATTCCCAGCAACCCCTCACCTAATTATGATTACAGTAATGTGGCATGGGGGAGTTTTTCTTGAGGGGAAGAAGTAAAATACTCTGTACTTTGATTTATCATACTAGTTACAGAAACAGATTTGTTAAAATTCATAGAACTATGTAACCAAAGAAAATAGCCAAATATTCTGCAACATAATTCTTCAAAATGTATCTATTATAGATATTAGTGGTTAAGACTTTAGTCACTAAAGGAAACGCTCTAAATAAAATCTGTGCTAAATGATACTCTACACCCAGAAACACTTTTTTTTTTTTAAGAGACAGGATCTTGTGATGTATTTTTTGCCATCCTTCAACTCACTATGTAGCCTAGGCTGGCCTCAAGCTTCAACAATCCTCTTGCCTCAGCTTCCTGATTGCTGGGATTATAGGTATGCACGCACCACCATACTTGGTCAGAAAAAAATTAATAATGTGTCTATTTCTATTCCTCTAATGAGATGCTCCTTGCACCATATAAAATAGCTAAGCCTCTTCAGGTCTAATACACAGTTAATATTTAATGTCTTTCATAAACATGCTGGATCTCTAGGTACCATTTACCAACACATACTAAGTACTGTAAGTGATAAACAGCTACAGTCAGATTACTGGTCTTTATCATGCTAAGTATTAAACCAGAATCTTAAAGCCGAGAGAAACCTTAGAAACCTGCAGCAGTTATTTATTCAACATCTCTCTGTACAAAACATTATCCAAGAAGTCAAATTGAATACAGTCCTTCTTGGGATATTTTACTATGTAACTGGCAAGAAAAAAATAAGGAGGCAAAGCAATTGAGTAACTTGCCTAGCATGAGACATCTACTGAACAGCAGAGCCAGGATCCAAATCTAGGAGGCCTGAGTCCAGAGTCTGTCCTCTTACTTGCTATGTTCTATGTCTCCCAAAGACAAGTAAATTATTCCAATAGTTAAGGAGACAAGTAGCACTCTCTGATATGAGTAGTAGAAAGAATCCTACCAAATCAAGCTTCTAGGAACCTACTACTTTGCTAAATCTTTCCTCCACCACTGGAAACATCTAGGCTTCTTGTCTTCCTACCCTGTCAGGGTATATCATTACTACTTCCTAAGTTGAATACACAACTATAACCTATCAAAATATTTAAAGAATTATGTGAAAAATAAAAAGTAATTTACAGATATATTTTATTACAACAAAGACAACACCACCACTCCACCATGTACCCTTTTCGAAGAAGATCATGTCGTTCAAAAGGCCCACTTGCTGAAAGTTCAGTAACTGGAATACTATCCTTTAGCTGAGATCCAAGTCCTCTGGCATTCTACAACACAAATAAAAATCACTATTAAATATGGAAGAATTTAATACACATACATGAAGAATACCTATGTAAAAAGCATTAAGTAGAAGAGAAAGAAGGACTACTGCCTTCAAAAGAGTCCATAATTTGGACCATCAGAACGTGCCTTAAGCATATGATGGACATATGAGGTACAATGAAGAGTTCCAAATTTAGGGGCAGAAGGACCTTGAATAAGGAAACAGGAAATAACAACGATAATGGTATAAAAATATAAATGAATACATTACAGCCAGTTTGAACAGGCCATGATTAGTTTGAGATGACTAAATATACATATAAATAAGCCAAAAGACTGTTAAAATTAAAAGATGTAAGTCTTACACAGACAGAAGATAACTTTGAAGGGTTATATGACTGATCCAATTTGTTTCCACTGAAAAGATTCCTCTTTTATTTTTTAAAGATCCCTCATTTAGGCTGCAATGTTTCACAGAGAATGAAAACATCTCGAGGACAAAATCCTGAGGAATACCATTCTTTAAGGACAAGAAAGAAAAACAAAGAGAAGGGAGTATGCAGACAGGAAAAGTAGAAAACAGTCACAGAAGCTAAAGGAAAAAAATTTTCAAGATTAGTTTCTATGAGAATGACATTATCTGCTGAAAAAATGTATCTAATTAGAAGCATATAAAACAAAATTCAAATTGCATTTGGTTTTTTTTTGAGGCAGGGTCTCACTGCGCAGGTTGGCATTTATCTCCCAGGTAACCTAATGGAAATACATTCCAAACTAATAAAAATGCTGACTTTAAACTATAATACTTCTACAATTCAGCAGAAAAATGTAAAATAGCCAGTTGGTTTGGTATCTAATCTTACACTATTCCAAGAGAAACTATTCTGAGGAACCAACTTTTAACTGAATTTTTAATCCATCTGTATGTTTTATTTGATCAGTTACTTCACCATATCCGTGAATTTCTTTGACCAGGCTCTCCTTGACCAGGCTCTCACAGCATCCTACTGGGTCCTGCTACTCTAGACTAACTCATTTTCCTATAGTACACAGGCACATCAAGGTTTTCCTAAAGTACACAATCTCCCCTATCAAAGCTGCTAAAAACAAAAGAAAACACAAAAGCCTTTCATTGGTTCATTAATGCCTAAAAGATTAAGTTCAAGGTCCTTAGTCTGGAACTCAGGAACCCGCACCCCAGGTTTCCACTTCCCTACATACGGAAAAGACACTGGAATGTTCATCAACCTGCTTTGTGACAGCCAGCAAAGCACAAATCTTTCTGGCCCTCTTCACCCATCTGCACCAGGTAGCTGAACTCCTTCCAGGACTGGAGTTGCATGATTGTTAACTTTTCAAATACAACCATCTAAATTATCCTCGTCCTGCCAGCCTCCTTTACTGTGATGTGACAAAAATAATTTCTATGCCCCATGCACGCAGGAATTCTGATCTCTAGGTGCTACTACTGTCATTACCTATTTCATTTCTGTAAAATATCAGAATTAGCACTTAAGGATTCTAATAAAGTAATAGACGAAAACAAAACATGCAATGCTAATAACACTTAAGAATTTTTATCAAACTTCTTTACAGCGATTAGCAGTAATTTCCAAAATAAACTTTTCTGCACGTATCCAGGTGGCCTACCAGCACCCATCAGGGGCAATGGAGATTCGGGCATCTTCTCAAATATCACAACTTTTTTAAGTAAAAGGGTCAGGAGAGATGGGGCGGAGGTAAGGGGGAGGGGGGCAAGAGAGGTGAGAGGGAGAAGAGAAATGCATTCACAGTGCTGACTAATGGGGAATGACAAATGATTTTTCCCTCAACACGTGGCCTACTGCTCTGGGAAAATGTAAAGCAAAGCTAAATTATATAAACGTGACCTACAGATGTGGGCCGGTTATCAAGCAGTTACAAGAGACAGGAGATTGGGGAGGAGGAGCAGGGCTTGAGGACTCCAGGGTCCCAGATTTTACCATCAGGGAACGCAGAGGTGGCAGCGCCAACGCACAAAGCTTCGAGCTTTCTGGCTCGCCCACGGCAGCTGCGAGCCAGCTGCGGGCAGCGGGCAAGGCCCTGCTGAAGCTCTCGGAGAAGGGCGCAAGCACACCGACCGAAGAGAAGTAAGGGCAGGGTGGGGCCGAAGCGCGGCTCGCGGGGCCAGAGCTCCGCCAGGCCCGGGACACAGACACAACCCGCGCCAGCCCCGTGACTCGGCAGATCACACGACGCAACGCAACGCTGGCCTCGTTCCCACGCCACCGCCGGAGCCAAAGGCGACCTGGGAGGCTGCAGCTCGCCCGCCGGGCCGCCGCGCCAAGCCCGCCCGCAGCTCGGGCCGCCCGGGGGGTCACTCACCATCTTCAGTCCGCTGTGTGAACGGTCGCGGAGTCCGGTTACCGTCAGCCGGCGCGGCCGCTCACTTCCGTTTCCGGGGGCCGCCCCCCCACATCCGCCGGAAGTGCGTCCGTCCGGGCGAGGAAGGAAGGGGGCGCGGGGCTCAGTGAGGGAGCTGCGCGGGGCCGGCGCTCCCACGGTCGCAGTCTCTGGGGGCCGAGGGCCAAGGGCGCAGTCAGGCCGTGGACTGGGAAGAGGGGGGGTAGGACGAGACGTGCCGCGGGAAGGCAGGACGCGGGCTCCGCTGCTGTAATAAACAGCCTTGGTTCGCACGGCGGTTCTAGACGCGCCTTGTGCTTCTGTAGATAGCTCGCTTTACTTGACAGAAGAACTCACAGATGGGCGTTACACTTGAGGTGAAAGGAGGCCTAGGTAGGGTGGGTGAATTTTCTGAGGTCGTCGAGCTAGTGAGGCAAAAGTGGGACCCAAAGCTTTTTCAGTTTACTTATTTATTTTTTATGTTTTAAGAAAACATATGCAGGGCTCGCTATTGTTGAGAATTCAGTGCTGAGTCTTAAGAATACAAGAACTGGGCGTGGTGACGTGCCTGTGATCCAACCACCCTGGGAAACTGAGGCAGGAGGATCCCAGTTTCAAGCCCCGTCTGGGCAACTTGTCTCGACCTAAGTGTTGAGGGGCGAGAAGAGATGGGACTGACATACTGGCCTTTTACAAGAGGGGACTAGAAGGCGGCACAGTTTTGTATAAGTTACTCCCTTGAATTGTTTCAGTAACCTTAAGAGGTAGGTACCACTGTCACCTGTGTTTTACAGATAAATCAAGACACGATGAAGTTAAATAAGTATGCCCAAAGACCCATTATGAACCCGTAATCCATGATCTCAACAGTATTGTATTGCTTTCCCAATATAATATGATACTGTAGTTTTGTCCTCAGCCACCATGAAATGTAGACAGCTTAATCCCTAGGCTGATAGCCAAAAGTAAGAGCTGACAGGTTTGTGGTTAATAGGATACATAAAGGAGTGTTGCTGGCAAGTCTGCATATGAAAAAAAAAACTGGGAAAGTTGGGTAAGGCAGAGAATAGTGTGAGATGAGACAAAGTAGATGGAAGCATTCGCAGGCTGGATGAAGGTTGTAGCTTTGTCTTTAAAAAAGCCCTTGAAAGGTTTTAAGAGAGGACAGTGATGAGGTCATGTGTGTTATGCATACCCACTGCTATAGCCATACAATTTTTGAAATACTGGAATAATTTCCTGAGTATATGACACTGTTGTCTTTTAGTGTATTGGTTCTTCATCTTGTGAGTTTAAATATGTCATTGAAGCCTTTTTCTTTGCAGTCAGTTCCAGCTAAAAATAAAACTAAAAAATAAAGTATATTAATGTGTATTGATTGCATACAGGTCAGTCTGTGTATATTTGTCAAATGATGTTGTCATAGTAGAGCATAAATTTATAGAGAAAAATAGGACATTATACACGAGATGTTAGTATTTTCCTGGAGAAATAGATATATGAACATATTTAAAATGCAGTATCATAAGTGCTTAATAAAGAAAGGAACTGGGTCAGAGAATAGTTGAGAATGGAAAAATGGCATTCAAGGAAGAGGAGCCATAGAAAGGTAAGAATTTGTGGTAAAGCATGTAATATAAACAACATTTCCATGTGGTTGGAGTTGCAGGTGAATAAATAGAAGAAGAAAGGAGGTTGAAGGCCTGGTGTAATAAATATTTTGGACTTTTTCCTGTAGGCAGCAGTTTTAACCAATGTTTGCCAATTAAAATCTTTTGGTAGCACCATGAAGGATAACTTGAGATTTGGAGAAAATAGGAGCCAGGGTACCATTTAAACTATTGTAATAGCTCAAGTCACAGATCATAAAGATGTAAGTTAAAGTAGTGTAGCGTGTTAGGCTTTGGAAGGGAGGGAAGAAGTAGGGATGGACCAGAGAAATACTAAGAATTAAAAAAGCAGCTGGAAGAAGGGGAACCCCTGCCATGAACAGAAATGTTCAGAGAGGCAATAGGAAACCAGAGTGGTAGTTTATAATCTAAAGGCAAGAAAATACGAAGTTGTTGGAAAGTACTTCAATAGAGAAGTTAGAAAAGTGTCTAAAAGTGAACAGATTCAGTTCAGAAAATAGGCCTGTGATAACTATTGTGAAGAAAGTTGTTTTAGTAATGTATCACTTTTTTTTCCTTATTAGATGAGCTTTTATCACTTTCTTATTTGGAATAATTATTTTAAGATTTGTTTATACCAGACATTTTTGAGTATACTTAATAATTGAAAGGATTAAATTTCACAGCATGACTGCTTGCTTAGGGTTTATGTTACATAGTTTTTAGAATAGAATATAGTATCTGTGTATCA
>NW_004524614.1:5808577-5819003 GCF_000260255.1 Octodon degus | reverse complement strand
TTTTTAAGGAGTTATTATTAGTCTTGACCACTAGTTTGATACCATCTCCATTTTAGGTGACCTGTTTCACCAGCAACCCTGTTACTCTCCATGACTAACTGTAAGTGCTTATAATGGAATAAATTGCTTTTCTACATTAAAAAAAAAATTGCACTCCCCCTCCCAAATTTGGGGAAGAGAGTTCATGTGAGCAGAGTGGTATAAAAATCTTAACCAATAAGAATAGTCACAGTGTGTCAGAGGATCTGGAAAAAAAATCTATAAATTATAAATAATACATCAAAATCCCCTTTTAACAGTCAAAATTCTTGTAGTGTTGAGAAAAGTTCAGTGGGCTTAGTTTAAGATCCATCATGCTTACAAATCTTTCTTTGCAAGTCCATTCCTGTGTGCTAAGAGATGGTGAAATATTGTACATTGGTGTTTTTGACAGAACCTTTTCCTTGACCCTAAAGGATTAGCGTTTCATGCTTCTTCTAAAATACTTTGCTGACTATGATCTCAGATGAGATGAAGCTGCTTTTAAAAGTGTCCTCTGAGTATAAAAGGCTGGGATTTGAGAATAAGTACTACAGTGGGCTCTTTTGAATCTAGGTGTTTTTTAAAAAACTATTTTACATCTGCATTGCATCATATTAGCCAAGTTAAGTATCCTGCTTTTTATGCTTTTGTATAGTTCAACTTCTGTCCATTTTTAAAAAATGGTTTATATTATCACAGCAGTCTTTCTCCAATTGCCTGTAGAAGGTAGAGTTTATAGTATAGGTGATATGCAGTTTTAAATGCTAGACCCAATTCTTTCTTTCTTTTTTTCCTTTTACCATGATCTTCCCTTACTTGCCAAACCATATGCAGGTACATAGAATTTTTTTTGTATTTGTTTTTTTAGGGAAGGGTCTACAGGGTGTTCAGAGATAGAATCATTTAATATTAGCCAAAGAAAATTTTAATTTAGAAATTTTGTCTGCAAAAGCATTATCTGCAGTGCCTAACAAAGCCTAATATATGTGTGTACATGGCATATTCAGTTCCATGTTCATTCCAGGGACTAGTGTCAGTATTCCTCTCCCCTGGCATACATAGTGAAGAATGAAAGTGTTTCTTTTTTTGAAAATTTAGAAATATGCTCCTTAAAAACAAAGACATAAAGAAATTTTGTCTATATTCAAAGCTTACTAGGTTTCTTCAAAAATGCCTCTCCGTAAGTTTATAGAAATCTTACTTAGAATCAGAAAGCTGAAAAAGAGCCTACGATGGATATTATGATTATTCATTTGGTATATATGACTTTGTTTTTCCTTGTAGAAGCAATTCATGTTGATTGTAGAAAATTAGACAATGCAGGCCAAAAGAAGAATCTAGAATACTTGTAGTTCATCACTCAAACATAATTACTGTGGATGTATTGGTGAGTATCTTTTCAGCTATTTTTCTATACGACAGAATATATATGTTTGTCTTTTTAAAAGTTTTTATTCCATTTTCTATGTGACCTGAGAAATTTACTCTTAGATTTTTCTTTAATGACTATATTATTTACTTGATAAAATAGGTCATTCTGGAGCTTTAGAAAACACCCTTCCTTTCCTTCTTAAGAAATGAGGAGTTACACGTAGGCTATTTACTCAACATTTTTCATTCTGTCAGCATGGTTGGATGCCAGATAGCTGTTCTGAAAAATTTTCAAGGTATGTTTTTGATACTTTGCCAGGGAAATCATAACTCTTACAATTCCTCATAACCCTAACCATACAATTAGATTTATGGATAGATACATGTTCCATGTTTGTTGTTTTCTCACTGTTTCAGTATCTGGGATTGATGCCAAAGGCTATTCAGCCTTACAGCTTTTATTAAATTAGAATGTACAATAAGTTTACACAATAGAGTTTAGGGGGAAAAAGAACCTTGTTTGTTTATCATTCTAGGTAGGAGCCTTTACATCAGTGACAATGAAAGATATTGTTTCTAAAATATCTCTGTGAACTGGCCTTTTAGAGAAATAGGGTGCCATGGCTTCGTGACCTGGTGCCTGCACCAGCAACAGAGTCCCCTGCCTCATTCCAGCCACCATTCATACTCTGCCAAAGGTGTTTGTCTTTAAAAGTAAAGCCTGTTACTTCTCCCTATCAGGCCTGTCTCAGTTACTCTTCTCTCCTTGCTGGGACAGATACCTGACACCCAAAATGAAGGAAAGAAAGGTTTATTTAGCTCATAGTTATTGGAAGTTTCAGTCCATACTCAGCTAGCTCTAAGGTAGAGTGGCACATGGCACAGAAAAACCTTTCATGGCAGCAGCAGAGAGCAGAGCACAAAAGGGCAGGAGCAGTGGCAACAATGACAGCAGAGAGCAAGTCTGTCTCCCTTAAGCTGCATTCTGGCTGTCTGCCCCAGGCAGGGTGTAGTACTCACACCCATAATCCCAATGGATCATGAGTTAATCAGAAAGTCTGCAATCTGCCCCATGACTGCATGATGCTTTGAGGGGGACAACTAGACACAAACCATAACAAAGCCCTTCTGCAGGTCCTCATTGCCTGCCCTTAGAAAAGGAAACAGACTGCAAGATCTGGCTAACCTCATTCTTAAATAATTAACTCTCGTAGTCTCTTTAGGCACTTAGAATCTGGGAATGTAACTGATATAATTTCTTGATACTTGTATTCCTGTCCTCCCCTTTTTCTGGAATGCTGCATCACACCCTCTCAGGCCAATTCCCACTTCCCCTCTCTGAAGCCTTTCCTGACTTTTTCCACTGCCCAGTTTTCCTAGCTTTCAAGGAGAACAGACCTTTGTCCTCCACTAGGTTCTACATAGTTGTAGTACAACAGCTGAAACACATTGCTGCCCTCCTCATTGGCCTATACCCTCCATCCACCACCTTTTTGGAGCTGATGGTGTGCTTTTTTAGCTCTTAACTTGTCATTAGGAACATTGTGATAGTCTGTCTGCTAGCTTGCATGCCCCCATTCTTACTCACTTGTTTCCTACTTTGTTCACCATGTCATCTCCAGGGTAAGTGAGCTCAGCACACATTGCTCCTCTGTTTGAAAGGTCTGGTGCCAAAGATGGGGTAGAAGTGGCTCCCAGGCACAATTGGCACTGGGTCTAGTTTAGTGGTTATTGTAGATGTTGTGACTGCTGCCATTCCCAAGAAAGATGAGGAGTTGGGAAGGAGTGAGATGAGAAAAGAAAGCCTCTGAGTAACTAGGGGAAGAATCCAGTGTGGACAGCTACACAAACCTAAAATGTTAAAGTCAGCCAGAGTCCAACCAGGGCAGCCAATACCCAGGCACAGTGTCCAAGAAGTGCTACCTTATGGAGCAGTGAAGAAGTTAAGCAAAAACACTTTCCCAAAGGCTATTCAAAAACACTGGCCAAAGGCCAATATTCTGCTTGGAGCTCAAAAGAACATTTGGTGTGGGAGACACAAGGACACCCTAGTTCAGAATCGTCACAATATACCCCAGGAAAATGAACTTCCAAAATAGTGTAGTTTGATTAGTTGTCATACCAAATAATTTTTTCTTCCTATATTCACTAAAGGATTTGTTTGAGGCCCTTTTCAAAAAAGAATTCAAAAATGTTTAAATTTTGGCAAACTTAATTTTTGTGTATCTGATGGGTGAGAAATAGTAACTCGCAGTGATTTTAGTTTGTATTTTATTACTATTAAACATTTTTTCATATTTATTCACTGTTAAGATTTGCTTGAAATCTATGAAATGCCTAATCCCACATTCTTTGTTCATTTTTCTGTGGAATTTTTCATTTTTTCCTATAAGTTTATGGGGACTTGCTATATATTATGTTAACCTTTGTCTCAGTGTGCTACAGATTTTTCTTGCAGTTTATTATATTATTTTGTGTACAGTATCATTTAACATATACTTTTTTAGAAAATCCTTTATTTTTTACATCCTCCTTGTTTATTATTTAAGTTTAAAATGTTTTTCTAACCACTAATGTATACATTTATTCTCTTAAATTTTATTTGAAATAATTTGTTGTTTTATTTTGTATATTTCAAAGTTTTTAATCTAGATGGAATTTATTTTTAATATGGATTAAGTAGGGTTCTAATTTCATTTTCCTCTTGATGACATTAAAATCTTATGTAAGCAAAGACACATTTTAGTATTTTCCATTATAATTAAATTTTTCTGAATTAAAAAACTAGCTAACATGTATTGATTGGATATATGTATCAAATACAGTAATACAGTTGACAGGCACTTCTGTTCACAGACAACTCAGCTGTCAAAAGCATTTGACATTTTGCTTCCACCCACAAACCTCCTTATTGGTTGACAAACATGATTATGGCCATTTTCCCTAAAATCATAAAATAAGTTCATGAACTGAGGCACTACCGTATTGTCCTAAGCACTACATATTTTAGCTCATTTAATTCTGGCCACAACACTGTAAGTTATGTTATTCTACATGATTTTTAAAATGACTATCAAAAAGAAAACATCTGGATTATGGTTGGAGTTATATTGATTTGGAAAGAATTGACATGATTTAATAATTGAGTTTTCTTCAACAGTATTTGTAGTTTCTGTCTTGTAAGCCTGTATTCAGTATTTGTAAGCCTGTCTTGTCAAAGTTAGCCTTAAGCATTCTGTGCATTTGTCACTATTCCAACTTGGATATATAGTTTTCCATATTTAACTGTTTAAATGATTTTGAATTTGTGATATCTTTCATGTATAAACTGAATCCATAATGTATTATATACAATTTTTAGTTTGGATTTCTCTAACATGGATTAAAAATTCTTAAATATTGTGGAAAAATATCAGTCTTAGGTATGGTGGCACACAACTATAATTCGAGCATTCTGGAAGTCTAGAGCAAGAAGGATCCAATCTCAAGGCCAGATTGGAACTTAATGAGACCCTTTCTCCAAAAAACCAAATGCCAAAATAAAATGCAAAAAAAAGAATCTTTCATTTTCCCCTTACATTTTCCAGTTGCCATACCCATACCAACAGCAGTTTTGGTAATCTTCCTTTACTGATTCTAAAGCAAATAATTTACTTTTCATGCAAAAGTTTACTCTTCATATTATCATTAGATTTAGTAATATTTACTTAAATAATTATAATAACAGCACAACCATTATAAAAGTGTTTAGGAGCACCCATAACAGAAAATTGATAATAATCCTCATAATCTAATCATTTTCATAAATGCCTATCAGCTTTGAACACTGCTGAATTAGGGACTAACCTCGTAAGACATGAGCCCTTTTGGGAACATTTTCATTTCATATCATAATAGAATCAAGAGAACTACCATACAGAGAAAAATATACACAGATGCACACACATTATATTATGTGTATATGTGTGATACCAGCTGTCTTTGTCTTCTGATTTCAGTAGAAGTATATTTAATGTTAGACTCTTGGGTAATAACTATTTTTTTTCTTTTGGGTCAAGTCTTTAATATTTTAGAAGCTATTTTCTGTCTAGAGACTAAATAAATGCTCCCAAAACTCTTTTCCTTAATTCCTGGGAATATAACTGGACTACATTTTCTAGTCTTTTGTGTGATTAGGTAGACCCAACCTAGCTGAATTTGAATCAGAAGAATGTGAGTGGAAAAGATGCCTGATCTTTCCAGCCCTAACCCTAAGTCCCCATGTCTCATCTAGCCCTAACTACCATGGGCATGCTGAGCTGGCCACCGAGACCGGGCGTAGTGGCACATGATGGTAATTCCAGCACTGAGGAGGCTGAAAACAGGAGGATCACTATGAGTCTGGGCTGTGAGCTATGTAGTAAGATCCTATACCAAATATATAAATTTAAAAAAGAAAAAAAATTATAATATCCGTTGATCTGTGACATTTTTCATACAATATTTTTTGCATTACATCCACATTGCTACTCAAGTTGACTCATTTTTACTGTTATATAGTAGTGCATTATGTAAACAACCCATTTTTTAATTTGTGTGTATTTACAGTAGATAATGAGCACATTCATTGTGGATAGTTGGTTCATGTACATAATTCAGTTTACACTCCTTTCCCTCTCCCTCCTTCCTTCTCCATCTCCTAGTACTCTTTCCATTTGCTAAAGACCTGTCTCCCTATTTTATGTTGTGTATTTTTTAATTTTAATTTATTTATATTTCAGGTTTTTTTTTTCTGTATTTTCAGGGAAGGGTCTACAGGATGTTCAGGGTCTCACTACTAGATTGGACTCGTAGTGATTCTCCTGTTTACAGCCCCCCAAATGCTGGGATTACAGGCACACGCCACCATGCCCAGTCTCAGTTGTCATCTCAGCGTACTCCAGGGGTGAGGCCAGCACGGCAGGCCTGGGGATACAGCCCCAGGCCCCTGTGCCTGCTTGCATGCGCTTTAATCCGCTGAGCTATTTAGCCAGCCCTACTTTAGGTTTCTTATACAAGAAAAACCATACTATTTTAAGCTTGTGTATCACTTATTTCACTTAACATTAGGGATTCAAGATGCATCAATTTTTTTATAGATGGCTTAAATTGATCCTTTATAGCAGGATAGTACTCTATTGTGTTTAAATACATTTTTTTTACTTATCTGTTGATGGACAAATAGGCCACTTCCATGATTTAGCTATTATGAATTGTGCAACTATACACAGGGATATATATGTATCATTGTAATATGTCTTTAACTTTTTTGAGAATATACACAAGATAATATCTGGGTCAAATGCAGTTCCTGTATTTAGAGGGTTTTTTTTTTTTTTTTTTCCTAGAGGGCTTTTTTTTTAGGAATCTTCACACTGATTTCTACAGTGGTTGTACTAGTTTACATTCCCACCAGCAGTGTAGTCTCATTAGCATTTATTATTTGATGTAATATTTTAAAATTATTATTTTATTTACTGTTGTTCTATTTCTATTCTTTCTGGAGTAAGAATCTCAGTATTGTGCATTTTTCTAATGAGACCCTGCTGAGTCACTGAATTATACTCTGACTTGGTTCCATGTAAGTGTCAAAAAACCAGTCTTCCTTTCTCTTTGTTAGCTCTTCTCATTGAGGCTGGATGCCCCCAACTTACTGTGGGTATGGGCTCACAGTTGTGGGTTGTGAAGTGAGTATTTCACATCACTCTTGTGGTATGCAGGAAGACTAGGCAACTAACTTATTATTGTTGTTGTTTATGTGAGAGAAACCTTCTCTCTACCTTGTGTCCAGCTGCTTTCAGAGAATGGAATGCCACCCTTTAGAGCTGGCCATAGAATGGGGTTGTGTGTGGCAATTAAATTCTACCCTGTTCTGTTTTTTGTCTTCTTTCATTCTCTGGGTTACAAATGTCTCACTTTACCATGTTTAGTGGGGACCTTAGTGGAACTATGAGTTTGTTCAATCCCCAGGCTATCACTGACTGGCCAGCTTGCTCCTTTTTTTTCACTCTTATCCTTTACCAAGATGCTGTGAATGCTGGGTTTGGTATATCATGATCCAGAAGTGGACTAGTTTACCTCATTCACCCTCTACACACTGGATAGTCCATCTGGATTATCTTTTCATTTATCCTCCTATATCAGACTTTATCTTTCACCCTGCCTTTGGATAACTTTTTCTTCTCAACAATAACTGAGACACTCACCCTAGTTATCACATCTTCATCACTTATGGATCTCCCAGTAACATGTTTCAGTAGCTGCTGCCTTAATTATGTTATACATATTCATTGTAAATACTGTTATGGTTTGTGTCTGAATGTCCCATCAAAGCCTCATGGAGTCATGGGCCAGGCTTCTAGAGTTTGTGATTAATTAATGGTCCAATGCTGGGATTATGGGTAAGTGCTGCCCACCTTGGGGTGGGCAGCCTGCATACATTATAAGGGAAGAAAAGAGGTTTGCTCTTGCTCCTTCTTTTTTGCTCTTGTTGTTTTTGCTGTCTTCCACTGCCATGAACTATTGTCCCTATGCCATGCCACCCTATCTTGGAGCCAGCTGAATATGGACTGAAACCTTCACAAACTATGAGCTAAATAAACCTTTCCTTCCTTAATTCTAGGCACCAGGTATTTTGTCTCAGAAATGAGAGTACACAACATACAAAATTGCCAAAACCTGGAGACAATCCAAATATTTACAGTTGATAAGTAGACAATCCCACTATGGTACTTCTATACAAAAAAAAACATTTTCTGAAATTTTTGAGTGGTAACAGTCCAAAGGATGCTGCATAGTTTCTGTGGCAAGGGGTGACAAGGGTTTTCTCTTGTCTACAAATCTTGCAGTAGTGTAGAATATAAGTGACAATCAAATAGTTATCTCTTGAGTCGATCTGAGAGCTAGCCTAGGTAGCCCTCTGTTCTTGAAAGCCTAGCCTTTAAAAAATCCACTTAGTTGGATCCAAGCACTGTGTTACCACAACTGTCTGGTGACACCTGACAGGGCTACTAATAGGTAGATAACTCTGAGCATAGGGTTAATTCTTTACCCTGAGTGGAACAGGACAGGATAGTGTGCAATTTCATCATGCTATTCTGGATAGAATGCACCTTAAACTTGTGAATTATTTCCGGAATCCATTTTAGTATCTGCAGACTGTAGTTGCCACCAGTAATTCAAACTGCAGAAAGTAAATCACTGAGAAGAGGGGAAGTAAGCCTGAAGAAATTAAGCAACAGGTCCAGAATTCAAACTTCCCAATTCCAATGTATATTCTCTTCATTATAACCTGTCAAGAAAAACTAAGTAGGAGCCTGTGTAAGGGACACTGTTTTCTTGTTTTTGCACTGAATCAAGTTGAATTCCAACAGTCATGTCCTCCTCATATACCCAGACATTTCATCTCAGGTAGTGATGGTGGAGTGGCCAGAAGAAAAAATAACTGGACATCTTTGTATAAATCATAGTTCTTATGTACTGTTAGTAATTGCCACTCCTTGTAAGTAGATTTACAGAGGTCCCAAAGAATCACGTTTAGGAGCTACTCTACTCTCATCCAAAAATGAGAAGCTTCTAGTTTGGTTAGAAGAGGACCACTCTTCAGACTTCTGTCCTCCTGGATGGAAACTGGAGGTAAACATCTGCTGTACCATTGAAAATTTTGTTCTGTTTTTATACATGTCTAAATAAAAATGGCAAAGTTTTTCAAAAAAATGAATAAATAAAATAAAAAATCCACTTTGTTTCTAGTTTTTCCTAGTATAAAAAGTAGTAATACAAATACTTTTTGTACAATTCTGTCAGTGCAAGTTTCTCTACTAAACCTGTAATTCTTGTACTGCAGAGCATGCATCTAGCTGCTGGATTAGTTAACATATCAGTCAAACTCACCAGAGTAATTTACTCTTAACTTGTATCACTCCACATGCTTGCCAGTACTTGATCTTATGTAATAAGTATACTTTTATTCATCTGCCAGGTGCAAAATGTATCAATATTTCATAATTCTGTAATTGTGTGTACTTTCACATTATTGGCCAGTATGTTTTTTCTCCTATGAATATCTATTCATTTCATCTGCTTACTTGTTTCTTGATTTATTTTATCTTATTTTATTTTTTTTTTGCAGAACCAGGGATTGAACTCAGGCCCTTGCGCTTGCCAGGGAAGCGCTTATTCTACTGAGCCATCTCCCCAGCCCTCTTGATTTATTTTAAATCTGGTCAGTGATAGTGCTTTGCTTTTTATTTTGTTTTAATGCTAGAGATTGAACTTGGAGTCTTATACATGCTAAGCATGCAGTGTGCAACTGATCTGCATCCCTTAATGCTTGGTAATAGGTTTTTGACATAAAAATGATTTAAAATTAGATTTAATCAAATTACCAAAATTACCAATGATTTATTTAGAAATTTTCAAAGATGGGTGGATATGGTGGCAAATGACTATAGTCCCACTGCTCAGAAGGCTGAAGCAGGGGGATCACTGCAAGTTCAAGGCCTGCCTGGGCTACAAGGTCAGTTCAAGGCCAGCCTAAACTGTATAGCAAAATTCTGCCTCACAAGGACAAAAAAATGAGAGAGAAAGAAACAGTCAAAGCTTTGGGTTTTAATATTTTCCGTAGTATAACTGTAATTATATTCATACACTTTTATAGTCTGCCAAAATAAAGTAGGTTCAGATTTAAAATTTCATCTTAAATCAATTTGTTAAGTCATATATTTGCAGGGATTTCTCCATTTCCTTTACATTTTATTAATAAATTGCTCATAATATTTTATCTGTGCAATTTCTTTTTTTTTCTTTAGATGGAATTAATTTATTAAATATACTCTTCTGCATTTTAATTTATGAATATTTACTCATTTAATCAACTTTTTAAAATTGCTGCTTTGTTTTTTTTTTATTTCTTCAGGCATGTATGAATTTTATTTTATTTTATTTTATTTTTACCTTATAGCGTTCTTTTTATTTTATTTTTTTTCTACAGTTTTATTGATAAACATATAGCAAT
>NW_004524614.1:5804465-5808477 GCF_000260255.1 Octodon degus | reverse complement strand
TATATATAATTAACCTTCAGTTACCCTATGATGGGAATATTACTGTGATCTTCATTTGTATGTAAATCTGTAAAACATTCATTTTATTTGCTTTTTTTTAAACTTTAGTATTGAACTCATCTGATAGTCTTTGTAGGCTAAGGTCAAGTTCAGCATCATTTGTAACATCTGATGAGAAAACCCCTCCTTTCATCTCTCTCCTATTTGTACTTCATCTGAATTTTGTTCTGACATGAGTATCAGTGCTATATAAAGATATGAAAATACACTTACCCTTTTGAGCTTTTGTTCTGTGCCTGAGGTCAGCGCTGGGCACTGAAATCCTACCTCCTCCAGCTCGGTCATACTTCTCATAATGGCTGTGTTGTTCCCAGTGCCCAGTACCTTGCATATTTTAGGTAAGTATAAGAAAGGCTTTAACATAGGTAGTAAATATCTATTTCTAGAAGAGACGTGGAGAACAGAGGTTTATAAATTACATACAATAAGAGCTTAACAATAACTTTAAAATTGAATAGAATTTGGTCTCAAAGTATACTGTAGATCTTAGCAATTTCAGCATATGATTTCTTCGTCATGTTGTTAAATCAAGAACTTTCATGTGAAGGAAGTGCTTTATGGCTTCTCTCTAGCATATTCAGGTTCAACATGACTCTTATGCTGTATGGTTGTTATTAAGTAAAGTGAGGGTATGCGAACACAGACACTGAGACAGTAGATCTGACAAGTTAGATAGCTCCTACATGATTAGTAAGTGGGTAAGGTATATGCAGGGCACAGGGATGATTCATGTCCTGAGCAAGATGGAGTGGAAAGGCATGAGATTTCATTAGGCTACTCAAAATGGCAGCAGTTTATAAGAAATTTCATTTATGGAGTCTTGTATTTTTGAATTTGCTCACCAATTTGTAACTAGAAGTACAGGAAGCAAAACTAAGGGAGACTACTGTATTCATAAGAAAACTAGAGACAGCTAAATTTTGTAGAATAATTCTGTCAGAAAGTTGTCTCAAAAAAAGAAATATGATTTGGCCTTGAAATCAAAGTTGGGTTTTGTTTCATGCTCATGGGGGCGGTGAGACCAAAATTTATTAGGCAAATGTTAAAAAATAGTCAGTGAAGGGGAAATAGAGATAGGAGGGAAGGACAAGAGGCCAAAAAGAACAGTTAAGGTAATGAATTCTCAGATTCTCAGAGCCAGTACACTGGGGGATCTGGAACAGAAATAGTGTATATAGATAGAGAAGAAATAGAAAACTTGGGGAAGAAGAAACCCTGAAGTGTGGAGGAGGCCAGGGGCTGATGGTGGCTTTATAAGAGATGGAGAGTTGAAAAGCCACCATGGAGAATATATAGCAAATCAGTAAGATGAATGGGAGTTGCTCAGAACCATAAGGACATAAATGAGGGTGACCTCAATTTGAAAGAGGCTCTATCAGCTTGTTTCACTGTTTGCTGCAGCAATTCTGAGGTAAATAAAAGGATCACAGGCGTAAATAAAGGATCACAAGGCAAAGATAAGGAAAGTAAACAGGGCATGGATTCTGGGTGTCCACAAGATGCCAGGGGATCAGAAAGGCAGCTAAGTAATGAGTGAGATAAAGTGACTCCTCCTCCCACAGTAACTGCTTCCAAGTCTTCTAATATCTTTTTATAACTTATTTCTCAGGACAGTAGTTTCCTTGAAGGAGGGGACTGTGATTTGTTTAATTGCCCTCTTATGGCACAGATTTTTCTTGAAGTCATGTTATTGAACATAGGCAGAAAATCTCTTGAGTATAGAATGAAAATGAAATATCAGACACAAGAAAGTGAGTACAGCCAGTGAAGAACAGAGGATGGTTATGAAGTATACAAGCATACTGTGTTGAAAAATTGCCGTGGTTTGTGTTCAATCCTCTCTCCAAACATTGAGAAAGAGTGGCGTAAAACAAGTTTACTAGTTCAGGACTTCTTGTGCTATGAGCAAAGAAAGGTGAGAAGAGTAGACATCACTGGAGAAGCTTTCAATGAGAATGATGTCATTTATGAGAAAGCCAGGTGAGGGCTAAGAAACGGAAAAAGAACTTAACAGCAAAGTAAAAAATACTACTGGAAAATCTAGACCATCCTGGAAGGAGTTAAATGAAGAAAGAAGTTAACAGTGGATTCAGAGGCTAAAGGAACAGAGCAGTTTATTCTGTCTCTTCACTCCCATAAATTCTTGAAATCAGGGGCTGCCTTAACATTACTATATAAAAATAATAGCACTCAATATTTGTGGAATGAAGAGTACAGGAATGAAAAGGTGAATGAACATTGTACCTAAAAGGCAAGGATGACTAATCATTGAAAAATTGGTTATCCAAGATAATGTATTTGTTTCCAGGATCGCACTCCTGACTCTGGAGGCTGAACCTAGAACCCAGCACATTAAGTCAAAGTCTTGACTGTTTGCCTGGTTCCAGTTATATCTCCTTTCTCCCAGGCCTAGACTCAACAGAAAGTGGCATCATGCTACCAAGTTAATTATAATATTGACTTCAAGAAACATAGGCATGAGTAGTGTGCTCAAAACTAAATGCATGATGTGCCCAACCTTTCTCTCTTGCTGGTTTCCAGTTCTGTCCCCACTTGCCAGATCTTATCCCTCAACCCATACTCTCTGAAGACAGGCCTTACGGGGTGGGTTCTTTTGAAGGCTGAGTGGGAATTTAAGAAGTAATTGGTAGCAGAGATTGATGGTGTTGCATTTTTATAGAGTGTAGGGTAGGAGAAACATGAGAACTCCCATTGTTGGAAAGATATGGGAAGAAAAACAAGGATAAAAATTTTATGAAACTTTTCTAAGTCACCTAATGATTGGAATGTTGTGTGGTGCTATTAACTCTTAAAATTGCACTCCCCCGGTAGGGTCCTCAGGCTTTCCTGCCACCATGGCTGACAAGGAAGCAGCCTTTGACGATGCAGTGGAAGAACGTGTGATCAACGAGGAGTACAAGATATGGAAAAAGAATACACCGTTTCTTTATGACTTGGTGATGACCCATGCTCTGGAGTGGCCCAGCCTAACAGCACAGTGGCTTCCAGATGTAACCAGACCAGAAGGGAAGGATTTCAGCATTCATCGACTTGTCCTGGGGACGCATACATCAGATGAACAAAACCACCTCGTGATAGCCAGCGTACAGCTCCCTAATGATGATGCCCAGTTTGATGTGTCACACTACGACAGTGAGAAAGGAGAATTTGGAGGTTTTGGCTCAGTTAGTGGGAAAATTGAAATAGAAATTAAGATCAACCATGAAGGAGAAGTAAACAGGGCCCGTTACATGCCCCAGAACCCTTGCATCATTGCAACAAAGACACCATCCAGTGATGTTCTTGTTTTTGACTATACAAAGCATCCTTCTAAACCAGACCCCTCTGGAGAGTGCAACCCAGACTTGCGTCTCCGTGGACATCAGAAGGAAGGCTATGGGCTTTCTTGGAACCCGAATCTTAGTGGGCACTTACTTAGTGCTTCAGATGACCATACCATCTGCCTATGGGACATCAGTGCTGTTCCAAAGGAAGGAAAAGTGGTGGATGTGAAGACTATCTTTACAGGACATACAGCAGTAGTAGAAGATGTTTCCTGGCATCTGCTCCATGAATCTCTGTTTGGGTCAGTTGCTGATGACCAAAAACTTATGATTTGGGATACTCGGTCAAACAACACTTCCAAACCAAGCCACTCAGTTGATGCTCACACTGCAGAAGTGAACTGCCTCTCTTTCAATCCTTACAGTGAATTCATTCTTGCCACAGGATCAGCTGACAAGACTGTTGTTTTGTGGGATCTAAGAAATCTGAAACTTAAGTTGCATTCCTTTGAATCACATAAGGATGAAATATTCCAGGTTCAGTGGTCACCTCACAATGAGACTATTCTGGCTTCTAGTGGTACTGATCGAAGACTGAATGTCTGGGATTTAAGTAAAATTGGAGAAGAGCAGTCCCCAGAAGATGCAGAAGACGGCCCACCTGAGTT
>NW_004524614.1:5785420-5794045 GCF_000260255.1 Octodon degus | reverse complement strand
TTTAAATATTATAAGTGTGTAAACTCAGCAAAATATTCTAAAAGAGTCCAGTAGTCCATAATAGTTTGGGTCTTCCGCTTCAGTGGCAATGTCAGAAATTGTTGACCTGAGTCCCCTACAGCTCAACATAACACCATGGCTTTACTTCTTATACTTTGTTTTTATACTTTTCTGCTGGATGGTTAAGACCAAGGTAAAGCAGGACTTAGGCAACAAGAGTTGTAGCTTTTGGGTCTGATAAGGTCAGTGAAATACAAAATTAGAGAAAAAGGAGGGCCACAAGGAAAGCCAACATTTTGGCCCTAGCCTTCCAAGGTCATTTTAGACTCAGGACATTTGAGAACTCATCCTGTAATGTCATGTAACTTGGTAGTGTCCCAAATTTTCTGATCAAGATTGTGGGGCCAAAGAGGAAAGTGATGGATGATGTAGAGTGTGCCTAAGGAGAGTCACATGGAGAGAAAACATTCTCTCGGGCTTTCACAGAAAGCACATTGGCCAAGCAATGGCTCTGACTCATGCACATGGCTGACACTGACAGAGGATCTACAATCTGAGGTACAGGATCTCAGGAAAAATCCTCTATGACTTTCTGCTGTTTCTTATTTACTATCGACCCTATTATTTCATACATTTGAGCTGAGCTAGTGTCCTCTGCACTTATTGTGGGTGGGCTTTGGGTTTCCACCATATGTTTCTGCATTTGATTCTTTACTTCAGATATTATTATTTCAGGGATTTCTTTTTTCATTTCCAATCTGAGTTCCTCTATACCTTTCTGCAGTTGTTTCTTTCTTTCAGAATCCATGGATTCATTGATTTCTGCTGTGTGATTTCCAGTTTGTTCTGTCTTAGTGTGCTCTGCACTTGTTATGGGTGGACTTGGGTTCTGAGATTGCATTTTGCCTGTTCCCATTGTCATTTTGTGTAGCACTGTCTTCTGACCTTTGTTGTAGATCTTTGTTGCAGTTATAACCTTAGCACGTACTGAAGTTCAGGTGCCGATCTAAAAAGTTTGGATTTATCTAGCTGTGCTTGGCTTGGACCTGGCTGCTGTGCTCAACTCCTTCCTGCTGCCGCCCTTGGGAGTTAACCTGTTGTGCCCCTCTGGCAAAATGTTCTGCTTCTGGACTAGCTGGGTGGTTCTGTCCCCTATTCTCTCTGCAGGAATTGTAGTTGCAGGATTTCACCCCAGTCCTGTAATCCAGGCCTGAGCTGAGTCTGGAGGGGACAAGGTGGAGTAGTGGAGAGAGGTAGCTCTCTCACACACTCACCGGGCCTTGGCTCGGACTGGATCTGGTGGTCCCCAGAACACATCAGAAATTCTCACTGGGCGTGCAGAGTGGAGTCGGGTGCTGTGGAGTTCTAGGGCGGTCCCAAGGGAGTGGAATAGGGTCTCACCCGTGCTGCACCTGGGCTTGGACTAGCAGGTCCCTGCGGTGCAGGGTAGCTGGAAGCTCTTGCACACACTCACCAGACCTGGTCTAGGACTGGATCTGGGGGTCCCTAGAATGCAGCAGAAATTCTCACTCGGCAGACGGGGTGGGGAAGGGGTGTTGCAGAGTGGTGGTGGGGGTCCCACTGGGGTGGAAGAGGGTCTCACCCACGATGTGCCTGGGCTCTTGGACCAGCAGATCCCGCCAGCGCAGGGTAGCCGGAAGCTCTCCCACACACTCACTGGGCCTGGGCTAGGAGTGGATCAGTTTTATTAGTTTTTGAAAGAACTAATTTTTGTTCAGCCTTTGTACTGAAGTACTTTTTTCTTCTTTTTTTAATGTATTTGGTTGTTGCAAGGTCTCACTATGCAGCTCAGACTCATAGTGTTCCTCCTGTGTTCAGCCTCCCCAGCTCTGGGATTACAAGTGTATGCCACTACACCCACACTCTGGCCGGCTTAGCCCACAGTGGGGGTGGAATTGGCATGACTTTTGGTGCCAGGGACCAAACCCTCATCCCTAAGCTTGCCTAAGCAGGTGCTATAGTCTGCTGAGTTATTTCACTGGCCCCTCTACCGAAGTATTTTCTAATCCATTAATTTCTGTTTGTTTTATTATTTCTTTTATTCTATGGTATTTCCTTAAATTTTTTTATTTCTTATAATGTAAGCTTTTTTAAAAAATCCAAGAATTCTGAGTTCAAACCCTAGTTCCACTAAATAAATAAATAAATAAATAAATAAATAAAATCCAAGGAGTATGAATCTGTTTGTTTTTTTCATTTACCACTTGAGCTGTATCTCATGAATTGTCCTATATAATCATTATTGTGTTTTCAAAGTATTTTCTAATTTCCCTTATGCTTTCCTTGTGACCCAGGATCCATTTAAAGTTGTACTTTTAGACAAAGAAGACAGGAAAGGGTGTGGGGGAGAGGGCAGAGAGTGAAGAGAGGACATTAAGGAGGATGGATGTAGTATCTTACTGCACATGTGTATGTGTGCAGTCAGATGTATCCCCAGCTTTTTTGTTTATTTTGAGGCAGGATCTCATTAACCCAGGCTGAGCTCAAACTTAGAATTGTACTGCCTTCACCTCCCAAAATGCTGAGATTATAAGTGTACATCACCACACCCATCCAAAGAACTATAATGTTTTTAAAGTATTGTGCTTTTAAATTCCCAAGCATTCTGTTTTGTTTCTGTTATCAATTGCATGTGGTTGATAGATGTAGTCTATATGATAGTGCTTTTCTGACACTGGTTAGACTTACACTATAGGCTAATTGTCAATTTTTATAATTGTTGCTAGGAACAAAAAGTATATCTCCAGTTGTACTGTACTGGACTCTCATATACATTCTTTAGACCTAGTTTCCTTGTTGTATGGTTAAGTTACTCATTGTGTGTGTGTGTGTGTGTGTGTGTGTGTGTGTGTGTGATGGGAATTGAACCCAAGGCCTTATCCTGAGCTTCCTCTCCAGCCTTTATAAAAAATTTTTTTTTAAACTTTTGAGACAGAGTCTCCGTGACTCACTGAGTTGTGCAGGCTGGGCTTAACTTTACAACCCTCTGACTCAACCTTCCAGAGTGATGGAATCACAGCATGTTTATAGTGGCACAGTTTGTAATAGCAAAATCTTGAAAACAGCCCAAATACCCATCAACCAATGAATGGATAGAGATGTAGATTAAATAAGGTGAACTTGTGGCATTTCTAGGTAAATGGATGTGTCCTGAGACCATGCTCTTAGGTGAACTAAATTGGACACACACTTGTACATGTTGCATTGTTTCTCTGGGGTGAAAACCAGAAGTGTAAATAAGGGATCAAAATGTGTAATAGATACTGTGAAATAGGAAGAAGATGTTCAAATGGGGAGGGACACAGGGAGGGCAAGAAGAGAGGAAGGAAGGGAAAAGAAAAAATGAGAAAAGAAGGAGAAAATGGAAACCAAGCTTGTATGAGTAAGGAGGAAGAAGTGTTTGGGTTTGTTTTAGCCTAGAGAACTTCTGCTCATGAATCGTAGTAAACTATTGTTTTGGGATTATAGGAAAATTCTTTTATTTTTCCTTCATTTAGAAAGATAGTTTGTCTGGGTATTAAAATCTAGGTAGTCAGCTATTTTTTTCTTTTTCTGGCTTTCTTAGACAGGGTCTTGCTGGCCTTGACTTCACTATATAGCCCAAGCTAGCCTTGGGCTCCTTGTGATCTTCCTGCCTCAGCCTCCTAGGTTGTAGGTGTGCACCACAACACCTAGCACTTACCTGTGCTTGAAAGATATTATTTCACTGTCCTCTGCTTTTGCTGTTGCTATTAACAAGTAATCCCAAAGTCTAGTGTTCCTGATAGGTAATATGATTTTTTTTCTCTCTCTGACAACTTTAAGATTTTTCTCTTTGTCCACATTTTGCTACCTAGAAAATAATAGATACACTCTAAAAAAATTTACATTTGCTCTTGCTTGTCTCTCCACCATTATGAACATCACCTTTATTTTTATTTTATTTTTTAATCTTTTATTTGGTACAGGGGCTCATTTTGCACTTAGACCCCTAGTGATCCTCCTGTATCAGCCTCCCCAGCACTGGGATTACAGGCACGCGCCACCACACTTGGTTTTGGTGGCTGGCATGGGCACCTGGGGTTCTGGGGCTAGCATGACATGTGGTACCAGAGATCGAACTCAGGTCTTTGTGCTTGCCAGACAGGCATTTAGACTGTCAAGCTATCTCCCTAGCCCTGAACATCACCTTCAAATGCAGTTGTGAGGTCTGATCTGTGAGAGGGAGTGTGAATTCATGAGGTGACAAACACAGGAATGGAAAGGAATAACTCGTTTCATGAATAACCTCATTGACCACTGTATTGTGAACCTGTAGGCTTCATAGTATAAGTGGAGAAAAGTGTTTTATTTGCTTAAGTTATACTCTTCACCTAGGCCTTCTGGGCTACCCAAAAAAAGGCTTAAAGACAGTACATTGTTTCTCCTGTGAAGTATACCAGCAGATTTGTGAGTCAATTTTTTTTCAAATCATTACTTACTGTTATATATTGTGAATATGGAGAAATCTTATTGTCTTTGAGCACATGTCTAAATTAATGATTAGGAGGAGCTTGGGGATATAGCTCAGTGGCATAGGGGCCTGCCTGGCAAGCAAGTACAAGGTCCGAGTTCGATCCCTGGTACCACACACACATACACACACACACACACACACACACACACAAATGATTAATAAGAGGGTAATTGTTGAAAAATAACTTTATTGAGATTTTTCTGTGAACTGAAAATTTATTTAGAAAACTATATTTTCAGAATTATTTTTAAAACAGTGTTTTGATTCAGATTGACATTTAAATAAAAGTCTTGAGTCTCTAAAGTGAATGGAATATTATTCTTTTGTTATTTCTTTTGCCAGAACTCTCATACTAGGCCATCAGTTCTCCACAATACTTGTTTTAAGGATTAGGCATTGTGAGAATGTATTTATGTTGTTAGAATGGAAACATTCAAGTGCATGAGGATAATTCATTGTAGTTAACAGCATTGGAGGATCTGGTTTATTTATATGTACAAAACCTGTTGTTTGAATGCCGGAGTAAAGGCATCATTAAAAGGTCAGCAGTTTTGTTGGAGAGTCTGGAGTGCGTGTCTCCTGATGCTTATTTGCATTTTGTCTCCATAAATCTACACACTATAGTCAAGGGCCCTTGCTGTTTGAAAGGTAATATCCCAACTAATTACTTCCAACAGCATAATAATTGGACAACAGTGTAGATAAATGTAAATTATGTTATGGCATTTATAAATTCTTATCCCTTTGTTAGTTATTTGTTCATTAGTTTCACCAATTATTTATTGATGAAAGTATAGTGTGTTAGCTTTTGGGATACAGTAAGTTACCAGGCATGGTCCCTGTCCTGGAGTTTCAGCCTGGGGAGGAGCACCTATCAATGGAACAGTCAAGTAAATAAAAATAAACTGCAACTACAGCCAGGGTCACAAAAGGCAAGTATATTATTTACAGAGGAGTCAGCAAATTCAGAAGAGGCTTCTCTGATCTGATGCAAAGAAGTTGAATGAATGAAAAAGGATATGAGATCAGATACTGGTAAAGTTCCTATGATAAGATGGAACCTGGTGTCCATGAAGGCCTAGAATAAGGCCAGTATGACCGGAGCAGAAAGGAGAGGCTTTGTGCAGATTGCCAGATATTGGGAAAGGACTGACAAAAAAAAAAAAAAAAAAAAAAAAAAAAAAAAAAAAAAAAAAAAAAAAAAAGATGCTGCACAGAAGTTGCAAAAATAGTTTACAATTCATAAGAAAATTATAATTTTCTAATTCACAGAAAAAAGGAAACAATATGGCCTTTCTCCCTGGTTCTTGGAGCTTGCAAGGAGGGGAACTATCGTCTCAGAAGCAAGGTAAATGCCCAAGGCTAGGAGATTCTGGGAGAAAGCAGAGCCCACAGCCTGTGTGACTTGTAAAAGCAGTGTGGGTTTTGCTCTTAGGGGATTTCTTTCACATAGTACACAACAGCTGGGGTGGCGGGGAGGGATTCAAGTGCAGGCATCTACCACATTGCTAGAGCCTGATTAGGTGCCATTTTGGGAAAGTGTTGATTATTTAAATGTGTCACTGAGAATAATTAAAATTTCACTTCAAGAATCCCACTGTTACCCACCCACAGTGACTAGATGAGAGACAGACACTATATATGTGTCTATATGTCACTAATTTGGTTTCTCTTACAGTTTATACAGTAATTGTATATTTTCTAAGGTTAAAGTTTGTACATTATTGGTTCTTATGGTATGTCAGTATTCCATTTGTCATGGATGGTATTACTGTTTCTGATTTACTTGATATTTCCATAGTTGTTATTGTTAATAAGTTTTCCCTGTATACTAATACCTGGATTACCTTTGTGACATTAACAGTACTGTAATCCAACTATAGGTGATGGTGCACACCTGTAATCCCAGCACTTTGGAGTCCAAGACAAGAGGATCACTGTGAGTTCAAGGCCAGCCTGGGCTACAAAGTGAGTTCAAGGCCAACCTGAACTACATAGTGAAACCCTGTCTCAAAAAGACAAAAACAAGATGAATTTCAATCCATTCTGGAGAAATAAATGCTCAGCCAATTACACTGTACTCCCCTTCTGATATAAAGGTGATCAGATCTGGGGACAGAGGCGGAGGACTAGGTCGCCATGTTGTGGGCACATTAGTGAAAAGCAGACTAATTAAAGTTATCTCCATATGAGCAGCAAAGCCTTTTCATTATGTGGCCACGTAAAACAAAATAGCAAGATGAGAGGACAAGACAATAAAATGCCTCTCAAAATTCTCAACTTCCTCAAAAGCAATCCATGGGGGAGTGGGGATTGGGAAGGGGGGAGCAAAAGCCACACAGCTGAATTATTTTAAAAGATAACAAAAGAAATGAAAAACCAAATCAATGAGATGTGTAGTGGGCTCACAGAAAATATAACTAAACAGATAATGGACATAGTGAATAGAACAATCAGTGTTTACAGAAGACACTGATAAAATGCTAGCTGAGCTAAACAAAATGATAATCCAAAAGACTGAAAGTTATATTGAGGTGAGGGCTGGAGATTTAGTTCAGAGGCAGAAGGCTTACCTAACAGGCTAGAAGCCCTGGGTTCAATCATTGGCACCAAAAGCAAAAAATAAACCTCGTCTAAAAGTTTTATTGAAAACATGAGGGTAGCAGAGGTGACCCGCATGAGAATATTAGAAATAGAAGGTAGGGATGTTTGCAAAGACTGACAGCTTAGACTTACATTAAAAAACAAGAGAACATGAAAAATGGATGCAGTAGCTGCCAGATAGCACGAAGATTAACCTAAGATTAATTGAAATAAGCAAAACATCAGAAGATAGCACAAAGGGCATTAAAATCCCTATTTATATAAATAATGGAAAACTTTACTGGGAAGGTATTAAACATGTGGATGAATGTGATACATAGCACCCCAGTGAGCCACAATCAAAAGAGAATCTGTGTCATATCATAGCCAAACTCTCAGAAGTCCAACTGAGGGACAGAATCTTAAAAGCTGTTAGAGAAAATGCGATGCATCAATTTTAAGATAAATCCATTAGAATTGTTGCAGACCTCTTAATACAAACCTTAAAGGCCAAGAAAGCATGAAATATTTCAAGTCCGGAAAGATAACATCTTCCAAACAAGATTTATATATCCTACCAGATTTTTATTCAAAATTGATTGGCACATTGTTCCATGACACCACCTCAAGAAATTTATGACTACCATTACAAAAATATTTTCAAGGATATGCTAGAAAGAGACAATGAAACCAGCCATTTCAAAAATCTAATAGAATGACTATACCAGGTAGGGCAAACGGAAGTTTGGGAAAAATAATGAAATCACAGGAGTAAGTCAATAGTTTAGTAATAGTGCTCAATGTGAATGGTCTCAATTCCCCAAACAGAAGATACAATTTGGCAGAATGGATCAAGAAACAAAAGCTAATGATATGCAGTATACAAGAAACACATTTAATGCAAAAAAAAAAAAAAAAAATCACAAATTAAAAGGATAGAAGGGCCGGGGAGATAGCTCAGTAGAATAAGTGCTTACCTGGCAAGCGCAGGGTCCAAGTTCAATCCCCAGTACCACGAAAAATAAATAAATAGAAAAAATACTGCATGAAACAAGAACCTGGAGAACAACAGGTGTATCTATCCTAATTTCAGACAAAATAGATTTCAATACAAAACTGATCAGAAGAGGCAAAGACGGTCACTACATATTGGTTAAGGAAACAATTCACAGGAAATGACAACAATTATAAACATATATGCACCAAATACCGTATGTACAACTTCATACAACAAAACTACTAGACATAAAAAAAAAAATCAGAATACCCAAACAGTTTTAATGGGGGATCTAAATATTTTGCTGTCACAAATAGATCAACTAAACAGAAAAATCAACAAAGGGGCTGGAGAGATAACTCAGGTGTCTAAGTACCTGCCTGGCAAGCACAAGAATCCGAGTTTCATCGCTCATACCACATGCTGTGCTGGCCCTGGAACCCTGGTGCATGCTGTGCCGCCATGAAACGGGGCATGGTGGCACATGCACTGCATAGTAAGACCCTGTATCAAAAAAAAAAAAAAAAAA
>NW_004524614.1:5749837-5785320 GCF_000260255.1 Octodon degus | reverse complement strand
AGGTGGAGGTGGGGATCAAATGGCAGCGGTATCCTGTGACTGACTGCATTTTCTTGAGCAGGCGCTTAAACAACTGAGTTAACTGGCAGACCCCCAACTTCTGTTTAATATAGTTCTCAAAACGTTAGCCAAAGAAATCAGTCAAGAGAAGAAAACAGATATGTGTAGGCAAGGAAGAAATAAAATTATCATTTGTAGATGACATAGCCTCTACATAGAAGACCCAAAAATTCCACCAAAAGACTCCTAGAATTAATAACCAAATTCAGTATCACAGCATGATACAAAACCAATACACAAAAATCAGTATTCTAGTGCACCAATGATGAAATCACCAAGAAGAAAGTTAGGGAAACAATATTTTTCATAATAGCATCAGGAAAAATTAAATGCCTGCGAGTTAACCTAACCAAGAAGCAAAAAACCTCTATAATGAAAACTATAGTACTCTAAAAAAGGAGACTGGATGGCATGGCTGACAAAAGCAATGTGAGTTCAGCTCCTCCCTTCCTTCATTGTTCTGGATGGTATGTCCCTTCCTCCCTCCATTGGCAGGACTTGGGGCCCCAGACCTGTAAGAATACCACTGACACAGTAGGACCCTGGTTAAGGTGCAGATGATGGGCAGGTGGGCCTGGAAGCAACACTAGCAGTATGAGCTAATGAGATAAGTTAGAAGAGCTAGTGTTGTGCTTGGAGACAAACAAGGAATAGAAGCAAGTGGGTAGGGCTCTCCCCTTCTCTTCTCTTAAATTTTTTTCTTTTTTTCTTTTTCTGTTCTAAATGACTAGAAAGAACTGCAGCCACAGAAAACTAATCCCATCCCCCAAATCCAGAAATAAAGATCATAGCCAAAACCAGCAAAAATCTACCTGCAACTTGGTCAGAGTACACCTTCCTGGCATCCGACTTGGACTTGCCACAGAACTATGAAAACTAGAAGAAGTTTGCTACTTTCATTTTTCTGTCTGATTGGTCTGCCTCTTGGTATTTGGGTCAATTAATGTCCTGGGTTTTTGTGGTTGTTTTGTTTTTATTCGTTTCTTTTTTTGTTTGTCCATTTTCCCTTTTCTCATTTTCTCTCTATTCTGTTTTGTCCTGTTTTGTTTTTCTTTCTGTATGTTGTTTTTTGGTGTATGAGGGTATTTTTGTTTACTGAGAATTTTTTTCTTTTTTTCTACATCTTCTCATGCTTTACATCACTAACCTTTCTTTTTGCTTCATTCTATTTATTTTCTTCTATCAACTATCTTGCTTGAGTTGATGACAATTTCGTGTAAATGAACATTGTCTTCTTTCTGGTTCACTTCAAAACTGCTAGGCCTTATCCCCTAGCTTTCCCTTTTGTGTGCTACAATTGCCCAATGCCTGTACTCTCCAACCCTGCTCCTACTGTATGTAACCTCATTTATCTCTCCATCCTACCCCCTACCCTCTTGAACCTCCACCCCCACAAAAGATAAAACCACTCTATTAAGTAGAAAATCATCGCATACAAGTTCCTGGTATAAGTTGGATTATATTGTCTATCTGTAGCCTTCCTCCTACAGTTATAGATATCAGGTTAATAGTTACTACAGTTTGTGAGTAGCCAGGCTATAGTTGAATCTCTTGTTATTACCAGCTGAACTATTTTAACCATGATGTCATACATGCCATAACCAGTCAGCAACCCCCCCATCCCATATGGGATCTCAGCTTTTATAAATCTTTTTCAGAATAACAGAAATGACTAACAGAGTGAAGATACAACCACAGATTGGGGAAAAATTATAGCCAGTTGTCCTTGAGACAAAGGACTTATATCTAGAACATTTGAAGAGTTAAAAAATCAGGCCACAGAAATTCAAAGACTCAATTAAAAAATGAGCATCTGAGATGAACACACTTCTCAGATGAAGAAGTACAAATGGAAAATACATGAAAACTATTCAGTATTATTGGCCATTTGAGAGATTCAGATTAAAACAACACTGATATTCCATCTAACTCCACAAGGAATAGCTATTATAAAAAATTCAACCGATAGTAAATTCTGGGGAGGCTGAGGGGAAAAAGAAATCCTGCACTGTTGGTTTAAGTGTAGACTAGTGCAACCACTGTAGAAATCAATGTGGAGATTCCTTTAAAAAACTAGGGTTAGAGGTCTCACTAGATGCAGGTAGTTCCCTTCTGGATATCTTCCCAGAAGAATTAAAAATGTCATACAGTGGTATATGTGTACCCATGTTTATAGCAGTACAATCTGTAATAGCTAAATCTTGGAAATAACCCAAATCCCTATCAACTGAACAATGGATAGAAAAGATATTTTCTGTGTAATGGAGTACTACTCAGCCTTAAAAAAGATAAATTGGAGACTTTTATGGGTAAATGGATGCAACTCAAGATCATATAAGTGAAATAAATTAGACCCATATGTGTAAACATTGTATGGTCTTATTAGTGAGAGAAACTGAATGAGTATATAAGATCAAAATGTACAATAGATATTGTGAATTGGGAAGAAACTATTCATAAGAAAAGACAAATGATGACTGGAGAAAGGGGAAAAGGAAGGAAGAGAAAAAGAAAAATATTTATATACGAGATAATTAAGATAGCTATGCAGCTAGTTTCTCAGTTCATTGAAGAGAAAGTTTTGTGCTAGTATTGTTTGAATGAGATAGCAGTCCTATATCTTGAACTCTGAATAACTACTATAAAGACAACAATATGTAATGTGTTAATTATTGTACTAATCTATTTTGAAACTCTTTTTTTTCTCTTTAAAATTAAAAAAAATAAGGAAGTTGAATAAGACATCAACAAATTGAAAGATAGGGGTCCAGGAGATGGCTCAGTGGAATAAGCATTTCCCTGGTAAGCGCAAGGGCCTGAGTTCAATCCTTGGTTCCACCCCCCCAAAAAAAAAAAAAAAAAAAAAAATTGAAAGATACTTCCTGCTCCTGAATAGGCTGAACCAAGTAAAAATGGTCATACTTCTAAAACTAATACACAGGTTTAATACAATCCCAACTGAAATATCAATAATATTCTGCACAGAAGTCGAGAAAACAATCCTAAAATTCATATGGAACCAAAAGGCATCTTGAATAGCAAAAGCCATCTTGGGCAACAAGAAGAAAGCAGGAGGAATAACAATTCTAGACTTCTAGTTATACTGTACTACCTAGGTGCAGTGACAAAAATAGCATGGTATTGGCAAAACAACAGACATGTAGATCAATAGAACACGATAGAGGATGCTGAAACAATTTTAAGAAAATTCATCTACCTTACTGACCTTTGTTAAATTGGCCAAAAACACAAGAGAAAGATAACCTCTTAAACAAATGGTGCTGCGAAAATCAGCTGTTCACATACGATTGAATCAAAACCCATATTTCACCATGTCCTAAACTAAAATAAAAATCTAAATGTTAAACAATTTGCTGGAAGATAAAACAAGTTAAACTCAAATACATAAAAAAAAACCCCTTTTACCTAGTTTGTCATTCTTTAATGGCATATACATCATGTTTTATTTTTTATCCTTTTTATTTTATTCATTTTAATGAGAAGAAAATAGCAATGGAACAATTTAAAAACAGGTTAGTAGGGCAGTTACAGTAATTAATACATTGCATATTGTCTTTGTAGTAGTTATTCAGAGGACAAGATGCAGACACAGATGATTGGTTAAAAGAGTTATGTTATGTCAAAATAAAAATTCAAGTATGTCACAAAGTGTCATCAGCCCTAAAACTATACATAACTTTACAGCATGGCAATCCTGATGACACTTTGTGACATACTTGAATTTTTATTTTGAGCAAGAACTTGTGTTCCTTCTAGTCTCCCAGTGTGCTAGGAGTACAACCATGCACCAACCTTGTCTGGCCTGAATTCCATATTACACATCTTAAGTTTACACTTGTAATAGGCAAGAGGAAATCCCAAGAAGAAAGCTGGATATTCAGATAATAAGTAAGTGAGGCACTTATGTAGAGGTGGTAAATAAAATCTGTGCATGGAGAGAATCCTCCAAAGAATACTGTAAAAATTGAAAAGAAACAGATGCTGAAAGGGGGAGTAGCTACCACCTCACTGTACTTCACAGAGTGCAGTCAAAATAATCCTAAAAGTGAAAGAAAGGCACTATGAACTAGGGTTAGGACAGAAGGGCAGTGTGTGGGCATGAGTCAAATCAAAATCCATTCATACTTCAAACTGGGTGTGATAGTTCACACCTGTCATCCTAGCACTCAAAACTGAGGCAGGAGGATTTCCACTAGTCTGAAGCCAGCCTGGGATACATAGTGAATTCAAGGTCAGCCTGAACTGGATAGCAAAATCTTGTCTCAAAAAACAAAGCAAAACAAAACAAATTCATCTACACTTTGTATTTCAGGAGTACTTAATATATCCTTGTTTGATTTCATGAAGTATCAAAAATAAGCCTTGAAGGTTATTTACCCTCAAATGCAATAGACACTGTAAGAAAATTACTTATCTTCTACGTATGCACATACCCACTCTGAATAATTCTGAACTCTATCTAGGAAAATGAATAGTCCCATCTTAAGAATAAAAAAAAGTACAATTCCCTTTTTTAGAAACTCCTAGATTATAAAAACAGAGAGGGTAAGAGATTTCCCAAAATTGCACATTAAATTAGTAGAATGGCTGAGGATATAGCTCAGTGGTAGAATACTTCCTTGGCATGAAAAAGGCTGTGGGTTTGTTTCTTAGAATCTCAAAAAACACAAATTAATAGAATGCTGACCAGCTGGGCTCTTAGAATTCCTCACCAGTTTTCAACTCATCAACAAAACATCAGATAGGTAATGAAGCACCAGACAGTATTTCTTCCACCTCACCATGACCATGTCTGGCATCACATGTTTATGGCCCATTGATACTGTTTGAGGTGTGGAAAATACAAGACTTGTTAAAGTTTCATCTGTTCTCATTGAGATAAATCATTCTGGGCAAAGGAGGCAAAGCAGAAGAAAATTAAGGTGAGCTGTGAGATCTGGCTTGAGGAGGTTGCAAATGTAAGTCTGGAGAGGATGGGGAGAGACAAAAACTGAATGGGAAAGAGATGAAAATGGCCAGTCCTTGTTATTTCCCTTCTCTCTCCCACTAAGCTCACCTGTTCTTATAAAGCAAACATGTCTTTTTTTTGGAAAAGGATCGATCTGCAGGAGCTCTGAGGCAGAGAGGTGCTATAACTTGACTGGAAACCTCCCCTACCCCTTACTGACTGCAGATGGGAATATAGAATGTTATTAAGGATGCTGAAAGAAAATGTGGTTTGTGTCCCCCACAAAAGCCACATTACCTGGTAAGCTCTGAAATTGTGCATTCATCCCTCATCCCCATATCACACGGCTGCACTTTCTGTAGAACATTAAGAGTTTGGAATTTTGGGGGCTTTCAAAGAGCTAAGAGGTGTTTAAAAGGTACAGCTTAGTGGTAACATTTGTTATGTTTAGCATACACAAGGCCTTGGGCTCAGACCCCAGCACGCAGGCACACACACACACACACACACACACACACACACACACACGACTTGTTGATCTTAACCACTGCTGGGTTTTCCCCCTTTCCCCTTTCCCTATCGGGAATCCTACTTCCAGTTTTGTATAGAAAGAGAAATTCCTATAGCCAGAGCAGCTACCATGAGCCTGAAGTGTCCTATAATGAAAAGATAGTGACTTAGAAGCCTGCAGTCTGGCCTGGGATTCAAGAGCCAACAGTGCCGTTGACGAGGTTCCCCACAGTGCCCACAACAGATGCCCATGTGGAAGGACTGACCATCTTCTTCCCTCTAGTTCTTCAGCCTCCTAAAACTTGACTGATGTAGTTCTGCCTTGTTAGTGAGTCCTAGTGTCACATTTTCAACAGGGTACTTGAGTCTTAATGCAGCAGAACAGGGTCCTCTGAGCATTCACCCAGCAGTCATTTCCGTCCCAAGGAGGGCTGCAGTTTATCCTGCTGGTGAGAATTGCGGCTGATGGGTGCTTGGATTTCCTTCTACTCCCACCGGATTGCTGGTCATTAAAGGGGGGATCTCCACAGAGTTAAAGGTTATTTTGCACAGGAAGTACACTCAGTATTATTATAGCAAATCTTTTCCTTTCTCCAGCCATGGAAGAACTCCACTCACAAAGAGTGGTGATAAATCAGAGTAGCAACCCTTTCCGCTTGGATACCAAGAAGTACTGAGCTTAAAAATTGCTGACCTCAAATGGATACTCAAAGAGTGTTTGTTGTTGTTGTTGTTGTTTTGTCTTTTAAAGAGAGCAACACAGAAGCAGTCTGGTTTCCTTGTTCACTTAAATGTTCATTTTATGAAAAGTGAGTTACTCCCAAGTTTCTATCTTTAGTTCCCACAAATGGAGCACTGAATTATATAACTTGTCAGAGAAGAGCTAGATATAGTTTTATCTAGATAACATTCATATTAAAAGAAACTGAAATTCTATTTTTATGGTAGAGTTATGGGATTGGCGCTACAACTGTCTACTCATGGATAATTTGGCAGATCGGATGTGACTATAAAGAACCTTCCAGCAGAGAGATGATGTGACCATCTCCTAGCTCAGCTTCCACTCATTTGGAATCACCCACACAACCTGTCAGAGTGTTTCCTCCACAGCCAACACTGACAAGAAACTATGAAATCAACACTGGGAAAGTCAGACACAGTCTACATAATGTTAATCTACATAATGTTAATCATACTTACGATGATATGAGGTACTTTTAAAAGTCATCTTTTCAGTGCCTTGGAAGCCAAATAAAATCCATAAAAATATATAGAATAGAATTTAATTATAGCTTTAGAACATTCTCATTGCTGACCCAAATTTAAGTTTTTGTGTAAACCAAAACAACTTGCAGAAGCTTGATAATCCATAATTCATAATCCATCTACACAACATAACCAGCCCTCTTGGGAATCCTGCCTTATAAGAGAGTAGTCTCAGATTTTTTTTTTTAAAAAAAAGCCTTTTATTATGGTGGAGAGTTATAGCTCAATGATAGATCACTTACCTAGTGTACATGAGGCTCTGGGTTGAATCCCAAGACAAAAACCAACAACACTTCATCTACTATTTCTAAGATATAGTGATTACTTTCTCCTGTTGTCCTGATGAGTATAGAGTTCTAAAATGTCAACCAACAATCACAGGAAATTATTGATAGTAAAACTATGAAATAATTTTAAACCAGTAACAATTGAGCTCATTTTACCACTCAGCCACATTTACTTCTCATTAAAGTAAATTAAACAAAATAATTTGCTGGTTCAATGCACTTCAAAGCTGTGTTTTAGAGGGTTTTTGGTTTTTGAAATCTCTATATTATTGCTCTCCCAACCATGAATATCTGGGGGGCAGTATTTTTCCTTTTTATTTTTATTAAGATTCCTGAAGTAACCGGGTATCACTCATCACACACTGCGATTATACTTAGTTCTGTGTAGTTTTCAAAGAGTGATGAGTTCAGCAAGCTCCCTTCAGCATGCACAGGTTGTGGGGTCTGTGCTTAGCACGCTCACTCTCTCAGCTTCGGACAGTCTTCTTCATTTCATCCCTGCAGTGTGAGCCTGCAGACTGCCTACAGATGTGCATTCTAGGAAGAAATTCTGTGTCATCCCATGAAACCACAGCAGAAAGGAAGTAGGTTGAAAAAAGAAGTAGTGCTAGTCCCCTAATAATCGCTCCCTAGAAGTCTTTTGGTTCTTTGCAGTTGACTTAAGGGCTTAGTGATCCACTCTTACCTATCAATCATACCAGCAGTTATTACATGATGATTTCTAAATGCTAAGCTTGTGCTGAGCACCTCACATCAAGTCAGTTTTCACAACAGCCTTTCAAAGGATGGCCTATTAATGTTTGTTGTTTTGCAAATGAGTAAAAGAAGACTGAGGAAGCCTCATTGATCTAGCCGGATCATTTAAGTCCTTGAATTTTGGTTTGTCTGATTCTAGAGCACAGGCTCCTAACAGCTGTACTACCTAACAGCTGTACTGCCAGCTGTACTGCCAGAAGATTGCAAGATCAAGTCCAGTGCAACATGGTGACTTAGCAAGACACATTGTTTTAAAACATTTTAAAGGGCTGGGGATGTAGTTTGGTATGAAGACTCTTGGTTCAATTTTTAATACCTTCAGCACTAAAGAAAAAAAGAATAACCCAAATTTGTAGCTATTTGGTGGGATAAGGGACAGGGCATTCATATTTAAAATGTCTATTTCTTACCATATCAAAAGTACTGTTTAAACTAGTTCATCATCAGTGAGTGATCTGGGAAGCATTTGCAATCAGTGCTGGACACAGCAGCCCCTGCAGTTAGTGACCATTCCGAGCCACAATGACTGCATGGGCAACGAAGGCAAAGTCTGAAAGTTGCACTCAAGCATTCCATTGGCTCGAATAATGCTCATGAGGCCAACTCACAGCATTTCATTTTTCTCAACATGCAGTACAGCTTTTTAGTGTCAATAAGCAAATTTCCCAACCCTATCCATATGAGGGGTAGGAGAGCTTTGTCTTGCTGGGGGTGGGGCAGTAAGAGCTTCTAGTCTCCTTCAGTAGGCAATCTGAGTCCCTTAAAGTGAAAGTACTTGTTTTTTGTCTTTTGCAAATAAAACAAACTGCAATCCTTTGATCTTTAGGAAGCTCTTTCTTGTTAAGGTAACATTCTGTCTGACTTTTATGTTTCAGCATTCATTGTATATTTAATTATTTTAAAAAGTTTTGTTTTAAAGAATTAAACTTTTTCAGTATTTAAGATAAACATGGGCAGGCTTTGTTAAAGATTAAAAATAAATGTCACACAAAACTGCAAAATGTGGCAAAGATAATAACACATGGGCTGGTGTGTTCCCAAACATGACTCTCAGGGGACCCCTCTCAGCACACTGCTTCATTAGAAAGCTTGTTCTGAAACGCTGCAGGAAGCCCATGACTCTAACCCACCCTTTCCTGAAACTGGTGATAGTGGGGGAAAAAAATCAGCTCTAGAGTGAAAAAAGAAGACTCAAACCACTTCAGGGAGGCATGTTTTTGTCAGTTTAAACTGCAAGCATTTTCAAAAATATGTTGAAGTTAACTTGCAGTGGCTTTCAAACAGGGAGTACACTGAGATAGCCAAAAACACAAATACTTGTGTACCTCTCTGAAGTGCTTTCAAACGACTGTTTTTTAATTCAGCTTGAGATGAGTAGTTCTTGTTAATATTTTGGAAACGTAATCTCATTTCAGGTTATTAGATTTTGATTGTGGTCTTTTCTGGAAGTTTCCTTTTTTTTTTTTGGCGGAATTGGGGATTGAACTCAGGACCTTGCACTTGCCAGGGAAGTGCTTATTCTACTGAGCCATCTCCCCGGCCCCTCCCTTTCTTGAAATATTAAAGTAGAGATGAAATATAGGTTTCCTTTGGTGTCTCATTTTTCAGAATCTGTAAATGTTCATTTGCTTTTCCGTCTTCTTTGTTTCTATTCCAATCCGTGTGTTTTCTTTCAGCATACAGGAGAGTCACCTACCCTGGTTAGTTTGGGACTGGGGTGTTTGAAATGCTCCTGCAGTTCTCAGAGGGGACGGTAGGTGGCGATAAAAGCCATGCTTCTAAGCTAGCTGTCTTTTTTTTTTTTTTGAAATGCCAAGTCAAAAGATGTGAGGTGGTGGGAAAACAATGCTGCCTAGAACAGACAGACTGAAAGTAGAACATACGCATATCTGTTCTTCCATGAGACACACACATTTCCTACCTTCCCACTTTCAAATGGAAAACAATTCTATGTGAATTCAGGATTCCTACCCCAAATGAAAAAATAAACATTTAGACCTAAGGGATACTTTGCCAAAGGATTTTCAGTACTCATTGACAACGATGTCAACATCATTATGTCAATATGCCAGTGTTGTTTGATAAAACTAAACAAAGAGGTATGTACGTGAACTCAATAAAGTAAGAAAAGTAGTTTGAAAAGTTTAGAACTACAAGAATCCTTTTACTAATTCAGTTTTAGCCTCAGATTCCTGGAAGGACGTATTTTCCAAAGGGAATAATGAAATAGGCTTTCTAGGTTTTCTTTAAGAGAACAGTTAGGAAATGGATCATCTGAAGTTGTACAATGGGGCTGTAACTGTTGTTCTTAGCTCAGGGTGCAAAGTGATAAGCCATCAGAAAGGAATGCCATCTGGATTTATTGGAATGAAGTGGGTTTTATTGGTTATTCTTTCCCAGGACCAAAAATTGACCATTGGTTGATCTAAATGAAATTGCTGCTATTTGGACAGGGTTGTGGGAATAAGAAAAAAAAAAAGACTTAGAAAGCTACAAGTTTGAGCACATTATTGTTCTGGCTGAAGGCCACTGTACAGTCTATGAAAAGTAGAGTGAAAAGCAAATTAGTTCCAGACTAAATCTTCCTATGAACTGGAGTCATATAATTGTGGAGTGAGAGATCATGTGTTCTGACCCCTCTCCAAAAAGTGAAAATCCCCAGAAGAACATCTCTGAAGGGTGACCTTCCAGGCATTTTCTGGAACTCTTTTTAAAAAGAGATAAAGAGACTAACAACTTTTCAGAACCCATCATTCCATTCTTGAAACCTTGGTTTTGAAATTTCTTAAACCATAGTGGAGACCCTGGGATATACACACTCTTGGAGACATACAAGTTCTACATGAGATCTGTAAATATTTGCCTCTTCATGTGGACAATGATCTGAAAAGAACTAACATGGAAGCATGTTATAGTGATCACTATTATAAGATCACATTAAAAAAAAAGACGAGTAGACTTTCTTTTTTGAGCCATTTTAATTTTACAAAGAAATGAAACAAAAAGCATAGAGAGTTCCCATACACTCCCTTGGCCTTCGATGGCAATTCAGCCTATTCTTACCATTTGTTATTAGTATAGAACATTTGTCACAATGGATGAGTTAACATTGATACAGTATTATTAACTAAGTTTACATTTTCCATCAGTATCTGCTCTTTGTGATGTATATTCTATGGATTTTTAAAAATGTATTTGGTTGTTATAGGATCTCTCAACAAAGCTTGGGCTTATAGTGATTTTCCTGTTTTCAGCCTCCCCAGCTCTGGGATTACAGGCGTGCGCCACCATGCCTGGTCTCCATGGCCAGCTCAGCCTGCCAGGTGGTGGGGCTGGCCCAGCATGTGATGCCGGAGAATTGAACCACAGTCCTTGAGCTTAGCTAAGCTTGCCTAAGCAGGCACTTCAGTTCCCTCAGGTATCTCACTGTTCTCCTATTCTATGGATTTTGACAAATGTACTGGACACCTTTTATCTGAGAATCAATGTTAGATATTTTTAGTGATCACCCTCGTTCAGGTGATTTGAAAGCAGCTCTGCAATAATTGATGGGAATAAAGCAGCACAAAGCTGGACTGAGGAGGTCACAGATGATGCTTCTGGAAGCACATGAATGTCACAGCGTACCTCATGAATGGAAGTTTCTCTGTGGTTCAGGAAGAGAAATGTGTCTTTCTTGGTTCTTGCAGCTTATTCAGTCATCCATGTCTGCCCAAAATACAAGTCACTTAGAGGATAGTTATGTTCTGAGTGTTGACTTTTTTAAAGCTGTTTATTTATTTGGTACAGGGTCCTGCTATGCAGCTCAGACTCACAGTGATCCTCCTGCCTCAGCCTCTCCAGTGCTGGGATTACAGGCATGTGCTACCATGCCTGGTTTCGGTGGCCAGCACAGTGTGCCCAGGTTTCTGGGGCTGGCATGGCATGTGGTACCGGGGATCAAACCCAGCTCTTTGTGCTTGCCAGGCGGGCACTTAGACTGTTGAGCTATCTCCCCAGCCCCTGAGTGGTGACTTTTTAAAACTGTTTTTATGTATTTTTTTGATGTTTGGTCATTTTTTGTTTTAAGCAAAACATCATCCTTTAAAAAAAAAAGCTGGTTTATTTAAATATTATTGACATGATAGCTTTATTTTCTATTGACTACATTTGTAAGTGTATATTATAAAATTTACTTGTAAATTTATATAAGTGTAGGCAATAAAACTTTATTCTTTTTGTATATCTGTCCATAATTAAGAAAATTATAGAAAAATAATTAGTAATTCTTGAACATTGGCAAAGATGTTTTCTTTCTTGTGGCTCTACTTATGACTGATGATTAAGAGATACATTTTTAAGTGCCAAATAGTTTTTCCCTATTTGGAGCATAAAACTGATTCCCTGTGTGTCATACATACTTACCCAGGCTCTGCCTCCTGAAATACACTTCTGCACAGCAGCCCTCCAAGTTGTTAAGTAGACAGTAGTTAAATTTGAAACTTTATCTCATGTCTTATTAAGGCCTAGAACAGTTAATATGAACTGAGTCTAAGTACCTTCTTGGAGGGCTGAACTCTGCCCCCCTTTCCACTGATTGTTGTAACCAGGATCTTGAGAGTTAAGGTTAAGATTTATGATTTATTTCTCTGATTTACCACTTGCTCTAGTTTGGATCTGAAATGTACCCTAAAGGCCCATATGTTACAGGATTGATTGCCAGCCTCTGATGTGATGGGAGGCGCTGAAACCTTTAGTAAGTGGAGGCTAGGAGGAGCAAGTTAGATAACCTCCCTTTGGGGGGATATGGAGACGCTGGCCCCTTCTGCTGCTCTCTCTTGCTTCCTTACCACACTGAAGTGAGCAGCTCCTGTTCCTCACTTGCTCTGGCTATGATCTGCCTCATTACAGGGTCAAACCATCCAGGCCAAGGGCGTGAACTGAAACCTGTGAAGCCATGAGCCAAAACAAACTTTTCTTCTTATGAGTTGTTTATCGCAAGTGTTTTTTTTTTTTTTTGTTTTTGTTTTTCCTCAACACTAGAAAGCTGACTCACATGCAATCTTTCCAAAATGAAAATGGGGCCTGCCTGGCCAATAGTGACTGACTTTGGGGAATTGTTGGATTTCTTTTCTGAAGGTTCACAGTCATGTCTGAGGTCAACAGAAGAGTTTATGGTTTCTGTTAATATTAAGACAGCTTCCTCCCTTTTGAAAACGAGAACTCTGTAACTAGGGCTCTGGGAGCCGTTATTCCATACCATTTCTCAAAGAGAACTGAAGGTCCTCAAGAGACTTTGTTCAGTGTATTGGTTATGTTCACCTGGCCTCCAGTTAGCAGTTTTTGTTGGAAAGCATTTTGTCATTGGTAACTTAAAGTAGTCTTTTCACTACTGGACTGCAGTTCTGAGTGTCCTCTGGCTCCAGAAGAGTCTCACCTTCTGCTATGACCAGAAATGTCTGAAGGATCCCCCAGGAGACCAATGATGTCACCAACACCAATTCTTACCTGCAGATGCAGAAGTGGATTGACAATGGATAGATTCTCCATAAGACTGTGGCTGCCCATCCTAGTCTCAATGCTGGGAAACACCTGGGAGCTCCAGAAGAGGTACTAGAGGGGTAAATGGATGCAAAGGGTATGGCAGTGCTGGAATGCAAAGAAGGTAAACTCAAGCAGGGAAGGTGTGGACTCTGCATAAGCTGGAGATACTGTCGCTCTCAGATAGACCCTCACATATATCACAGCCTGTACCTGAAGGGAAGGGAAAATGTGTTCAAAAGCAAGCATGGGATACATTCACAGGTGAAGCCAGGTGTGGACAATAGGAAGCTCCTGCTGAGCCAGGCTGTAGCCCAAAAAGATAAAACCTAGGAAGCTGTGAGTGACTGAAGAACCATCCTGGTCAAGAAGGCAGAAGTCATCAAGACTTCTGTCTGAGGAGGAAAAGGCCAAGAATTAAAGCTCCCCTTCTTGTGTCTGAACAGAGAGGCCTCTCTCTGTTACATAAGCCAATCATTGAAATAAAAACAAGACTTTATCTACTTAAAACAAAAGGAGTTACTGCTAGAACCAAAGATGTTGCTGTTGAAGTCAAGGGTCTGTAGGACCGAGAGGCCCTGTGGAATTAGGAGAAATGTCAGTTGGTTGCTCATAGAGAAAATAGACTCTATATGAAAAGAATGCATCTTTTTATCCTGAAAAATTAAGTGTTATTTGGGCCAAGAAATTAAAGTCAAAGATGAAAAAAGGAATAGAAGTCTGTGACCTAACGAGGAGGGAAGAGGGTGACGTGAAATTTCAGGGGACACTTCCTCAAATAAGAACTTGAGGAATAGAATATTGTGGTGTGTACCTGTAATCCTATACTCTGGGAGGCCGAGGCAACAGGATCACAAGCTCCAACCCAGGCAGTTTAATTAATAAGACCATCTCAAAAAAATATTCTTTAAAAGTTTGGAGATGTAGCTCAGTATAAAATCCCTGTGTTCAAACCTTAGTACCACCGGAAAAAAAAATGTGACTGAGCACATGGAAGGGGAGCCTGCTGTGGAGCATCGCATCACATATACAGGGTGTATTGCCCAGTGACTGGAATACCCAGTGTGTCTATGGTGATGTGCGACACAATAGGAAGCAACTTTGCTTGCAATCTAACTCTACAGATCTAACCTTAAGAGGGTGAGGAAAAGAGGAAATTAAACCTTATTAAGTATTCAGTAGTGTGATTTTGACTTGTGTTTATAATTAATGGTGAGGCCCTTAAGAGGAACCTGTCTGTTTCGATCATCCAAACTCCCGTAGATTCATTAGTGATGAGTCAGGCTGTGTGGGAAAGCCAGTGTTTCCTGAGCAATCAGTAATTGTAGGATGATGCTGAAATACGCTCCTTGTCACATAAAGGCAGGTCTGAATACACTGTTTTTGTCACAAGAGCATGAATTCTGGGGCCAGTAAAGCTTTCACAGAGGTCCTTGTGCCAATATCTACTAATCGTGTGACCTCAAGAAAACTGGTAAGCTTTTCTGTTCTGTGGTTTCTTCCTCAGTAAAGCAGGAGGATAATAGTGCACATAGCCCAAAAGATGGTTGTGGGAATTGAAAGGGTGAATGTATACATAACTGAAAAACATAGAGGACACTTTGAAAGTATTATATTGCATAGAGATTACTATTTTTTACTTAACTATCCTTCCTGCAAAGGGGGCTAGAACTGTGATATGTCGCAAAGGAGGACAGAATTATAGAAAGTAACTTGAACTAATCACAATTATTTGGAGTGAGTAGAAATGGCTGAGAGGAGAAGCTGCAGATTCTACCACATACTTTGCAGATCCTGCCACACACCTTAACTTGCAGGTGTAGCCAAAAACAAATAAACTGCCCCCCCAAAAAAAAACTTCACATTTTGAATGATCAAAACATGTAGTTTCTTCTTAAGGGGCTCATCATCACTTATAATGCATGTCAAAATCACACTGCTGAATATTTAAGAATATTTAATTTCCTCTTTTCCCCACCCTCTTAAGGTTAGATTGTAGCTATATTGGGTTATTTTGCTGAATTCACACACTTACAATATTTAAATGCCAATGGATTACCCTTCTCTGACAAACTTAAACAAAAAAAAGGGGATATAAATGAAGGACCAATTTGTATCTGTATATACAAAATAGGATAGCTATACAGCTACTTTTCTTAATTCAGTGAGAAAAAAGATTTGTATTAATAGTGTTTGGACAGGATATCATGTCTGCATCTTGTACTATGAATAACCACTACGAAGACAACAATATGCACTGTACTAATTATTGAAACTGTCCTACTAATCAGTTTTGAAACTGTCTCATTGCTGTTTCTCAATAAAATTAATAAAATTTTTTAAAAAAGGTTAGATTTGTAGGGTTAGATTGCAAGCAAAGTTGCTACCTACTCTGGTGATTGATTTCTAAACATAGCAAAATCCAGGGCTCTTGTTCTGTATTAAGTTTTGGCTCAAAATGATTTGACAGCTATTGTCTTAGTCTGTTTTCTGTTGCTATAGCAGAATCCTCAAATCTGGATCATTTATAAAGGACAGATATTTATGTGGCTCATTGTTCTAGAGGCTGAAAAGTTCAAGATTGGACAGTCACATCTGGTAGGGCCTCATGCTGTTTCATCTCTTTCCAGAAAGTAGAAATAGACATAGCAGAAAAGAGAGACAGGCTAATCTCTGTAATAGCTAATGCATTCCCATAAGAAAGGCCTTCATCTATTCAGAAAGGCCCTGTCCCCATGGTTCAGACATTTACCCTAGAGTCCTGTTTCCTAACTGCAGCAGTGGCAACTAGATTTCAACCAGTATGGAGAGGACAAGCCATATTCAGAATGTAGCAGCTGTCTCTATGCTTCTTAACTACCACAGCCTGATATTGAGAACAATAATGTGCTCAAACTTATAGCTTTCTAAGTCTTTTCTTCTTATTCCCACAACCCTGTCCAATTTTCCTTCTTCAAAATATTCATATATAAAATTGATAGACCGTAAATTCTGATGAATAGAATACACCAATTGCGTGATTACAAACCAGCAATTAAAATGTCATGCTAAGTCAGAATGTGTGTTGCACAGACTACTTGCTCATGATTCTCAGTGCTAATGATTCTCACCCACAGTGTTCTGCTTGGTCCGTTCTATTATATAACTTCCAAAACTTTCAAGAACATATAACCTTTTTATTTCCTAGTACAGGTATGCTGCTCCTGATTTTAGAATTCAAATGGAAATGAGTTCTCTATTTGTTGCAAGCCACTTTCATTTTGAAGTAACCTAAGTATCTAAAATTAAAAGGTTAAATTATGATTCCATTGTGAAATATGCAAAAATTAATCTCATAAGTTTAAAGACTGTGTGGCAACCAGAAAGTGTTTGGATTGTAATTAGTGTTGAATGAACAAATCAGGTAACAGACACTCCATGTCCACCCATGTCACTTAGGATTCTCAGTGTGTTCCAGACAAGTTCCAGCTTACCCGCCCCCAACTATGGACACCCACACAGCGGAGGAATTAGTTCCTTCTCCTCTGTCCCCAGGGGCCCTTCCATGACTGATATATACTCCAGCTCCATCACCTCCAGAGTAGGAATACTTTGGGGTACAAGTTTTGCACCATTCCCCAGTTTCCTTTAGGAATTAATGTTCTGTTACTCAGTATGTGCATTCTCCAATGGTTCTCTTCAGTGGTTGCATTCCCTTTCCTGTTTTGCTTTTTCCCAGAAGCCTAAGTGTTATCTGTACTTCCCTAATGAACCATCTTCTTATAAATTCTTTTCTCAAGGTCTGCATCTGGGCAAACTCAAGTTAATTCATGTTGAATAGGCAATGTAGACATATCCCAGTTTCCCACCACCAGGATGACATATATACATAAATGCTAAGTTGAGAAGGACTACGCAGCAATAGTGGGAGTTGAGTAGGAATGGTTAGAAATGTAAGATTTTTCATTCTATTTCCCAGGCTTCCAGTAAAGTTGTCTAGGGTTTCAAAATATTTGTTTGACATCTTAAAAAAAATTGGGTATGTTTGTAGGACATTGTGTTTACCTTCATTATGAGGAGTAGGCACATGTATATAACATTTTTTAAGTCTTTTATTTAGCCCCTCTCCCCCACTTTGACATTTGTAAACAAAAAAACCCTCGGAATCTGCAGACATGAAAAGCTAGAAACCAGTAAGAAGTAGTTTTTGAAGAAATACACTGCTGTAGCTTGGTTTGTTACAAGGAATAAAGGGGTAAAAAGCAAAAGATAGTGAAGTTCCTGGAGCCACACAGAGTTAAATACTTAATCCAAATACTTAAACATTTTCTTTGGAAAATTTCTTTACACATAAGTAAAGTCATGATTTCTATGATCAGATTTATAGTTTATAAAGTCAGAGATTCTTTTGCTGATCTGTTATCCACATAAAACTGATGTTTAATCTTAAAAGGTGAGTTTAGTTAGCTTGTTTCTAGGAACAGTATAACAGGCTGCAGAAGGTAATAGTGTCATCATTCCATCATTTCCGTCTTTGAACTTTTGGATAAAATGAAAGTAAACACAAGCTCACCTGCGCACATGTACACACACACACACACACACACACACACGGTTGTGCCTCCGCATGCACATACACAAAGTAAACACAAACCTGCACACACACACACACACACACACACATTGTGCTTCCACATGCACATGCACAAAGTTAATTCCTTTGCAAATGGAATTTAAGCCCAAAACTAAGAGCTAAAAAGATTTAAGAAATAAAACCAAACTATTGAGTACGATCTCAGAGATGAAGTATTGCACCTACAACGTTACTTTTTGAAATGGGGAGGAGTGGATGGTTATTGCATCCCAGAGGATAAGTGATTTTTTTTGAAATGCTAATTAACTCAACTTACAAGTTTTCCTTCTTCAGTAAACCAAGAGTAGGAGCAACTTTCTACCAGTAAAATGAGGAAGAAAAAATGTGCTCCTCACTTGGATCACCTTTTCTTCCAAGGAAGATTGACAGAAGCTGTGTCAAAGAGCCCATGCTTTAGAGTTGCAGCGACCTGGGCTCAAGTTCTTGTACTACCTTTTACTGGCTAGGAGGTCTTGGGTGAGTTACTTAACTTCAGTTTCATATTCTTCCTTTGTAAAGTGAATGGAATACTCAATACGAACAGCATTTCATAATATCACAAAATGGAAGGCAGCAAGATGCTCATCAACAGACCGTTGGAAAAATTACCCAGCAGAGAAAATGAACAAACTATGGCTATGTATGACAACATGGAGGAAGCAAAGGAATATTAAGCAAGATAAACAAAATAACATATGAAATAAAACTAAACGATAGTATTTAGATATATTAGAGAAAAAGAAATACAGAATTCTGGAAGCAGTTACATGTGAGAGAGCAGAAGAATCGGATGGGAGAGACACATGGGTGGATGAAGGTCATAGTTTATGTCCTACTTCTTGGGTTGGACACGTATTTGCTTTGTTATTCAAACTATGCATACATAAAATATGAATGGAAGAGGGCCATCCTTGGAATGATAACCTGAACCAAGGACTCTGATTAACCCAAGTGCTAAAGTCGGGGGAGAAACGAAATAGCTCATTTAGTACCTAACTCATGGATCTGGTACAAGAATTAAATGAAAAATGCATGTCAAGTGCTTAACATAATATTCAATACAGTATATTTTTAGAAGCTACAATACCATTGTCATTTTAATAGAAGTTATCTCAGCAGCTGCATTGCAAAACTACAGATTGTAGACTATTTCAGACACAATGAGCTATCTCCCTGGCCTGGTTTTGTTGTATTATGTTGCATTTCATAGTACTGGGGATTGAGTTCAGGGTCTTTGCAAAGGGCCACAGTCTCAGCTTCGTGTCCCTGGGAAAGTAACCACCTCGAGATTGTGATGAAGACTGAGTAGGCATGCATCAAGCATTGGAGAGTGCTTGGCATGTTACATTAGCATGATTAAAGAACAATCACACATACATGTAAGGAGCTAGTCCCCACTTCCTTCTCCACAAAGGGGAGACATATTTCTCTGATGTTGAGAAGCATTGAATCAGATAATTTTCATGAACTGCAAAGCACAATACCACATTTACAAATTATTATCATAATTTGAGCTGTTCTTTCCAGGAAATAGTGCTCAATGCCCTCATACCTAGCATTACAGGAGCTGTGAGCAGAAATATTACTAGCCCTACCTTCACTACCTCATCCTCAGCCTCATGCAAGAGCCCTTAATGTCCCCCAGAGCATGGACCCAAGTCCACCTCCCAGGGCCTAACTTGCCATAGGACTCATTTGGGGCTGATTTTAATGGACATGGGCACAAGAATATGATTTCTCGGGCTGGAGAGATGGCTCAGTGGTCTAAAGCACCTACTTGGAACAAGCTTGGCAAAGCACAGGGACCGCGGTTCAATCCTCCAGCACCACATGCCAGCCAGCCGTGCCCCCTGGTGGGCTGAGCTGGCCACACACACACACACACACACACACTAAATGTTAAAATAAAAATAAATTAAAAAAAATAATTTAAAAGAATATGATTTCTCTATAGTTGAATGCTCCAAGGCTCTCCCTTACCCTCCTCTCTGGCTGTCACTACTCCCACCACTAAAAAACCCACAAAGAACTAATGACTGGTGAATTGGGTCCACAAACTTTCACCTCAATGTGTAAGAAAAGCAGTATCAACCCCAAATTATTATATCCAACAAAATTGTTGAAGATATTCGTATGCAAAATACTTTTTTTTTTTTTTTCATTTGTCTGTATTTGGTACAGGGTCTTACTACACAGCTCAGAACTCATAGTGATCCTCCTGTTTTTAGCCTTGCCCGCACTGGAATTATAGGCATGCATCACTATGCCCAAACACAGCACACCCTGGGGGTGGGGCCAGCATGGCCTGTGGGACCAGGGATGGAACCCTGGTCCCTGTGCTTGCCAAAGTAGGTGCTTAGTCCAATGAGCTATCTCACTGGCCCTTGTTGAAGATGTTTGGCGCTCATTCCTGAGATAAGTTTCATTCTATTAATGCTCCTTTAAATAATGTGGGTGCTTATCTTAAATCTGTTCAGAGGTGTTTGCTTTCACTTATCATGCAGAATAATGTACTCCTAATAAGCTAATGAAGTTACTCATAATAAGCTTTTAAAAACATTTTTCTGCTTCTGGTGAGTCTATAGGGCAGAGGACATGAAACAGTAGCATATGGAAGGTGAATCCCTCATCATCACGGCTAATGATCATGATTTCTTAATCTTAATTCAACAAGAAAACAGTACTCTATTCTCAGTTCAGGAGCTGGAGAGTTTGGCCAGGACAGTGCCCTCAAACCAAGTTGAGTTTGCTTCCTTTCTGTCAATGTGAAAAAGTGTTAGATAATGGTGTGAATAGCCACTTTTTGTAAGCACTCTTTGTATAAAAGGCAAAGCAAATGTTTATTTAGTAAGGAATGATTGAGCTTTTAACTGTCTGGCTCCAGCACTGTCCAACAAGGGCCCTGTTAAGCCCTGGCTAACAGGGTTGTGACTCAGGTGTCCCACATCCACCTCCATGTCAGTCAGACTTGGGACCTGCAAAGGAGAGGAAGCTGCTTTTGCCACCAGTCCCGCTCTGTCCTATTTTGATTTTGAGATCTAAAAAAAGAATGGATTCTCTCCATCCTTGATATCACTTTCCCATTTGTGACATGCACATAGGCATTGTGAGAGCTGGAAGTAGTGAGGCCTTTCATTTAAATCCATGCTGTCATAACTTGATTCATTGTTCCTTGTTCTCAGTTCCTTGTTTTCTCCAGGCTGCAGAAGCCAAGCGGGCAGTGTAGGGCAGTGGGCAGTGTGGTGGGAGTAAGGCCTGAGCGACTCGCCTGGGTCACCTCTAAAGCCCCGGCCACAGGGCTGCAATTCACAAGTCACCCATATTGCAGGCTACCAGCTGGGTGCCTCATTTGCACAGGGGAGAAGAATTCCAGTCTTGGTAATGAAAGCGACTCAATTCACAGGTCCTGTTTCCTCTTAGGTGGAAATGCAGGTCTTGCCAGTATAACTGACTCAGTCACTTCCAGTTTCAACTCTTGTTTTTGAAAAACCTCTCAGTTTTTCCCTTTTTCTAGTGAAATCTTGGTGGGGTAAAGCTATTTTTTTGTGTGTCTGTGACAGGTGTGAGGGAGGTTATCTCTAATATGTGGTTGTGGTTGGCCTCTGATGAGCTAAAACACTTTATTTATTTATTTATTTATTTATTTATTTATTTATTTTTAAACCCATTTCTTGACTCCAGAGAGTAACCCTAGGTCCCTGTTGATTGCAAGGTTTCCCCTGGCTGCAGTGTCCTGCATCCTGAGCTAACAACAGTGCTGGCAAACTCAAGAATGCCCCCTTGGCATCTTAATCAAGTGTGGGGCTCTTCCATGGCACCCACAGTGCTCCACTGAGCACCTTCCTTCATGCATAGGTACATCCTCCAAACATGTCCAAGTTCTGTACTAGGGCTTGTTTCTTTGTCAAAATGCACTGCACCCTTCTCAGGCTCATCAGCATCTGAACCTTAAGCCTCATTCCCCCAGTCCTCTTCTCCATTAGTGGCCCCATTCAACTCAGCTGGGCTATCAAACAGCTGCATCCCCTCCCACCTAATTTGTTTATGGTATAATTTGTTTACAGACTACTATAAGCCATGAGGGTGAGGAAGCCATTTGGGAATGTGGAGAACAGGTTAATTCATTCTCAAAGGAAACTTTTAATACAGAATTTTATGTATTCATGTGTAGTGTGATTTTGACACATAAACACATTTTGCAAAGATCAAATTTGGCTAATTAGCATATCTTTTCTCCAAAAAGAAAGATAAATTTACAGGTAGTGTAAAAACATTTATAAAGAAAGAAGTACACTAAATTGCAATCTGCCAGCTCAAAGATTACAAAGGAGAAAATAGGTGGAATTGATTTAGGTTGAGAGAGGGAGTAGGGATTCATTTGGACAATGGAAGAGAAAGGTTTTCTAGGTGTGAGAGGTGGCTCAGACAAATGTCCATGAGTTGTTGGAAGTTGAGTGTAAAACTCAGTGGACTGGGGCCCATTGAATGCAGAAAGAGAAAGAAAATACTCTTACCCAGAGCCAACCTGTTGAGGTAGGGTGTAGGCAAAGATGGAGGCTATGGATAAGCAGTTAGAGAAATCCCAGGTACTTAGGGTTGACTGTGATTAGGGAGCTGCCTGGTGTAGTAGATTAACATGGCCAAGCAAGAGAATTGGTTACAGATAGGCCACTCCCTTCACTGTGAAGGCAGGGATGATATGAAAAGTGATACTGCAGCTGCAAAGCCCCCAGGGGCTGGTCAAGAGGTTTCTGATGGGATTTTGGGGAGGGGAAGTATGGGCAGATGGAGACAGGCGTGGGGCAGAAGGCTGCTGTCCTTGGCAGCTGATGGCATGTGATGAAAACCAGAGAGGCGGCACAGATTACCCAGGCTTCAGACTTGCGGAAGTGATAGGACGCAGCTCAGCTCACCAGGACAGGGAAGTTGAGCAACAGAGAAGACTGCGTGAGGGAAGGGTGGGGAGTGTGAGGTCTCAGGGATACTTAAACTCAGTGGGCGATGTCCTGGAGCCCTTAGTACGTGACTTACAGTAGAGGGAAGGCCAGGGTGTGCATAGGGGTAGGAGGGTGGTGGGAGGCAATCATGCATCAGGCGGGATCAGCAAAGGAGTGAGAACCAGATCTCCATTCAGCTGAAAGGGGGAAAAAGAAAAAGGAAATATTCCACATAGAAATGTCTAAGGCAATAAAGGACCTCGTCAGCCCTCAAACCCTCCATGTCTGAGCTTGGAATATTGAGGACAGAAACAGCACACCACTATCTCATTTTAATTTCATTTTATATATAACGTGGCATTTGTGTAGCTTTGATTTAAGGACTGATAAGGTAGCAAGATTTACCCCCACTGACAGAGCGTGAAATCTGGAGACTCAAAAGCACATTAAAATCTTAGACCCATAAAATGAATGTGGTGTATTCATACAATGAGAATATCATTCAGTCTTAAAGACGAAACACATTCTGACACATGCTACAACACGGATGAGCTCTGAGGACCTTGTGAAGGTGAAATGTTATAGAATGACAAACACAGTATGATTTCATTTATTTGAGGCACCTAGAAGAGTCAGAATTTCAGAAGTAAAATGGTGTTAGCAGGAGCTGAAGATGTTTAATGGGTGCAGACTTAGTTTGGGATGATGAAAAAGTTCTGGGGATTGTATATGGTAGTGTTAACTACTCATTGTATACAGGTAACACTACTGCACTACATAGGTATTTACAAATGCTTAAGATGGTAAATTTTGTGTTATGTGGGTTTTTTTTCCTGAAAATAAAAAAAAAAAACTAAGATCTGGTCCTATTGACTATATGGACTTAACCTTGTATATGTCACCTCTTTCTTATGGTCTTAGTTTCCTCATCTATAAAATGGAAAAATGGATACATACTCATAATCTAAGGATTAAATGAAAGTGTAGATATATGTAAAGCTCCTGACATACCCATGAACACACAGAAAGTATTCATATGTTAGTTAAATGAAGTCCACTAAATTTAGTTTCATTTCATCAAATTTGAATGATGGTCCGCCATCACTGACCTGGACTTATCTGGGCCTTTAGCAGCCTATCTCAGTGCAGGGGTATAATATTGAGAATGAAATGATTCAGAATAACATCTTTAAGTTGCTATAGCCAAAGAATTTGTGATAGGGATATGCTGTAAATACACCCAACATTCTTGCTTTTGATGGGAAGAGGGTTTCAAATAAAAAGTCTCTCTTCTTATCAAAAGAAGTTGAATATAGTCTCTTCTGACCACATAAGTTAGAAAGACATAATTTGCAACTGGCTAGAATTTTGGGTCCTCAGACTTGCAAGGCCTCAAAAACATAGAGAAGTTTTTTGTAAAGCCTTTTGTTTCTGATATTACAGCCTTAGGGATTTGGGTGAGTCTATGGGGGGAAAAAAAAAGGAACATTCCTTAAGCATGTGATTGCTAAATATTTGGTGCTTAAAGTGAAACTGAAACAGGTCCCAAAGTAGAGATAGGGCCCTTACTGGAAATATATGACAAGATCAAAGCACAATATGCTAGCAGAATCCCTAGAACTTGGAGACCCAGGACATAGAAGAAGAATTCAGTTCAGATAGGACAGGGAAGATTCTCTTAACTACCTCCTTGGCTAGGAATTTTTCTTATCTGTATTGAGAAGAAACTGGCAGTTTAGGCTGAAGTGCCTTTCTGTGTCATGTATAGTTTGTTGCATAAAACCATAGTTAACTGGAAGTAACTGGATTGGTCTTATTTCATAGCATGAGCTGAAACTCTATCAAGGCTTCTTTTGTTACCTTCTGAAGTCTGGTGTTAAAGACAGGCTCCAGCTATTATTATAGCAAGATACCTGCACAGGGTGGACCCCTTCTGATTAGTGCAGTTCAAATCCCGGTGCCTAGAGTTTCCAGGTAAGCAGCAACCTTCATACAATGTTGACTGTGTGTGGGGCATGTGTAACAATAGCACACCACACCCAGAAAGACAATACGCTAAAATATGAAAATATCCTACTCAGCCACTATGTCACGTAGAACACGCATGGCCTGGCACAAGCCAGTCCCTCTTAAGATGTCAGAGCCCTTGACAGTGTCAGTCATGGGCTGACTTGATCCTGTTGTGTTGCTTTCAACTTTCTTGGGCTGTCCTGTCAGGGTATCCCATGGTCCTTTCCAGTCTTGGGTGGCACCTTGGTAGTGGAGCTGGAATAAGGGGCTCTGGCATCAGGCTGAAGAGAATTAAAACCCCATCTCTACTCCCTCTAATGGCTGTGCAAGCTGATCATGTTAGTTGGCCTTCCTGAGCCTCAGAAGATCCAAGGCACCACCTCAAGTTAAAGGAGAAAAGCGATGACACAGACCGTGGCCAACGCTGCCTCATCTGTGTGCACCACTCCCCAGATGCCATTACTCCTCTTACCTCTTCTAACCTCATTTTCCCTGATTCGAATTCTTGCTTCATTCTTCTTAATCCCAGGAACCTGCTCTTGGGCCCTGACCTCTTTCTCTGAGACACTCCTGTTCTCACATGTCTGTAGATTCTCTGATAGACACCCTATATGCTTACAAAAACTTGATCTTCCTTACACACATTCTCCCCTCTATATTCCCACTATTTCACCCTCTTTTGAAAGAAAACAGATTGCCCCCTTAATTTTATGCTTGTTCCACATGACTTAAAAGTAGATAAGCGAATTGCTAAAATTTCAGCTTTATCTAATCTGGCTCCAACCAGGACGTGGATCTTTTTCATTGTGTTCCTTAGGGCTAACCTACTTGGTCTATAGGGCTGGCAGGGTCGATTGTTTTGTGTTCCCATCTCCGTTCTGTGTGTGAGGGGAAAGGCACGTGTGTTTTCACGAACGTGTCTGTTTGTCTCTCTTCAGTGCCAGTGCCTCTTTTTAATCTGGACCCTGCATGCCATTTGTCGTCAGCGGCCCAGCAGGACAGTTCAGCCCCTACGTGCAGTATGTCCAGCTGCCCCTTCCACCTCTATATCCTGCCTGGGAACTTTCTCCTACGTGGACTCTGCTAATTAACTCGACCTGGACCCGAGTTTCCACAGCTACGTGTTCAACTAAAGGAGCTGTGAGGACAGCAAGGATCTCCCTGCTTCCTGCCCAAGGAAGATCAATCTCTCCTTCCCCCTTTAGCTGCAGTCAACTTCCTCTGGAAAGCGGGCGTTCCTTAGAATATGTCAGAAGTCACAGTTAAATATTGCATTTTTTTTTCTTCCTTTTACTTGAGTAGTTGAAGCATTTTAAGAAGGGCTGAGAAACAGGCACTTTCTCCACGTACTTATGTCTGGCTCACAGCAACTCCTGCTAACTTAAAATGTGTCCTGTGGTTGGAAGTGGCTTCTCCTCATCAGTATGCTTGAGGGCCTGAGGCCCATGCAGCCTGCAGCACTTATTTGTCCTCTCTCATGCTAAAAACCAAAGCGTGTCACTGGTTTTGACCGAGGTCTGCCCTAATGTTTATAATCACAAGATGGGCCGTGGATCCCCTGCTGTCAGTTCTGGGGAAGAGATGAGTGGAGGAGAAGGATTTTAAAAATGAGGTTGGGTGAGACCCAGGACTGCAGGGAGCTGCGGGAGGCCCTGCGGGACGCCCCTGTGCTTTCTCCACAGACCTTTCTGCACACATATGGTTGCTGTTTTTGTTTTGGCTAATTTTGATTTTTTTAATGCCCTCATGGTTGAAAGGAAAAACAATTTTTATAAATGACCTAATCTCCCTGATATGACTTCGTGGGAAATCAACAACTTCATAAGACCTCAGAGTCAGAGTTATGCTGACAAAATAGGATGGAGATTTTGGGTTAGGAACCCTGTACCCTTTGTTTAATGGTCATTTGGGTATTGTATGATTTGGATTTTGGTTCCTCACCCAGAAGAATTAATGGGGAAGTTACTGTAGATGGATGACTGGGCTTAACTAAAAAAAATAAATGTAAAAGCTACTTCAAGGAAAAGGACTATATAGATTATTTGTTTAAAAATTTTTTTTAATCTTTATTTATGTATTTGGTACAGGGGCTACGCAGCTTGGACTCTTGGTAATCCTCCTGTCTCAGCCTCCCCAGTGCTGGGACCACAGGCATGGGCCACCACAATCGGGTTTGATGGCATGTCTGGGGTCCCAGGGCCAGCATGGTATGCGGTTCCAGGAATCGAACCTGGGTCCTTGCTCTTACCAGGCAGATGCTTAGAATGCCGAGCTATCTCCCCAGCCCTAGATATTGTTGTTACCCTGATGATAGGTAATGTCATATAGGTGATCTTTTTGTCAGGCTGTCCGATCCCCACAAAACATCTGAGGTGGCTGCTCTTGTCCCTACCTAACAGAAAAAGGGTCAAAGCTCAGGGATGTGCTGCCAGGGGAGCACAGGAATGCTGCTTCCTTGGCCAGACTCCAGAAGCTTTGCCCCTAACCAGCATCTTGGTGTGATCATTACATCTGCAATGACTTTTATAAATTACAAGTTGCAAAACAGCCTCTGTCCAAAGTGAAAAAGGTCTGTGCAACAATAGGCACACCCCATTCCAAGAGGGGTAGGCAACTCCCCAAGCGACCACCGTGGACTTTTTCTGAGAATGCACACTGAGAAATGTTTGTTTAAACAGAAGTCGGGTCAGACCGCACTCTGAGCATTGTTCTGCACTGACAATTACATCTTTATTTTTAGCTGAAAGAGAGGTGCGAAGTGTAGCTTTAGGCATCAGAGCCCCCTTCAGCTCCAGCCCTCCTATGCTTGGTTGTGTGTCTTTGGCTAACTACTAGCGACATTATGTCTCATCTTCAAAGTGGGTCCTGTTGTATTTACCTGCCAAGGTTCTGGAAGATTAGAAGTGACAGATGTGAAATGTCCCACACACACTAAGTAGTGAGCAGTGTTATAATGTCTAATAAACTGCTTAAGTTAGAGTTCATTTTTCATTCTTGGACTGTAAAAATATTAAATTGTTTTGTTGACCAGAAGATAGATTGTAGTTATGGATGCTGTATTTTGATAAGTTCCCCATGGGGTTCCTTTCTGTTTTCTTTTTAAATCAGTAGTTTTTGACTATGCACGTATGCTAGAGTGATTTGGGAAGCTTATTAAAAAAAAAAAAAACCCAAAAACAATCGCAGCCATGTTGTAGGGTGGCGCCTTTTGGGAGGTGGGCATTAGTCTTTCTTTTAAAGTTTTCTTTTCTTTTCAATTGATACAAAATACTTATTTGTATTTATCCAGTACAGTCTAATATTTCCATACATGTATACTTTTTAATTTTATTTTTAATTCATATGTATTAGTTATTCATTTTAATGGGTATTTTGCAGTTTCTTTTATGCATCAATCTTTTGCCAAATCTCTCCACATGATCATAATATCATGACAAGCTGAAAAATCACCAGAGTGGATGAGATTTTTCATGCTTTTGAGAAATAACAAAACAAGCAAAAATGGAATGCATTTCATTTGTTGAATGTGTTTAAACCAGTAAGTTTCTTATCTGTTCCTTTTTGATGTAGTATAATTAGTATTTAAAGCATATGTAGAATGAGAGCAGATAAATGAAAATAAATTTTATTTTTGTAAATAAATGATGATTATGATTAATTATAAAGTACAATGTATATTTTTCAGTATAAAAGTATGTGTCATTATGAAAAGTATTTAGGAAACTTTAAAGAAAGAAACAATTCACTCATAATCCTACTACCTTAATTTATTGATGTATTTATATTTTTACATATAAAGTTGGCTAGTATGCTAGCATTGTTATACTCCTGTTTTTCTATAAACAGACTTTAAAATAATTTCATATCCTTTCTATTTAGGGAATAAATTGTGCTATAGCAGAATTGGCTTCAGGCTCAGATCTCAGCAGCCAGAGGAACTTGCTGCTTCCTGGCTAAGTAATTTTGTATCCCTTGTTACTTTTGACATGCTCACTTAGATTGGATAAGTCAGGGGATGTCTCTGTGAGGGCAGGGACTGGCTGGAATCCAGAGTAGAGACAGTGAGTCCACAAGCACTGTGAAGGTGCGTTAGAGTAAGCTGCCTTCCATAGCATGAGTCACACACCTGTCTTTCTAGAGCCTCTGGAAAAATGAACGAACAACAGGCCACAGAGGCTGCTTGCAGAGGGGACACAGTGGCTGGGGACAGGATTTACCTATGCCCTTCCCTCCATATTGACATGCGGCATCTTCAGAAACAAACAAACAAAGTTATAAATAATCTATTCCTAGTGGAAAGAAATGCATTCTTTAATGCTAAGAACTGTCCTGTACTGTCTCTTCCCTGGAACAGAAGGTGTTTATACATGTTTTTTCATCTGCCTTATGTATACATTTACCTGTAACTGTGCAAATAGATAGTGTTTGGCCTCTGGAAGCTGACTGACACATCAGTCCACAGGCATGTGAGGGAATAGGGATAAGCAGCAATGTGCTTTGTGCCAGCCACAAGGCAGGTGTATTTGAGGGAACACATGTTGAGGACATTTTTATTGCAGACTCTGAGGGCAGTCACTGTTCCTACACAGGGATTCCAGGGAAGGAAGGCAGAGTAAAGAGGTTTTTCAAGGGCCCAGGAGACACCTGCATCAGTGTGGGAGACGAAGGATGGTCCAGACTCAGTTTTGGAGGGAATTTAGCTAGGGCAATGCCATGGCTGGCAAGGCTCATTTACATGGGGTCCCACAGCAGACAACCTCAGAAAGGGTCTCTTGCCCTACCTTTCTGGAAGAGTAGACACTGTGGGACCTATATGATGAGTTTTGGAACAGTGTCACTCTAGTGGATGGATGTCAGCTGGTGCCTTTGGTTAACTCCAAGAGAGCACAGCCTTGGCCCTACACTGCATGACCTGGGAAAATGCTGCATTTATACCTACCACCCTAAAGAATGAAAGGAAAAAAAAGACAGGAAGATACCATTGGAATGTAGGCTGGGTCCCTTCAGGCAGGCGAAGGCTGCCAGGGGAAGGGTCTGAGACAAAAGGAGAAATGGTCTGTCAGTAGAAGGCAAGAAAACGGTGATTAAAAAATGAAGGATTAAAACACCTGGCAACAGAACTCCTCTATTGAAGTCATCCTGCCCAGCACATACCAATTAGTCATGACAGTGACCAAAAGTACAAGAGAAAAGCAAATCTCTGATGCAAGATCCATTCTTTCCTACCAATGAGCCCTAACCCATCTTCTCTATGGGTTAATGTGTATCAGTATCCTATGTCAAGCCAAGTGGCCTTCTGGGAGGCTGAAGGAAGCGGTCTTGTCAAATTACAACTTTAAACCTGTAACTTTACAGGTGTTTGTGGAAGGCCTACAAGATGTTAGATAATCTGGAAAAGATATTCTTAAGATAATTACATTACATAGGCCCTTTTCCCCACATCCTCGTACCTTTATCACACCCTCATCTGTCACCCCGACTGCACGATTCCTCTTATGAAAGAAACCCACTTTCTCTCGACACTGTACTCTGAATTGAACAAACTCTTGTCTTTACTTTTGTCTAGATACATTCTTTTACTACCTGTATGTGTTCATGTGCTGTTTGGTGTGGGAAAGATTTAGAATAAAATGTATATGCCCCAAATAACATACCAGTGACTGTCTCTGGTCCTGTTTTCACAGAAGCATTTCCATGTTAGCATCCTGAGGAGTGAAGGACAGCAGCCATCCTTATGCACTATGCACCTTGTCATCTTTCATTACATCTACTTTCTGAAGAACTCATGCCATGTGGTACAAGTCCCATCAGGTTTGCCTCTTATTTCTTTCTTTCTTTCACATATTGTTATTTGTAGATACTGTATATCTTCATCTGTTTTTCCAAATTTTGGGGCAGTTAGGTTGATGAGTATGAGAGTAGATCATACAGTGAGTCACTGTACTGACTGCACAGTGCCAGGCACATAGGGAAAGTTTAATGCCTATGTGCTGAATTAAAGAATAAAGGAAAGGAAAGAACAAATCAATGAATAAATGAATGAAATTGCTATCCCTTCCCTGAAATGCTTAGGACCAGAAGTATTTTAGGCTTTAGTATATTCACATGTACATAATAAATATAAATGTGGAATTCATGTATGCATCATATATATCTCAAGAACAGATCCTACAGATAATTATATGCAACATTTTAAATAACTTTAAAATATTTTTGCTAATTTTTGTATGAAAATGTGTGTCTCTTGAACTATCAAACTGTGGCCACTAAACTGTGTGGTTGGAACTCACAAATTTTACATTTTGCAGTGTTTTGGATGTTAGATTTTCAGAAAAGCTCAACTTGTACTACTGTTCTCATTTCGCTCTGTTCCTAGCCTCTTCCTGTGGCTTCTAATCTTAGTACTTGGGGCCATTGCATGATTGTCATATACCTATTAAGAGCGTGTGAGTCCAGTAGGGAAGACACCAAGAGTAGAAAGCCAGTCTCTTCATCCCTACATGATCTGGTCCCTCCAGCCTTCTCTCTGTCCTTTTATGACTCTTTTCTAACCAAGCCAAAGGCCTTTCAGATCCAAGTGCACCATGCTTCTTTGAGTCTTTATGTGACTATGCCATCGGTCTTTCTCCTGGCCCTGTCTTTGGACTCCATGTCTGTGTTAAGCACCCTTCACCTAAGTCCCTATAACATTGCATCTCTGATGTTCATTCTTAGCTCATTGGATATAATTTCATACTTGATTATTCATTAATTTCACAAATATGCATTAAACACCCATGATGTCTTAGACACTGTGCTAAGTCCAGAGGATACATTAGTAGACAAAATAGATCAAGCCTCTGTCTTTTGAAGCTTGTATTTTAGTGGAGAGAGATATGCAGTTAGCAGAGTTCCACCTCTATATGTTCCACATTAATAACAGAAATGAAAGAGAAAGGCAGAGAAAAATGGAGGGGGAAAGGCAGTCTGATTCAGTAGTCTCAAAAGACATGCTGGTGAGGGAACATTTATTTAACTGGAAGGAATCAAAAGAATCACCCATGAAACTCTCAGAGGACATAGGTGCTGGACTATTTAGGAAACAGGGAAGAAGCTGTTATGGCTAGAGCAGGGAGATTCAGTTGGTAAACCCCATAATTCAGTAGATAAGCTCCATAAATTCAAAGACCGTGTCTGATACTTCACTACATGTTTTACATGGATCAGTTTCACATAATTGTTATGGAGATTAAGAGATGGTATCTCCATTTATATCTAGGGAGGTCAAGTATCTTGTAAAAGTCACACAACTCATTTCAGAGGCAAGTAATGAGTCAAGGTAGCTGGATTTTGAATCATTCATTTGTGAACTCCTACTCAAGCTAATCTTAACTCCTTTACTCTTTTTCCCCCTGGCATGTGTTATGACTGAGCTAGTCCTAAACTATTTATTTATTTATTCATTTACTTACTTGCTTACTTGCTTGTTTATTGTGTAGAGGCCTCACTAAACTTCCCCTCCTGTACCATCTTATTATTGGGGTTTAGTCATGAAGGTGAATGAAGGTGAATGAAAACTCAGATTTTAAGTTTTGACCCCAATTCAATGTGTTTTTAAATAAAATGACAGCAATTACCCCATATTATTCTCTGGATTTGGATAAAGTCTATAGAAATGTGTGCAAGAACCAACTACTCTAAAAGCAAAGTCTTTGTCAAGAAATCCTTGACCTGCAAAGCTTAATACTGACAGAAGAAAGTACATCTCACAGGAGGAAGCCTGGTAACAAAAGGCAGTTGTGTCTAACAAGGAAACACCCAGAACTTTTCATGGAAAATGGCAGCACAGTCCTGGAAAAATCCTGTCATGTTCCCTTTCCAGGACACAGATGAGACAAGATGGCTGGTGCTCCCACCAGGGCGAGCACTGACAGGAGCTCAGAGTCACAGGGAGGACAGCAGCACCCACCTAAGGGATCAAGATATGCCTTCAAAACCAACAGCTATTGATTCACGAGTTGAGAATGTAGGGACACAAAGGAGATGTTTTAGTTGATGACACATAGCCTTAGCACCCAAGTCCTACAATGCGAATTAGGAAGGAAATATGGAACAGAAGTTAGATTGCTCTGTGTGGCATCTGACAAGATCAAAACCCCATTCAGAAGATATAAGGAATTTGCAAAGGCGACTAACTTAAACCTTGACAACTGCTGAAAGTTCCCTGAGAATTCCTTTAAAAGGAACAACATGAGCCTTTCACATCTCTATCTACTTCCCTCTGGAGATTCTCTAAAGAAGAAATCAAAGACACTGAAGGAGGCAGGAAGTAGCCTTTATCCTGTGATCTCACCACATCCCACTTGGGGCTTTAGTACCCAAAAGGAGGCCTCTTCCCTAAAGTGATAAGAACTGCTTTCTTGAAGATCTGAGCAGTCTTTGGAGCTTCTGCTGGTCTTGTCAGCAGGATGTTGGCTGCTTAACCAGGGCCCTGAATCATAATCTCTGGGAGATTCCTGTGGCTGCAGCTGTGAAGAGTTGACATAAAGGCAAAACCATGAATGAAGCCATCCCCCCAGACTCATGGAAAATGGGAGGATTAATGAAGATGCTTGACCAATCCCTTACAGCGCTGCACAAGACTTTAACACCAGACCAAATATTCTTTCTTTCCCTTAATGTACCTTTTGGATTTGTTGTGAGGATGGTGATACTTTTATCAGGAAACATTAAGCCCTCCCAGGAGATGGAACCCATTAATATATATCAAGACTAAAATAACTCCTACTATGAGAAACTATGAAAGGGAAAGAAAACTATGACATCTGCCTAGATTTGGTCTGGATATAGCACGATTAATTTCAGGGTGTGACACCATTAAAGTAGAGTTGATTGTCAGAAATCCAGTCACTCTGAGCTACATTGATCACAGTGTGAACTTTGTTGATTTGAAGCACAATAGTAGTGCTGATGTGTGTGTTTTTTAAGGAAGAAATTGATAGGCAGTAGTTAATGTCATGAAGACACAACATTTCCAAACACAACACAATTTCTCTGTCTGTCTGTCTGTATGTGTGTGTGTGTGTGTGTGTGTGTGTGTGTGTCTGTCTGTCTGTCTGTCTGTCTGTCTCTCTTTCCCCCCTTTCTTTCTCCCTCTCGCTCTCTCTCCCTCCCTCTCTCTTTCATTTTAATGTTGTTCAACTGTCCCTCAACAGCAGAAAGAATGTTGAACTGAGAGTTAGGAAGCCTGGATCTGGTTTTTGTTCTGCCACTAACTCTGCAACCTCTAGCATTTCAAGTCAGTTAGGAATGGGGAGTCGATGCCACTCAATGTCATGTTAAACATTTTCCAGGAACTTGTGCCTAAATCGAAAATACTGGCTGATTTTTAAAATGAAGAACACAAAGTAAAGGACAATGAACAGTGGTACTTCAGGTCACAAACTCAATTCATTCCAGGATTCGGGGGAAGGTAGCCATGGTTCTGTTTGCCACTTGATGTAGTTCTGAATACAAGGAAAATTTTGCCAAATGCTTCTGTTTTTGAATCAAATTCCTTGTGAACAGAAGTGTTTGTGAACTGAGGTATAACTGTATTTTATACTAAAAGGAAAGTACAAAGTATTAGAATAGTAACGGAGATTAATTTCAACTGTGAACATGTAATAGGCATATAGGGAGGACCTTCTAGATGGAGAAAATAGCATTATAAAAAATGGAATCACAATGAGGTATCAGTTTACATCCACTAGGATGGGTAATATAAAAAATTATCAAGTGTTGGTAAGGATGTGTGCAAAATAGAACTCTTTATTATTTTTTTGTGTGTATGTGGTACAGGGTATCAAACTTGGGACCTTGCACTTGTGAGACAAGTGCTTATGCTGCTGCGCTATCTCCCTAGCCTCCAAATAGAACTCTTGTGCAGTATTGGTGGCAATGTTAAATGGGGCCACCATTATGGAAAGTTGGATAGTGTGTCTTCAACAAATTAAAAATAAAGCTATCATATGATCAGCAAATACACTTTTGGGTGTATGTCCCAAAATAATTAAAAGCAAAATCTGAAAGAGATATTGTCATATTCACATTCATGATAGTATTACACACAATAGCTATTACATGGAAGCAGCCCAGTGTCCATTGATAGATGAATTGATAAACAAATATTAACCTTTAATGGAAAGAAATCCTAACACATGCTACAACATTGATGAACTTTAAGGACATTATACTAATTAAAAGAAACCAACTACCAAAAGGCAAAAATGGCATGAGTCCACTCCCATGAGGCACCTATAATAATCAAATTCAATAGAAGAAGAAGGTAAAAGGGTAGTTGCCAAGGACTGGGAGCAAGAGTAATGAGAAATTACCAGTTAGTGGATACAGACACCTTTTCAAGATCAAAGGAGTTCTGTGGATGGCTGATATTGGTAACAGCACAGTAATATGAATGTACTTGATTCTAGTGGAGAATAGTTAAGATGGTGGTGGGGTGTGGCTCAGTGAGTACTTGCCTACTACTTGTAAGGGCCTGTGCTAGATCTCTAGCAAAGGAAGGAAGGAAAGAAAAG
>NW_004524614.1:5747708-5749737 GCF_000260255.1 Octodon degus | reverse complement strand
AGAGAAGGAGGGAGGAAGGGAAGAAGGGAGAAAAGAAAATCTTAAATTATGCGTGTTTTAACATGATAACGAAAAAAAACACTGAGTTGTTTCAAGAGAAAAGAAAGCCAGGTGTTAAGAGATAAAGGGAAAGGGATAGAAAGTAGGAGAAGAGGACATATAAAAAATTAAGATGTGTTGTGTGCATGTACTAACTCCCCATGATAAAAGTAATTATTATGTACTATAAATATATTCTCATAAACATTTTTAAAAATTAAAATTCTTTTCATTTGAAAAAGAAAGGCCAGATGTGTGGGTGCATTCCTATAATCCCAGCACTTGAAAGGTTGGGGCAAGAGGGTCATGAGTGCTAGGCCAGCCTAGGCCGCATAGCGCAATCCTGTGTGTATGTCAGGGAGAGGGTGAAGCTTAGGAGATAAAGGAAAATCAAGGCCATGCAAGAGGGTTTTTGCTTGAGCAAGCCCAAGCTACATCTTTTGCCAAATGGTCCGTGCCAGTTAGTGGTGGTGAACTTATGGCAAGTGTGCTGCAGCAGGTAGGGAGTGCCCTCTCTGTCAGCACACAGCCCAAGTCACCGAGCCCAATGCTTGACACATTATTAACATGCATCCAATAGCAAAGACCACATTAAGTGAGCAAAAGCATGCCAAATACTAACTTTTCCTTTCAATAAACAGCTATATCATTACAAGCTTTATTATTTTTTCTTTTCAGAAAAAAAAGATGCCTGATTTTTGTTGTTGTTGTTAAAGCTAAAGCCTCAGGATTCAGATTTAATTGCAGTGTGGGCACTTTGTGAGAAATAAAAGGGTTTTGGGTTATAGTTTGGGCACTCAGTCTCTAGAAGGTTTGCCATCAATGGTCTATGCCAATGAGCAGGGAGGTGAAGAAAGGAAGAAATTCAGTAACTTCTTGAAAATTATACAATAAACATAGCCATATTTAGTTTCAGTAAGTTTCATGCTATATAATATACATGGTACATGGGACTACCTGCAGGGTCACTGGTACTTTTAGGGTAGAAGAGAAGCAGACAGATGCTTATCCCATTTGAGAAAGTCCTTTAGTTCCCTGCTGTGCCCCTTATCCAAGCAAGTGATTTTCTACCTGGATATGTATCAGGTGAGCATCCAGAGGATGTACCTGAAGTAGAATAGTTGAGAGAAGGCTGAACAAAGGGGCCTTGTACAAGGATGTGAGTGAGTTATAAAGGACACATAAGAATAAGAGCAGTGTTCTAGGATCACAGCGACTGTCACCATCCCTAGGCCCACAGGGGAGGGAAGGGAAGATTCAGAAGTAGCAAGTTCCTTGGCTTAGCACCTCCCTTAAACAAAGGTACAGTGAACATTAGTGCCTAGAGAGGATGTGGGGAAGCCACCTGGAATCCACTTCTCTCTGGTATGTCTGGGTTCCCCATCAGTCAGCAGCTCCTTAACTTCAGCACATGAGAGTATCTGCTGGAAGGCTCTATGAAGCCCAGATTTCTGGACCCCCACTCTGAAGTTTCTGCTCCTGTAGGTTCGGATAAAGTATTAGGGTTCCCAGGTGATCTGGGCCCACACTGTGTGCCTCCCAGCACAAACAGGTGGAGAAAGACGGAGAGCAGGGCTGCAGAGGCAATCTGATGAGTTGCAGGGGTCAGTAGAAATTAGCCTTGCAAACTTTTCAGGCCTCTATGTCCTCACCTACAACATGAAATTTGTAAGATGCCTTCTAGCCTATTCCACAGTTCCAGGGGCCCCAGACTGTTCAGTCTACACCCTCATCCTTTAAGTGACCATGAAGAGTGCACTTACTTCTATAGGTGAAGGGGTTATACTTACTGAACACTATATAGTCATCCATTGAATTGTGCGATGCATTCATTTACATTTTCTAATTGTTTTTCCTGCCAGACTTAAAGCTTTTGAAAAAGAACATAAACATTTGATTTTTCCAGAACATTGCTCCATAGATGAAAGGAAACATTCAATACATCAGATAAACTATGTTCTAAAATAGAAAGGTCTCGTTTGATTTGTGT
>NW_004524614.1:5745293-5746868 GCF_000260255.1 Octodon degus | reverse complement strand
TTTTATACTTTTCTGCTGGATGGTTAAGACCAAGATAAAGCAAGACTTATGTAACAAGAAATGTAACTTTTGTGTATGACAAGGTCAGTCAAATCCCCTCAGGATTTATCCTGAAATCCTTTGTCAGTGTCAGCCATGTGGATGACTCATGGTCATTGCTTGACGAATTTGCTCTCTGTGAAAGCCTGAGAGAATCTTTTTTCTCTCTAGGTGATTCTCCTTAGGCACACTTTACATCATCAGTCACTTTCCCCTGTGGCCCCATAATCTCCTTGATCAGAAAATTTGAGACAGAACTGAGTTCCATGATGTTATAGTACAGGTTCTCCTATGTCCTGAGTCCTCACTGACCTTGAATCTCCTACAGTCTTGTTTTGAAATTTTATCCCATTGTTTATTTTTCTCTTCTTTAAAATAAAACAAGTTGTTCATTCTTATACAGTGGCTGGTAGAAAATAGACCCCCTCACAGGCAATAATAAATTAAAGTCTCCTGGAATCTTAAAATATCTCCAGTATAGTCATATTGCTTTATCTTCAGGATTTCTTTGACCCAGAACTGTATTCTGCTTTTCAATTACAGATTCATGTATTCGTTTATTAACTTCTGTCTATGAATCAACCCTGATAATTTGATCTGGAGGCAGGCACAATTAATTTCAGGATCTAACAGTCATCCTTAAGGATATGTGGCTTACAGATGTGTCACTCAGTCATTGTCAGGATTGCAGTTGGCACATTTGTGTCCCAATTCTGAGATATAAAGAGTTTCAGATGTTTTTAGGGCAAATCTTTCAACTGGAGCTTTCAGAGACCTGGGCCTGTGGAATAGCCAACCTCTATAAACACGTTTTATCCATCAACAAGCTGACTTGAGAATCTATAGTGTTATGGAAACTTCCCTTAGTGTGCAGTAGGCACTACCATGTAGCCAACATGGGACAGTACCTGAGGAGCCAAAATACAAGGTGACAAGTTCCTGAGGTCCCTCAGAACAGAGACTGTCTTGGTCACTTTATTACTATATACCTAACTGCCTAGCATTATTTGGTTCCCAATAAATATTTGCAGATTGTGTGAGTAATAAAAATAAGCAAAGACTTGTGGTAACACCAAGGAAGGGCCACTTCATCCTGCCCAGGAGGTCTAGCACAAGTGCCAGTGCTCCAGGACACCAGGAAGAAGGGCAGTCATGGCCCCTGGCCTTGGAAGCAAACCGACAAGCAGCCCATGTGCTAGCTTTAAAGGTTCTATTGGCTTTGACAAGCAAACAAGAGAAATTAAACAAGACAAGCTTGGATTCTGTTCTAAACATGTTACCACAAATTAGGGGGTAGCAGCTTGATACCATCTAGAGACCTTTTCTGTGGATGGATCAGTCTTTCCTATTCTACTTGACCACAGGGTGAAGACCATAGATGCAAGACACTTTCTTATAACTTCAAAATTCATCTATAGTGAACTAAAGGATGTGATACAACATCTCTGAAGAGGGTGGAGCAGGTTATTACACCAACTGCCACCCCAGTCTGCTCCCTTTCTGTTCCTGTGCTATTTTTCCTTGGACATGGACTCA
>NW_004524614.1:5734212-5741999 GCF_000260255.1 Octodon degus | reverse complement strand
GATATTTACACATGTGTGTCTGGTTTATTTCACTTATGAGTATATGTTCAAGTGGCATCCACTTCAATATCTGTTTTAAGCTTTATGTGTACATGTATCTCATAGTACCACACAAATTATAATTGTATGTTTTATATATCAATTTAAAAACTTGGCAAACACCCAGCAATGTCTGCCATACTATCCACATCATCTACTTAAGAATAGCAACCTAGGTATGGTGACACATGCCTATAATCCCAGAACCCTGGGAGGCTGAGACAGAAGCTTCAAAAGTTTGAGCCCAATTTGGGTAACTGAGTTAATCAGGGAGAGTCTGAGGACTTAAATCCTTGGGATATATCTCAGTGTTATATCTGTTTTCAATCCCTAAGACTGTTTTCTTTTGTGTGTGTGTGTGTGGAACTGGGGATTGAACTCAGGCCCTTGCACTTGCGAGGCAAGCGCTTATTCTACTGAGCCATCTCCCTGGCCCACCTAAGACTGTTTTCAATCTCTAGTACCATAGGATGACAGATACATAGATAGATAGATAGATAGATAGATAGATAGATAGATAGATAGATAGATAGACAGACAGACAGACAGACAATAGAATAGTTGGCTGTGCATATCTGATGTCTCCTAGCTGCTGCAACCACCTTCCACTGGAATCCCCTCTCTGAAAGGAGAACATCTCTTCCCCAGCTGGTGACAAGCTTGTGAAGTGTCCTGTCCCCACAGGGAGGAAGTTGCTGGTTTAAAGAAAGTCCAAGGACTGTCTGAGCAGAAAGGCCAGTGGGAGTCTGAGAAACACTGCAGAGTGGATGGTAAATGCAGTAGGACATAAAATTCCAGGAGGAGGGAGCCGGTTTCCTGAAACTTAAGCTCCACGGGACCTGAGAGCTATGTAACAGCCAATCTTTAGGCATTGGATATGCTAAGGTAATAGTCTGCCTTAAATTTGAACCTTCCAAATGTCCATTTATTAGCTGTCATAAACTGAAAGATTTGTATAAAACCTGCATAAAGATAGAGGGGAGTTTTTCCTCTCTATAAATAACTCACGGGGATTAAATTTCGCAGCCCTGTGGTCTAACTGTTCTTTTGTCTCATGGTCACAGGTATCACTGATTTTGTCCTTGTCTTCTTACTCTTCAGCTGTAACTGAAATTCTTTTTCCTACACTGCCATTAATGACTGTGGAGAAGCATCAGCCATACCATTCCCAGAGCCACCTATAGACTCCAGGTCTCTGCCAGATAGTAGATACCTGCTGTCCCCTTTACTAGCTCAATGCATTTGACTTGGGAGTCTCAGTGGCCAGTCCCCTTTGGAAATGCTCCAAGCACCCTGAACTGAACCAGTGCCCACACTAGAGGAAACACATTTGCGCTGTTTGAAAGGCTCCTTTTTCCATCCTTCCAGAAGTTTCCTCTTCTGTTGCCATCCATGATTTGAACCCTCACTGCTGATTTGAAATACAGTTGTGTAGGCCACAGTGTCTCCTCTCCTTCTCTTTGTTTTTCTGTTGAACTCTCAGGCCACACCCTGGCCCTACAACACCCTCTTCCCTCCTAGCTCAAAACCCCCCTCCTACTGATAGTCAAATAATTCTAAAATCACATTCTCTCACAAAGCCTTTGCCAATGGGCCAGGCCAGGAAGGTGATTCCCTCCACCTCCAACCCACCCCCAAACCTATCCTGTTGGAACTTGCCAGGGACAGGCTATTCATCACAAGGCCACACCAAAACTTCTTGCACCATTCCTTTATTGATTTCTTTTCACTAATTAACACATTTGTTATTTGTCCCAGGCTGGTTTGCCAAGTCTTGGCTGACTGAATCAGTGAGTTCCATCTTCTTTACCTTGTAGATTTTTAGAAGTGATCTAAAAATCTTTCATTGCACACACCAGTAATCCTGTTCTGTGATCATTTGTGTTTTAGCCTGTGGTCCCACCAAAGAACAGAGCTGAAACACTGCCTCTTGCTCCCACAGTGCATTTTAATAGAAGAGAATGAAAGCTGGGAAAGACTAAAATTTTAAAGACCCTTTATCACATCATGCATTCTGCTTTACACATAGCATTTTAGGGATTCACATCCAAACCCAGTGAGCATGCCTGACAGATGTTATGATGCCCCAACACTTGTTTAGAGTCTAAATTTTCTCTAAATGCATGTATGATCCCAAAGAATGAAGAGGAGTAGAGAAAATTAGACAATTAGCCCGATACATACACCCTACTGATAATAACTGAGTAGTTGCTTCTAGGAACAAGGATAGCACATGCCATGAAATGCGTATAGACATCTTTTTCTTCATGGAACTGAATAGCATTTTCACAGAAAGGTAACACATGAATACATTTATTCTCATCACTGAGTGGGGGCCCAGCAATGTTGACATGGGCATAAGAACAAATTTGGAACTCAATTGTTTCCAGCATGATAGTAAGAATTGATTACTTCAGAGAAAGATAACAGGCTACTGTGTATGGACCAAAAACCCTTTAAAGTATCTCTTTCTGCACATGTACTAGCTTATGGTGTTCTTTTGCAGCTTGCAGCACTGAGCCAGGAAGTATACAGATCTGTGGAAAGTATCTTAGAGGAGATTCCACTAAGGTTGTGGTGAAAGGCTGTGGGCTTCAGGATTATTAGCAGCTGAGCGCATAGTCAAGACATGCAGTGCAGTTACTCCTAATGGGGTGTAACTAGATAGATAGATAGATAGATAGATAGATGATAAGCATTACATATTATAGACAATAACCCACTGATAAGCATTACATATTGTTTTCTTTACAGCAATATGTAATGTTATATATCCTTCAAAAGTTCATGTGCTGGAAACTTAGTTCCCAAATTTATATGTTAATGGTATTTAGAGGTGGCGCCTAAGGGAGGGTATTATAATTAGAAAAGGTTAAAGGTCTTTTCTGTCCGGGCTTCTTCCAGACCCTCCCTGCCAGCCACCACCTGGGAGCATGCTGGGAATAGGGGATAATGGCTAGAACTCCTTTTATCTTCCTTTGATTTTCACCTTTCGGTTTTCAATTTTTAAGTCTTTTATTTTAAAATGGAAATTATGTATAATATTCAAGCAACCATTAAATGTTACAAACAGTGTGAATGATTTTAGACTTTTTTAATACATATTTTGATAGGAAAACAGGAAGACACTGCTCAGGGCTGGAGTTGAATAATGGGGGCATGTGGGCTCTGAGTAGAGGTGTTGGAGGTGGGCTATACAGCGTAGCTTTGTCATCTGGAGCTTTAGCTCCTCTTGCCTCTTGGACAATTTTTGGCTCAGAATTTTCACAGTGGTTCAGGATTCTTTCATAACTAGGAAAGGTCTGGAGCATCCCTGTCCAATAAAGATGTAATGGGCTCAGACATGGGCCCAGTGAATAATTTTATGCTTTATAGGAACCACTTTTTAAGAAAGCAAAAAAAAATGATCATATGAAACTAATTTAATATTATATTTTTGCTACTATATCCAGAATATGATTATTTCTGTAATAATTATATTATTTCACCTGTAGTCAGCTAAAATTAATTAAATTTGATTTATTTAACTTTATATTAATAAGATATATTGTACTTGATTTTTTCATATGAGGTCTTAGAAACTGAGTGTGTATTCTACTTTTATAACATATCTTAATTTGGATTACCCAGTTTCCACATGCTCAGTAGATACATGTGGCTGCTGGTTACATACTGGCCTGCTCAGATTGCAGTTGTTTCTTCTGTTGTTCTAATGTTATGTATCCTTCACAAGTTCATGTGCTAGAAACTTAGTTCCCAAATTTATATGTTGATGGCATTTAGAGGTAGGACCTAAGGGAGGTTATTATAATTAGAAAAGATCATAGGGTGGAGGCCTGATGATGTTACTAGTGATTTCATGAGAAGAAGAGAAACTGAGTGTGCACTTTACTAAAGCTCTCTCTCCATAGGATTCCTCCTACTATGCTATGATATACCTAGAAGCTGTCCCCAGAAACCTAGCTAGTCTTGAACTTAGTGTTCTTGAGAATCATGAGCCAAATTAACCTTTATTTTGTATAAATTTTCTGGTCTCAGACATTTTGTTATAGCAACAGAAAGTGGTGTAAGTCATAAAAGCCACTGCAGCAGCATCTTTACTTACTTGGATCACTCACCCTGGAAAAGTCACTAGCAGCCAAGGAGTGCATCATCCAGAGGCAGCTCTTCCACCCCTGTTGGGCCTTCACTCCATGACAGCCCAGAGCACATCCTGAGCCTGACACCAGCTCAGCTACTCCTACTAAACTTGATCCACAGAAAGTACAAGATAACAAATGTTTATTGTTACCTTAGGCAGCTAAGACTGGAGAGACTGTGTTATGTATCAGTAGATAACTAATAAATTATCTTTACCAGCTTTATTTAAGAAAGAGATAGGAAACACTAACTAATCCAAGAAAACCAAATCAAATTTCTCCCCAAAGGAGAAGTAGGTTTTGACTTTTGTATAAAGTATGTAAAATAAAATTAAATGAATAACCAAACTTATATCTTGTGTTAAACATATCCTGCATCATCAAATCTATAGCTGGTCTTGCAGCTGAAAGTAATGATGATTTACTTTGGTTTGTTATGCAACAGACATACATTTTTTATATAAGTTAAGACACAGAGAGATGAGGAATTCAACTGGGTAGCATATTCATGGCGATTTCCAAATTTTCTTGAAACAAGTTAGAGATATACAATTGGCTTGTGGAGATTCCCTGGGGAATTCCCATAACCCTACTTTATGGCTTGGTACATGATGTGCTTTTATTAAATATTGTTGAGGTTTAGGCAATACAATATCTTTTTGCATTTTTCCCAACCTTTTTATCTACCTCTTTTATAATGTTAGGAAATATATACAATATTCAAATATAAATTATCTTCAGAAATATAAATTCTGACCAGATATATTACAATTTAGGCTTTCAAATACCCAAAATTATGCACTTTCATCTTCTTTGTCTACAGCAAAATGTAATTCTCTTCAACTTTTTCTTTCAAGTACTGTCATACATATTAAAATGTAGCCTATGAAGTATATGTCTGTCGCTAAGAAATTTTCCATACTCTAAAACTTGAATGGTATAACCTGCATTCCAATTTGCTGTCTTTATTTTTTCTACCTCCAGTCCCTTTTCCTTTTCTGCAGAGATTTCCAAATTGAGGGAAATTAAAAACCCAATCACAGGAGAAGAAGTATAGCTCAGAGGTAGAACATTTGACTTACATGTACCGGGCTCTGGCTCCCATATATAGGACTGCACAAATAAGGAGAAAGAAGGAAAGTGGAGGTAACATCACACCTCCCTCCCTCTACTTAGATTAAAACCTTCATTCACCTCCACCCTTATTTTCTTTACTGTACTGTGCTTTATGAGTTTCTTGGCTTTTCCGTAGTGTACATTTGTTTTATGCTTAGATGCACATTGTGAGAAAATGTTCATATGTTCCTGAGCACTATTATAGTTCTTTCTCTCTATAAAATAAACTCAAAAGAAGCTGTAATATTAATTACTCGCTATTCTTCCGCAGAACACTAAGTAACTTTTGAAAAACACAATTATAAAGAACAGCTTATTCCTAGTGTCAGTTCTTTATACCACATGAAATTCAAACTCACCCTATTTGAAATAGTTAGACCAGCACAATTTAGTCATACTCTTAATCTGGCCATTTTTTTTACAAGGAGATTAAAAAAATAAAAAACAAAACAAAACAAACAAACAAAAAAATCCCAAAACACTGGGCCTGCCAGATAGCTCAGCGGACTAAAGCATCAGTTTAGGCAGAGTGCAGCGGCTGGATTTTGATCCCTGGTGTGCCATGCTGGCCCTGCCCCCAGGAAGCGCTGAGCTGGCAAATGAGACTGGGTGTGGTAGTGCGCGCCTGTAATCCCAGCTCTTGGGAGGCTGAAAACAGGATGATCGCTACGAATCCGATCTGTGTAATAAGACCCTGCAGACCCTGTACTAAATACGGGGGAGAGGGGGAAGGATTAAAAAAAATATATCACTTATTCGTTCAATAAAAGGAAATTGAGCCCCTAAGATGATCATTTGCAAAGAGTGGGTGTGCTTGACCTGGCCCAGTTCAACTGCAGTTCTGTCTTTGGTCTAAACACTGCCTGATGTTTTGCCTAGATATTGACTGAAGTTGCTGGATGTGAGGAAGATGTAGGAGAGACAGCTAAGAGGGTGGTGCGCCCCTGTGGCCAGCCTGTATTTCCTCCATTTGATACAGAAATGGCACATGAGCTTCCGCTGGGGTTTGCGCACAGCTCAGAAGGTGGCTGGATGTGAGCCACCCTCAGGTCCCCCCACAAGGCTGCTGTCCTTCCTGCATAGCAACCAGAAGAGCCTCCAAAGGACTGTGGGCGGGCCAGTAGCACTCAAGTTGACGGCACAGTCAGATCTACATGCCAGAGGGCTGTGTCAGTGGGCAGGACATTGCAAATGTGTCCCAAGACAGGGATGCCTGCCTCCAGAGCACATGCCTTGCAGGCCAGTAGCCGAACTGTGGAGAGTCTACAGCTACGCAGGAATGCCGGGCTCCCTCCTCCCTCAGGAAGCCCAGGAGGACCTGGTCACTTCCGGCCTCAACCCCACGGGGCAAGTGCACCGGCGGGAGCACAGAAATGCTCATAGATGGCATCCCCTTCTCTATGCTAACCTGATGCGGGAAGACAAGGAGGGCCTGAAATAGAATGTAAAGAAAACCTCCTTGTCCCTGACACTGGGGACGAAACCCAGAGGTGTTCTGTGGCTGAGCTATACATCCCCAGCCTTTTTAAAATTCAAACTTTCTTTTGAGACAGAGTCTTGCTATATTTTCCATGTAGGACTCTAACTTGTGATACTTCTGAGTAACTGAAGCCACTCTGCCCAGCTTAAGAAAACTTTTTACTATGGAAAATTTCAAGCATAAAGATAGAAATAGTAATGTATTGACGCCCATTGGCTAGCACCAATAATGACCAACTCAGAGCCAATCGTGTTTCATCCGCACCTTCTAACTTTTCCACTCTAAATTATTTTGAGTTGTGTCCCAGATGTCATATTTATTTCATTCACAAGTATCTTACTATATAACATCAAGAATAAGAGCTTAAAACTAACTCATCATTCTAAATAGTACAATAGTACACAATTAGATTATAATTTTCAATGTTTCTTTTTCTTTCTCTACACAGTTTGTTCTCTGTAGCAAAATCAGCTCCCTATTTTTCAGTTAGAGTTTTGTCTTTTAATACTCTTTTAGTGTATGGTTTCCTCTTTCTCCTTTTCCTTTTTTCTTTCCTTGCAATTTATTTTCTGAAGAAACTTGGTTGTTTTTCCTGCAGTTTCCTATAGTCTAGCTTTTGCTGGTAGTCTTTATGTGACCTTGTTTAGCATGTTCTTCCCCTCTGCATTTTTGTAAGTTGGTAGCTAGATGGAAAAGCTTAGTCATATTTAAACTGATTGATTGATTTTATTTCGTATAGGGTCTCCCTCTGCAGCTCGGACTTGTAGTGATCCTCCTGTCTCGGCCTCCCCAGCACTGGGATTACAGGCACATGCCACGATGCCCAGTTTTGGAGCCAGCATGGCTTATAGTGCTGGGACTCGAACTTAGGTCTTTGCCCTTGCCAGGCAGGTTCTTAGACCACTGAGATATCTCCCCAGCCCCTTAAAATGATTTTTTTAGCACAACTATTTTATAGGTGATGGTATAGTCTCTCTCTTTCTGTATCTCTCTCTCGCTCTCTGTCTGTCTCT
>NW_004524614.1:5726351-5734112 GCF_000260255.1 Octodon degus | reverse complement strand
CCCACCCTCTCAGTTTTGGTATAAAATAAAACCACATAAACAAATTATATCATTTTAACCACTTTTAAGTGTACAGTTGGAGCATTAAGTATGTTTACATTGTAATATAGTCTCCTCTACCACCTATCTCCAGAACTGCTTCATCTTTCCAAACTGGAACTCTGTACCTATTAAACAAAACTTTTCCTACACCATTCAACTTTCTGTCTCTGAGAATTAACTCCCCTGGCTTCTCATATGAGTGGGGGCATACAGCAGTTGGCTCTCTGTGACTGCCTACTTTAATGAATTCAATGTCCTCAAAGTCTGTCTATGTTGTAGGCTGTGTCAGAATTTCCTTAATCTTTAAGACTGAACTGTGTGCATATACATGCTCCTCTGTTTATCCTCTTGACTGTCAGTAGACATGAGTTATTTCCACTGCTTAGCCATTATGAGTAATCCTGCTGTGAACGTTTTCCAGATACTTGGGTATTCTAATAGTTTTTCAAATCTGGCTTTTAATTCTTTTGGGTATATAACCAGATATGGAATTGTTGAATCATATGGTAAATATACTTGCAATATTTTGAGGCCACTCCATGCTCTTTTCCTTAGTGGCTGTTGCATTTTACAATCCAGTCAGCAGTATTCAGAGTGTCTGATTATCTTCACATCCTCCCCAACACTTATTACTTTCTGGTGTTTTGTGTTTTTTTTTTTTTTAATGTTAGCTATCCAGTGAATGTAAGATAGTATCTCCTTATAGTTTTGATTTGCATTTCCCTAATGATTAGCGAGGTGGAGCATCTTTGCCATTGTATATTATCTTTAAGGAAATGTGATTTCAAATCCTTTGCCCATTTTAACACCAGGTTGGTGGGGCTGGGAAGATAGCTCAGTGGTCTAAGTGCCTGCCTGGCAAACTCAAGGACCCAGGTTTGATCCACAGTACCACATGCCATGCCAGCCCCAGAACCCTGGGCATGCCATGCCAGCCACCGAAACCACGTGTTATGGCACATGCCTGTAATTCCAGTGCTGGGGAGGCTGAAACAGGAGGATCACTATGCATCCAAGCTATGTAGTGAGACCCTGTACCAAATATATAAATAAAAAAAATTTTTTTGAAAATTTAAATCAAATTGTTTTTTGTTGTTGTTGAATTATAAGTGTATTTTATATATTATGGGTACTAATCCCTTATCAGATAAATCAACTTCGAATATATTCTCCCATTTTGTTGATTATATTTTTACTCTTTTGATTATGTTGATGTATGGGAATTTTAAATTTTCATATAGTCCCTTTTGCCTATTTTTACTTTTGCTGACTGTCCTTTTAGTGTCCTAACCAAATTTCATGTCATAAAATGTAAATAGTTGCCAAGTTTGAAGTTGTAAGTATAAATTTCTTGTACAATTCTCTTTATAGTCAACATTAATGATAATTTCCAAGAACAGTTATTTCATCAGAGGTTCCAAAAATGTGATATTCTAATTTGGTCCTTCATTCACTAGCTGGAATACAATACCTTCATCAAGAAGATTTCCATCATCAGCTGCTTGGTTATCACTGATGCTCATTCTATACTGAGAACATTTATTTTCTAAATTTTATTCACAAGTTGTCAAAGTAATGTGTTGGTTCTCTCCTGTTCTCAAAAGATGACAAATCAGAGGTTTTTAAAATATCCTAATGAACTTGCAGATTTAATAATTTTGGTGGTTTTAGTCCACTACAGTTATTATTTTTATTATTGCTCAATTGTTTCCATTTTTAAACCCAGGGAGATTCTTCAAGTTGGCTCTTGAATTCTTTTGGCATGACTCTGGGATTCTTTGATAGATTCCTTGCTTTTTGGTATTCCAAAATATTTCAGGCCTATTTTACACATGTCCTGTTCCAGACAGAGAATCAGCCACTGAGATAATATTTAAGCATAAACAGTCCTGAGCTTTTTAGAATCTAGAATGAAAGTACTTTAGTACTTGGAACATTGTGTAATTGGATTAAACTACCCCAAATTTCCTGGCTATTGAGAAATGCATAATCAGGACAGTTATAGGAAAGCTTGAAATGATTTCACTATATATCCCCCCAATGAACAGAAACTTCTCCGTAAGACGATGCAGTTATAAAAGTGAGGAGATCAAAGAGGCAGTTGGAGGCATAATTTGGAAGTTTTACAGGAAGGTTCAGGATGAAAGTGCAGATCTGAGAGATTTCCTGTGGACTTAGTCAGAAGAGTTGATCTGAGGAGAAACAGCTGAAAGGGAGGAGAAGAAAGCCTAGGACAGAGCCCTATGGTGCACCCACACTGGGCCATTGTAGAATAAGCACATGGTCCTTTCAAATGTTAAGTAATTTAGGAGAACACCAGCACCTCAGGGTGGGTCTTGAAAACAAGAGAAGGGTGCAGTTCAAGGAGGTCAACTGTATCAAGGGGAGGAGTTGAGATAGTCAGTGATAGAACAGTGGCCACCACATGCAGTGGAAGTGCTCTGTGACTTGGAGAAGAAGAGCTTTGCAGGCTGGTGGCGATGGAGACATCAGTGGAGTGCACCGAAGACACAACCCATGTCATGCAGGCTGCTGGGCAGTAGGCTGTCAGCTGGCTCATGACACCAAGTGACAGGGCGAAGGTCTCATTACCACAGCGCCAATTTCCACACAGGAAGCAGAGCTCCATAGGTTGAAGTGGGCAGCTTGGGAGAAAAGAGAGTGCCATGCTCTGAACACAGCAGGGCACTGCTCATCTGCTTTTCAAGTGTGTGGTTAAAAAACACAGGTAATACTACAGTGTACCATCTCAGCCATTTTAAGTGCTAAGATACAATGTTAAGTGTATTCCCATTGTGCAATGGATCTCCAGAACCTTTTCACCTTCCAAGACTGAAGCTCAGCATCCACTGAACCATTTCTTATCATGTACTGCCCTTAGCCCTTGGCTGCTACCATTCTTCATTCTGTCTATGAATCTAATGCCTCTAAGGACCTCACAGAAATTAATTGCTTATTTACACAGACTGAATTCAGATCCCAAGAGCTGTGTGTGTGAAGAGCCTACAGAACACTGAGACCATGAAGAGAAGTCCAGCACCAGCCTACAAGTCCAGCGAGCTCTGAGCAGCATTTGGAGAGCTCAAAGATGAAGTAGGCTGCTGGGTGCACAAGAGCTTCCCCAGCTCCCAGCCACCTGGATGATGACCAGGACAGACAGGGGGAAGAGTAAGAGTGATAAGGAGAAAGATAGATGTGCTATTAGAGGGGAGAGGGATGCAAGGTGGCTTCTGCAGCAGCTGGAGAAGGCTCCTCTGAGAGGGCCCAGGTTGGCGGGCTTCTGCCTTGAAACAGGGACTGGAGGGTGAAAGAGATGGTAGACCTTCCAAACAATGCTTGTATCATCTTGACACAAATTTGGGTGTTGCTGGGGCCTGGTGGGACAGCTGAGGCAGCCCTTCTGCTTTGGAATAAGGCTCAGTCCAACAGAAATGTCCGTGACTGGCCTGGTTTTGTGGTCCTCTCAAAGCAGAACCTGCATGTAGCACACTTGGCCCACCTTTCAAATGCTCAAAGACTTACTAAAGGGAAGATGATGCCAACTGTTGTCACTGGAGTCTTATATCCTCCAGCCCTTGTGTGGTCACTGGGGAGACCCACACTGCCCCAGGACAGGTGGTGACGGGATTCATCTATGCACTGAATGTGTTTGTGTGGTCATGCTGATATGTGTTTTACCCATCATGTTCAGTCTTGACCTGGATTTTAATTTCATTCTTAATAATTTGTCTGGGGTGCAGGAACCTTGGAATTTCATCCCAAACCTACTGTGTGACCTTGGCTAAGTAACTCAGCTTCTGTGAGTTTTTGTAGCACATCTGTGAGGAAAATAACACCCCCACCACCGAATTGGTTTAGCAGATGAAATTATATTTGTGTGGTTAGTTTAATGATTGAAAGTTATTGCCAAATTTTATATTTTCTTTTTTTAGCATTAATAATGTATTTCTTCAAGTTACCAATGAAGTCCTTCCTGTTGGCCCAGTGTGAAATATAGCCTTCTTACCTTGATTTAACAGTATGTTTTTGGTCCCTGCCTAACTCTGATCTCATTTTTTATTATCCTCCTGCCTCCCTTTATCCACAGATTCTTGCCACACAGCTTTCAGCCTCCAGATGCTGTTCCTACCCCCAGACTCTTGCATCTCTGCTTCCTGCCTGCATTGCTTCTCATGTGACCTGTTCCTTCTCCTGCTGCAATCTCAGCTCACAAAGAATTTCATCAGCTCAGTCACTGGGCCTGTTGTCTCCCCTGACCTGTTGAGTCTCTGTCCCAGTATTCTAATTTTTCTCTTCATGAAATCATCATCCTGGGCCGGAGAGATAGCTCAGCGGCATAAGCGCCTGCTTGGCAAGTGCAAGGTCCTGAGTTCAATCTCTAGTACCCCATACACAAAAAAGAACCTTTGCTATGAAATCATCATCCTTTGATAGATGTTTATTTTACTTATTTGTTATTTGCATTGCCTGTTCAAAAGAAAAGCGAAGCCTAGAATTTTGTCTTTTTCGTATCAGTATTTCTCATACACTATTGTACCTGGTTCATAGGAGGAATTTAATAAATATTTGTAGAACAAATTACTGTTGGGAAATTCTTTCCATTAGATGTTTAAGTACACTCATGAAAGCAAAATAAGCTTGAAACAATAATTTTGTATTGAAAAGAATCAAGGTTTTCAATCTTTCTATACATTCCAAGCAAAAATTATATCAAGGATGTTATTTTGCTATCTATGTTTTCTTAACGTCTTTGATCTCTACACACATTTTGTTTGTATGGTATTAAATTTGAACTTTATTTGGTTTTCATTGGCGAGTCTATTTGAAAAATAAATAGGAAGCACTCCTCTAATGGTAATTAATTTGTGGTTTCACAACAGTTTACTTAGTTAATTCCCTGTGGTGCACATAATGAGGAGGCTCAGATAAGGGCTATTAATAAATAACCCGAATTTCCCTCTGGAAAGGAATTTTCCTGAATACCTACAGATTCTGGATTTTCTCTTTACCAAAGCAAATTGGTTACTAGTTTTGTAAGTGAAAAAGTATCTATCTATATCTATCTATCTATCTATCTATCTATCTATCTATCTATATTTTTTTTCTTTTCTTTAATTGCTTCTGAGTTTGAAATGTTTTTCTTCTTTTTTTTTTTTTCAGTACTGAGGATTGAACCCAAGGTCTTCATACTGAGCCACTCTACCCCATCCCCCACCCTTTTTTTTTCTTTGTACTTTGAAAAATTCTTGTTAAGTCCTTAAGTTGCTGGGCTAGGCTAAAACTTACATCCTGGTTCATTTGCTTTTTCCATTTTTTTCCTTACTGATTATGCTAATTAATTAGGGGTTTTTTTTGTTGTTTTGTTTTGTTTTTTGGTTGTTGTTGATTTTCTCTGTGGTACTTATCTTTTATTTACTTGTAAGAACTCTTTTTAGGCAGTTCACTTTAGTCGCAAATTGTGAATATTTTCCAAACTGTTGATGATGTTTTAATTTTACTTTTGGACAAAAGGCAGTATGAACCCCACAGCCAACTCAGGTCCAGGCCAGCCAGAGAAAAGGTTCATGTTAGCGAAATCTAGCTCCATCATAATAGGCCCAGGGTCCTGGACAACACAAGGCCAACCTACAGTGGCTGACATGTCCAGTAATTCTGAACCAATGATTCCTGGGACAGTGGATTGCCATTTTTTCTTACTGAGGGACAGATGGGGTAGTGCTTAACTCTGACCTAAGCGTATTTAACAGACACTTTTAAGCAGGCAAAGTAATGAAGCTAAAATGAGCAATAGCAAGTGTTGGATATTTTGAAGAATATTTAATCACTTTTTCCTCAAAGGGCTATCATTTCTCATAGGCTAGGGTGCAAGAAGAAATAGACCTGTGAAGAGAGGTGGCCATAAGGAGTGGTCTCTGTGCGTTTGTGTAAGGGAGAGTGCCATATGCCTTCCCTTGCACAGTGGTCAGTCAGATGTCCTCAGATAGCCAAGGCTGCCTCTCTGTGCACCATGATTTATAGAACCTGGTACTTTCCAGAAGGTTGGTGACCTCTTTCTTGATCTAATCAAACTCCTCTTGGGATGTAAACCTTCCTGCCCCCTGTTATTAAATTCTTTTGGGTCATTCTACCTCTTGGCTAAATAAAAGCTTAGGCTTTGACCTTTCATTTCCCAAGGACTCACACCCCAAACCCAGCAGCCAGGTCATATGTAACCTAACCTTATGTCCATTTTTTCTGTTCTGCTTCTTGTCAAGTGTGTCAGGGAAGAGGGAGGAAGAACAGCCAGGAAGTGGTGAACAGGAAGAATGTGAGAAAATAAACATCGCATTGAAGGCCCCTGGGTGATTATGACACTGGCTCAATTCTAATTTTCTCATGCTCCCACAGAGTCTCACTGAGGACTCAGGAGATCCTCAGGTGCTAACAGGAGCTTTTTGATGTTAAAACGTTAACGACCCTATAGCCTCAAAAATCTCAGCAACTCAGAACCTAGTTGTGTGAGACAGTGTAGAGTCTCCACCTGAGGAAACACTTCCCAGGTAGGAATGATTCCCTTCATGAAGAACTTAATGAGACTCACTGAAAGGTTTCACACAGTGCAGCATAAGTCCTTGATAGGAAATTTTTATAATAAGAATAAGTGCTTTCATAGAGACTGAAATTTCATAAGTGCCAACCATGCCTAACTAAATTTCTACCCTGATTATTCAATATATACCTTATGTATAACCACTATTGAAGTCATGTTGTGTGAAAAATATGATAAATCCCTAGGTTAAAGATTTAGTACAGTAAGAAACATGTTGCCATTAATTCCCATCAGAGTGTGCCTCCTTATTTCAAGCGCACTTATCCCATCATTCTCACCACTTTCTGAAGCTGCTCTGGGAGTCCGCTTTCATTAGTCTTCAGTTGCACAGCTACCTCCATGTCCTGAACTGATTCAAAACGTTTGCCTAGCACGGTCATTTCTACTTTGGGAAAGTGCCAGATTGGGTGAAGGTGGTAGAAGAGAGACACACTGTAATACTTTTAACAAGTCTGCTTTTCCATTGGGTGGTGCTAGGCAGAAGCAGTCACTGTATTTTTGATCACCGTCATAATGACATTCACAAAAGGGGACTTCCTGAGCTGTCTCACAAGTGGTGAGGGTGATGGGACAAGTGTTTGAGGCAAGAGGGGCTATTCTGAGGGGTATCACAGGTGATGTGTCCTTTATTGTAACAATTTTTAGCTTGAACATTTATTGTATTTTTCCACCACTCCTTATATATGGATGTGAATGTGTGTGAACTTTGAGATTCAGAAAGTAACTCTTTGAAATGAATCCACATTGGGGCTGGGGAGATGGCTCAGTGGAATAAGCACTTGCCTGGCAAGCGCAAGGGCCTGAATTCAATCCCCAGTTCTGCCAAAAAAGTAAAAAAAAAAAAAAAAAGAAATGAATCCACATTTTCTACATCACAAAAATAATTTAAGAAAACATAGTAAGCCAGAAGGAGTGCACGCCTATAATCAAAGCATTCTAGTAGGTGGAGGCACAAGAACAGTGAACTCCACTCAGCCTGGACAATTTAGAGAGATCCTTCCTCAAAATGAAAAAATAGAATGTGTTGGGTATGTAGCATAGTGTGAAAAGTCTTGATTTAAAATCTTCGGTATCAGGGCTGGAGAGATGGCTCAGTGGTCTAAAGCACCTACTTAGAACAAGCTTGGCAA
>NW_004524614.1:5698835-5726166 GCF_000260255.1 Octodon degus | reverse complement strand
GTATCAGAAACAAAAACACCCCACAAACCTGACAATTCACTAGTACTAGATATTTCATTGTTCTTTATACTCTGGAGCAAGATAGCCTTTTTCTTTTTCTTTACTAAGGTTAAGTGAGTCGTTTTTGTCCACTCATATTTCTCTTTCAGCAGCCATGTAGCGGGGCAACTGATTGGAATTCTACCATGATCAAGGTCCGCGTGTGTGTGTGTGTGTCCAATAGCTGGTTGATAACTTGTTTATCTCATCACTGACTCCATTGCCTGGGTTCCCACAGAGCTGCTACCTGTCTTATAATTTAATTACACACCAATCAGATTGAAAATATTTTACTGAGCAACAGCTATGTGCCAATCAATAATTGAGATTGGAAGGAGGGAATCATTACAATTCGTGATTGATAGTTTGAGGTTAGTAGAGGCTGGAAGAAAGGAAAATCTTTTTCACAGGTGGTTCTCTCTTTACAACATTTCACATCCTTTAGAATAAGAAGTGAAGGCAGAAGAAGTGATTTACACGTATTTCCTAGATCACTTTGTCAAAAGCTCTGTAAAGCAGATACCCAAAGGAAGGAGGAGGCCAGGCAGCAAAGGCCTTGGCTAAAATCTCACTAAATTCCCCATCTTGCCCATCTTTCCCTCATTTCCTTTATACATTTTTCTCTTAATCACTAGCTAATATTTTCCACCCTATGGCTCTCTGGACAAGTCCATCCATCTCCCCTACTAACAACGTTTGGGGTTTACAAAATTTTCTACTCATGCCCCGCAAGTGAAATCAGATGGCAGCAAAGTGTCTACTTGATAACCAAGAGATTTAAACCCTAGCCAGTCAGACTGTCACATTTGCAGGAATCTTTGTTATGCTATATTTCATGACCTTTTAGAGTTTGTAGGGTTGGAAATTCAACTTCTAAGAGCCCTGGATGTAGCATCAAGTTCCTTTTTAAATTATAAATCCCAGAAAACTAGACTATTGCAAAGAACACGGTACTGTAAATGATTCTGTTGTCTTTCTTGGAAGAGTGAGCTGGGTACTTAGTACTGAATACATGCTATTGGTGGAAATGGGCTGCAGGAAATAAATTTAGCCTTGACTGACCCACCTCTTGGTGGGTTAGATTGAGGAACTGCAGAGAATAAAACATATCCATTTCTGTGTGAACACATTCAGTGTGCACTGTTTTTTGTAATTACATTTGCCCAAGAGAGAAAAATTACCCTCTACCTTGTGAGGGATAGATAACAAGGCTGTGAAATAAGCCACAACAGACATAAACAGGAGCAGAATCATACACATTTATCATGTGCTTGGATTGTCAGAGGAAATAAAAGGGACTGCACAAAGACTCAGTAGGATCTAGAATCTTCTGTACCCTCTTCATAGGGAAGAGGGGAAAGGCTATAGGCAATTGGAGGGAGGGAAGGGACATCAGCCACTTTTAAAGGCAAATAAATAATTTGGGGAAAAATGAATGGGCCCATGAAGAGCAGGTGAAAGTTTGTCTAGTATGGTGTCTGCCTCCTTTCTCCTTTCCTGGTTGGTGGAGTCCAACAGATGACAACAGTGTTCCTTTGAAAGGATTTGTTCCTATGAAAATGGATGAATTCAGAAAAAGCTTGGCCACATATACACTGTAGTCAGCACTCCTGTGCAATATATTTTGGGCTAGTGTCTCCTTTGCTCTTTCTTTCTCAGTGAGTAACCAGCACCCACAGCCACAGGCCATGTGCAGCAGTCAGGGGAACCAGGCCAGAATGCTCTGGTCTCTGCATTCATTGCACCCATGCCAGGAGGAATGTGGCACATATCACAGGAATGTGTGGACCAGTGGGAGTAGAGTTTAGAGATGTGCTGAGCCCTTTTCAGCTGGTAGGAGAAGGGCCAGCACCTTTCCTGGGCAGAGTGGATTGGGTTGTAGAGACAAGGTGCCCTTGTCCTGGGCCCATAGTGAGGGTGAGAGGGGATGATAGCAAGGGAAGAGGAAGGGGAAGGAAGGAGAAGAGAGGGGAGGGAACAGAAGGGAAGGGGAGGGGAAGGAAGGGAAGGAAGAAAAGAGAGGGGAAAGAAGGAGAGGGAAGGGAAGGGAGGAAAAGATGGGAGAGGAGGTAAGGGAAGACAGGGGAGGGAAGGGAAAGGAGGAGAGGGGAGGGAAGGAGAGGGGAGGAAAGGGAAGAGAAGAGGAGAAAAGGGAAGGAGAGAGAAGGGAATGGAGAAAAGGACAGGGGAGGGGAGGGAAGGAAGGACAAGGGAGGGAAAGGAAGGGAAGGGAGGAGAGGGAAGGAAGGGAAGACAGGGAAGAGAAGACAGGGGAGGGAAGGGAAGGGAGGGGAGAGGAAGGAAGGGAAGGGAGAAAAGGGGAGAGAATGGAAAGGGAAAGAAGGGAGGAGAGGGAAGGGAAGGGAAGGGAGGGAAAGGAGGAGAAGAGAGGAAGGAGAGGTGAAAGAGGGGAGGGGAGGGGAGGGGAAGGAAAGCAAAGAGGCTGCAAAGGACTTTTGTGGGGATCAGTACAGCAGAAGAAAAGGGAAATGACAGAACTCAGATTTAAAAACAATAAAATTAACAATTTATTGAAATTTTGGGTGCACCTTTTATGCTAATTTCAATTCAGTCCTTCTCCTGCTCCCAGGTATCAGATCTCTACTCTACAGTCCAAGGATGATAAACGATTAGCTCATCACCCGGGCCTAGGACTGAGCTCAAGTGTGTCTTATCCCTAGGTCACTTTCTTCTGTGTCATGCTGCCAAGTGACCATAAACATGGTGCTTCCAAAGCCAACCGCAAAAAGAGAACAGGTTCACAAGAAAAACCATGGTATGTTTAAGCGCATATCTTGCCTACCCACTCTTTTATTTATTCTCCTCAGTAATCAGCCTCTGCAGAATCACTCTGTCACCTCAACCTCTGGACTGCCTCTTGGGGGCATATCTGCCTGAAGGGCAGTTTCTTCCCCACAACTGAGCCTTCTGATGAATGCTTACTTCACCAGAAGTGCTCACGTCACTATGCCCACTTGGACATAGGACCCTGGCAGATGTCTACCCACAGGGTCTCCCTCTAAGCTGCCTGCTTTCTGCCACTGAGCAAGCGTATGGGCCTGAGCTGCCTCTCGCCTTTCCACTGCACCAGCCAGCCCTGCCCCGCTGGAACATTTCCTTCTCTCTGATTCTGCCTTCCTGGCTGCATCAGCTATAGCTGCTTCATGTTCTGACCATGGAGTAAAGAGCAAAAGCCAGGAATTCAGTGTGGACTCACGCCCACCAGTGCCCACGTGGCAGCTGCAAGACCTCAGAAGGTTGGGCATGGCCTGCTTCCTCTTCCTTTCATTGTTTTCCTCAACCCCTCCCAGCACACCCCATATCACAATATCATTGTATAATCTCTCTCTGTTGGAGAGAGCTCCTTGGAGGTCAGACTATTTCTCATTTAGATGAAGCTGGTGGGTGCCAGTTCAGGATCTGGCCTCTTTTACCCCACCCCTCACCCCAGACATATTTACTGAGTGAATAAACAAACCCTGCAGTGCTCAGTGAGGTATGGGTGGGCCTTCCCAGGGGAGGTTCTTATCAAGATGCTTGGATTTGTGCAACTAGAACTTGGAAGAGAACTCGGGCCTGGGGATAGGATTTTGGAAACACAAATATTGAGAGAGTATCTGAACCACTGAGGAGACAGCAAGTGAGAAAACAAGGGTTGGGACATCCCAGGATGCCACAGAGAGAGGCAAACATTTAGACAGCACGGATGTTTAGATTCGGCTAATGCCAAGTAGATCATTGGGACAGCTGCAGTGTAAGGAGATGCTGCATTTTTTTAAAAGCAAAATGTAATAATTAGTCCTGCATTAAATATATTTCCTAAGATCTAGAAACATAAAATGAATTTTAACTCTTCCTGCTCTACTGGGGAAAAGAGGAAAGGCCAAGAGAACTATATCTTGCAAACTTCTCTTCTACCATTTCATGTTGTCTCCCCACAGATCTCTGTGAGGTAGTATTATTAGCCTGATTTTTTAAAATGTGTTTAGTACACGTTGTATAGGGTCTCGCCACACATATTGGACTCATAGTGATTCTCCTGTTTTCAGCCTCCCAAGTGCTGGGACTACAGGCATGCACGCCACCACACCCAGGCTCAGTCACCCTGTCAGCACTCTCCGGGGGGTCGGGGCTGGCACAGTATGCTGGGGATCGAACCCCACTCCCTGCATCTGCCCAAGCAGGTGCTTTAATCCTCTGAGCTATCTGGCAGGCCCAGCCTCATTTTGAAGATAAGGAAATTGAGTCTTCACATGGTACTTCTCACGAACTGATTGGGCCTCTCTATGGCGTTGGCTCCTCTTGACTTTGTTTTAACATTTACTTGAAGACCTGCCCAGCACCAGGGGCTCCCGTGCTGTCTCCACTGCACCCCCAAGTACTGGAGAAGTCCCAGCTGGCAGTGGGAGGTGTTTCCTCCACCTGGGCTTATTATGCGTCTTCTTGATGATACACGCTGACCCTTTTTCATACACCTGCTGGCCATTCGAGTGTCTTTTGAGAATTAGATATAAGAGATGATCTAAAGATTCTCACCAGTGCAAACAATAAATAGGGACCAAAATGTATAAGAGATATTGTGAAATAGGAAGAATATATTCAAAGGCAGAACTTGGCCAGGGAAGGAGAAAAGGAAGAAAGAGAAAAGAAAAACAATGGAAAAAGTAGAAAGTTTTGCAAATTAAGAGGGCAAGAGGGGTTAAAGGGAGGGTAGAGAAAGAGGGAAAATCAAGATAGATCATGTACAGGTACAGATACCTTATGATGAATGTGAGAATTACATATACCTAAAATGTACCAATGAACTTAATTTTTAAAAAAAGTTCTGACCACCAGGAGATGACAAACATTTGAAGTGGTACATATGCTAATTAGCTTGACTTGGCCATGCCATAATGTGCATGCGTATCAGACTTTCACATTGCACCTCATAAATATATATAATTATTTGCTGATTAAAAATAAAACTTTGAAAACCATTTTAAAAAGGGAGTAAGGGCTGGCGAGGTAGCTCAGCCAACTAAGCATCTGCTTTGGCAAGCACAAGGGCCAGGGTTTGGTCCCTGTCACCACATGCCATTCCAGCCCTGCCCCCAGGGCCAGCTGAGCCGGCCAGAGTCTGGTCATGCGGGCGTACTCCTGTAATCCCAGCACTGGGCAAGCTGAAAGCAGGAGGATCACTACAAGTCTGAGCTGAGACTCTGTACCAAATACATAAATGGAAAAAAAAAAAAGGGGAGTGAGGAAACTTCCAAGTTTCTGGAAGGTGGTTCCTCCTCTGCTTTTAGGTCAAATTTCTTTTCCTCAGCACAGTAGTCCCATACTCCCACGCTGCCTGACATCTCTCTTCCATCCTGCGACAGAGCTGGCACCTTAGCTGGCCTCTGTGGTCCTCTTGGTTTCCTCTGGGGCTGCCTCACCCAGCCTCCTTGGCGGAGCCTGCTGCAAATCTTGTCCACTTTACCAAGTGACCCTTTACCTTTGCTGACTCTCTTGCTTCCTGAGATGGGGGTTGCCAAAAGACTACCAATTGAGGCGAGAGACAACACTGTTAGAGCCAGCCCACTGCCTTCGAAGGTCACACATTATTATGCATCAAAGGGAGTTTATTTTACAGCCTGGGCATGCAGAGTAACCAGCACACACATCAGAACTCAGGCTGGGTTTCCCAGCCTGATGGACAGACAGACAGACAGACAGACAGACAGACAGACAGACAGACAGACAGATGAGGAGGATGAGGAGGAAGATGAAGAGGAGGAGGAAGAGGAGGAGGAGGAGGAGCAGAAGGAGGAGAAGGAGGAGAAGGCTTTCACCCACGCGGTGCCTGCTGGGCTTTGGACCTCACTATAAGCTCGCAGAACTGTAAAACCCTGTGCTTAATTTAAATGTGGCCCTTGAAAAACACACATTGGACATTTCATCCCCAAAACAACAGCAGTGTTGATAGGTGGGGACTAATGGGTGGTGTCTGAGTGAGTGGGGCCCCCTGCCTTTGCAGATGGATTAATAGCACATTGAGCTGTCCAGAGTAGTTTCTTTCCTTCCTTCTTTTTTCCTTCCTTTCTTCCTTCCTTCCTTCATTTCTTTTTCTCTATTTTTTCCTTCCTCTTTTTTTATTTTTATTTTTTATTTTAGCAATCCCAGAGACCAAAACTAGAGCCTTCATAGTAAGCTATGTCCCTGGCCTTTTAAAATTTTTTTATTTTGAAACAGGGTCTTGAGAAGTCACTGCCTAGGCTGGCTCAAACTCTCAGTCTTCTTACTTCAGCCTTCCTGTGGCACTCTAGTTAAGGTTCTTTGTATAACAGAATCATTGTCTTTTGTGGGAAAACTCTGGTTTTAGGATGGAGGATTTATAGTCTTAGGCCATGGCAATAACAGCTTCAAATCTTCCATTCACTGACTTAGCCAGTAAATATTTTATTTTTGAATAATAAGGTTTCACTTTGTTGTTCTTGAATTCCTGGGCTCAAGCAATCTTCTGCTTCAACTTCCTGCATAGCGAGGAGGACAGCCACACACCACTGAGCCCAGCCAGCTGATAAATAGTTCTGAGCACTTTGCAAGTGCCCAGCATAGTGTTCAGTTGTGGGGAGCAATCCTGACCTCCACGGTGACCTTTCATAGTAGTAAAGAAAGATGTAGAGACTGAGCAGCCATCAGCTCACCTGGCAAGAGCAGTCAGGGAGAGAAATGCATTGGTAGCAGCAGTTACCAAGCCCATCCTTCGTCCTAGCATGGGGAGTGGGCATCTCTGTGTGCAGTGACCGGCCCTTCCACATGAATTTTCTTCTGCCTTTGACCCTTATGCTGGGAGTTAAATAAGTGAAGCCTTTAAATAAGAGAGCTGTGGAAGTGCTGAGACCAAATGTTGCACGAGACCCAAGCTGCGAGACACAGGGAGTAAACATGTTCAGGCAGTAAGAACAGCATGTCACTGAAAGGCAAAAAGCCAGCCAGGCCACTGGGATTGGTTTTTTTTTTCTCCCCTAAAAATAGAATGTCAGCCACTCCAGGATTTTAGGGAGGGGACAGGAAAGGCAGGGAACACATGAAGCCAGGACAGTTGCACAGGATGTGCACCAAGAACAGTGATTATGGCTCTGTAGCTGCTGCCTCAGGATTTTCTCTCTGACCTTGGGTTCTGCATGTGAAGTGTAATGGGACGGTGGGGCACATGACAAGGGCTTGGAACTTCTGCTCCTATATAACCGTGCTCTGGCTGACTCCCTGACCTCCAGGAGATGTCCTTAGTCCTGTATGCCCGTCCCCTCCTTTCCTTCTCGTCCTGTCCTACTGCTCACTCTCTGGGCAAGCTGTTGACCACCCTGAAGGAAAGGGGATCATGTCCCACCTTCATCTTCCCCCTCAGGCCCTGGGTGACAAATGGATGCTTGGTGTCTTACACATTTTGAGCTGCTATAATGGAATACCCAAGACTAGGTGATTTATAAGAACAGGAATTTATGAAGTCCAAAGTCAAAGCACTATGTGGGCCTTTTAATACATCCTCACAAGAGCAAGAGACAGAACCCATTCTCCTAATTGCTCTTTATAGTGACATTAACCTAATCATTAATCTCATCATGAGCTCTGGTAACTTAAACACCTCCCCAAAAGCCCTGTCAGCCCCAGGTTAGGGCAGCCAAGCCCCAAGGTGGAGCTCTGCATTTTCATTTTGTACCTGGGCTATGAAAATCATGAAGGCAACCTAGTTCTTGAGGAAGTAAAAGGAGCAGGTCCCTGGTGCCCATATGCTCTGTACAGAGAGAGAAACAAACACAGGTAACATTACGCTACTGAGATTTGGGACTGTTTGTTACCAATGCTTCTCTTAGGCTGCCCTGCCTAATGGTTGTTCTACGCTTTCACTTCTCTGCTTGCACCTCTGGCCCTCTTGTACCATGATGCAGCTTCATGGATATTTATCCAGGGCTGATCCTCTCTCCTACAGGTGGGTTGGGGAGGAAGGGACTATGGGCGAGGACAAAGCTCCTGAGGTGCCTTGTTAGAGATGAGTACAGGTTCTGAAAGAGCAAGAAAGCACATGTAGGGCCAGCCAAATAGCTCAGCAGATTAAAGTGTCTGCAAGCAGGCGCAGGTGCTGGGATTCAATCTCCACTGGGCCTGCTGTGCCAGCCCTGCCCCCGGGGTGCACTGAGATGGCAATTGAGACTGGGCATGGTGGTGCGTGCCTGCAATCCCAGCACTTGGGAGTCTGTAAACAGGCGGATCACTATGAGTCTGATCTAGTAGTGAGACCCTGAACACCCTGTAGACCCTTCCCTAAAATAAATTTTAAAAAGAAAACACATATTCTCAACCTGAGAAGAGCTGAATGGCTTTGAGGAATGGTGGGTGGGAATGGGAAACAGGGAGAACAGAGGCTAGAGAGTTCAGAAAGCCAGTCATGGAAGGCTTTGTAGGCTACACGATAGAGTCCAGACTTTATCCTGAGGGCTAAGCAGGGTCACCTAGAGTGCTTCAATTTATGTATGTAAAAGATTTCTTACTTCTGTTTGCAGTTAAGACAGCAAATCTTGGAATGCTAGGAGGAAGTGTGGAGGGCAAGGACTGGCATTAAGAGATTACAAGAGAACAGATCAGCACTACTTAGTAATTAGCCAAATACGTAGTTTACGCAACAGGGAGGCGTCGTCAGGAGAAATAAGCTTCCAAAGGAAGGGAACAGCTCTACTTTCTTCTTCCATGCAAACTGGCTTTCTCTTCCCTCGCCCTGCTGAATCTTCTCTTCCTTAGGTCTGATAGTTACCAGTGGGCCATCAAGCCTGTACATCTTATCTCCCAAGTGCACTGCACATCAGGAACCCGCTCTGCACTCCTAAGGCTGCCACCTTATCCAGGCTCTCACCATTTCTCACCCAAGTTACTGCCGTCCTCACTTCCCTGGCCCCCTCACTCCTTTCCCTGCCCATCTCCACCCCAAGGCCTGACTTGTCTTTTTCAAGATCTAATCTGGTACCTGCCACATAACAAATATTTAATACTTGACTGTGCAGCACCAGTGTTGCTTACTCTCTCAATCTTTGATTCTTCATAGCTTTTGAGACAACATTCAGATACCTTATTTCCACTCCCATGTCCTTCCGACTGACCTCACTTATCTTTCTAGCCTCATCTCTTAATATTTTTTTTCACAAGAAAACAGAATATTCTCCTTTGCCTGGCCTCATCCCCGACTTTCTCACCTCTGTGGGTCTCTCACTGTGCTCAGTTGGACAGCACCTGCCTCATTTCTTCATCTAGAACCTCCATGCTAGCTAATACCTAATACCTACTACACCTACTTGTCCTTTCAAATTCTGCTTGAACATCCACTCTCAGGAAGCTTCTATGACTCCAGATTCTGAATGAAGTGTTCTTCCTCCTGACCTCTGGGCATCTGTGGTGTTACACTGCATGATGATTGCCGACAGCACCAGACTTAGCGTTTAACTATCTCTCTTCTGCCCTAGTTTTCTGTTCTCTACATTTAGTTTACTAACAGCCACAGAACAAAGGTCCAATACTGGACTAGGAGGCAGAGTTGCCCACTTGAGCAAAATACCATTTTCATATGGACAAAAATGAAAGGGTTTTGATTAGTCCATAAAGAACCCAATCATTTCCCTATTCCTTCAAGCAATGGCTACTGAACTTATGTTAATGAAATATCTGGTTTGGATTAAAACTTAGTCTTTCTGTAGTGGTGGTAAGACATGGAGATGGTAGGGAGACAAATATACATGTGAGATAAACTCAGTATTTTAATAAAGTAAAAAAAAAATTTAAAAACCTTAGTCTTTCTGATAATTTGTTTTTCAGGTAGTGCTTATCTTATAGACTTATTTCAGGTCCCTTCTCCTGAAAAGATCTTTCCCTAAAATTCATCTGGTGTTTGGGGGAGTGGTCCATGGCTCATTTGTCTGGGAAGAGGAGAAAGGGAGGTCCCCTAAGCTTCTGCAGGTGTGGCGGTCTGTGCTCTGTGACCATCTACTGGCCTTCGGTATAAGGTCCCTCAACTGCCTGGTTGGTGCCACCCTGGAAACTGAAGCCTACTACTGACAGGTGCGTGGTCTACACTGTTGCAATGTGGTGGGGTTTGCCAGGTGCCTGTTTGAGTCTGCATCCCCGCTCTTCCCATTGACTGCATGTGCCTTAGCATCCTCAGTAGGAAAAAAAAATCACTGATCATGTTTCCCAAGGCTCAGTACTTGGGCCTTTTTTCAGTGTTCCTCATAATACTTCTTTGCCCTCACTTATTTATCTGACTATTCACAACAGGAAACATTTTGCCTGTGATTCTTTTTCATGATTTGGGATTACAAAAACAGCATTAGTAACAGTCAAATATGCTTTTTGTAAGCAGCTATAGTTTGGATCTAGAATTCCCAAGGCCCCCCATATTAAAGGCTTGGCTTCCAGCATGGTGCTGTCAGGAAGTGGCAGAGCACGTGGAGGCTAGTGGGAGCTCCTTAGGTCAATAGAAGCATCACCTGTAGAAGGGATTATGGGACCCTGGTGCCCTTCTCTTGCTTTTGTTTGCTTCCTGGTCGTGAGTAGTTATGGCCTATGGTATATTCTCACTGTCATGTGCTGCCAAGATGTCAGGACTTACAAATCATGGCTGAGAATCTATCAATCTGTGAGCTAAAAGAAACCTCTTCCCGTTATTGTAACTCTGTAATTCATGGCACAATCTCTATGCCTTCTTTTAAGACCTTTTTTCTTGAGACTTAAAACTTCCTCATTTTCTTCCTGTGAAACTCGGAGTCTGTTTTGAAATCTATTTTGAAAGACTGTACTTAAAAAAAAGTACTAACCTTCCTGGGAATTGAATGCAGGGCCTTTGCACTGAGCCACATCCCTGGCCCCTCCTTTTTAATATTTCTGTTTGTTTTGAGATTCGGTCTTGCTAGGTAACTGAGTTGCCCTGGCTGGGCTTGCACTTGCAATTCTGCTTCAGTTTCCTGAGGGTAGGGACTGCAGGTGCATGCCACTGTGCTTGGACAGAGTGTAGCTTTATTTGGTTCTTTGGGTTTCTGTTCTAAGCTGTCAACCTTGAAGATGTTAGAATCAGTGACCTTCACTGCTGTTTCATTGTACTGGGGGTGGTAGAAACTGCCAGAAAGAGAAACACAGAAAAACTCATTTAACAAGACTTTATTCCTGTGTTGGTAATTCCTCACTGAATGAATAGGTTTCAAACTTTTAATTTAAATTAGTATAAGAAGGTCAGTAGCGTTCTGAAGCAATATTTACCAAAAACAATCTATTTTTTCTGCATTGAATGTTAGAGTTTCCACATAGGTTTTGTCATTGAATGTCCTTCAACTCTTAAAATGTTTTAATCTCCTCATTCTTTTAAAATGTTCTTAGATGAGGCGATTGATACCCTAAGAAGTGAGGAATCTGCTTATGTGGCGCTGATAAGTAAAGAAGAGAATAAGAAGGACCGCATCCCTGGCTTTTACTCTCGGAAGTTCTTCCTATACAATTGCAAAACCAGACAGGGACAGGAGAACAGGCTGGATTGAAAGTTCTTCATGTGGGTCATGGGGCTGGCCTATCTCATCAGAGAGAAAATGTTGAAGGCATGACATTTTTGTAATCCAGCTACAGGTCTGCATGTGTTTGTCAGCGTTCTTCATGACAAATTGCACCTACCAGTGCCTTTTCATTAGCAGAGCTTGATCTATAATCAAGCCCCCTTTGAACTCCAGTCCACTCAACATGAAGCTTCCTGTATGGAAAAATATGAGCATTATAAATAAATGAGCTGGGCTGCCAGACTCCTCCATGCTGCCATGAGACAACACCCAGCCACCATGTTTAGCAGGCAAGTCCTCAGAGCTGCAGGTCAGATAGTTCAGCGAACTAAAGCACCTGCTCAGGCAGGTGCAGGGACCAGGGTTCAATTTCTGCTTGCCATGCCGACCCTTCCCCCAGGACACGCTGAGACGGTGATTGAGACTGGGAGTGGTGGCGTGCGCCTCTAATCCCAGCTCTTGGGAGGCAGAAAACAGGAGGATCACTACAAGTCCAATCTGTGTAATGAGATCCTGTAGACCCTGTACTAAATTCATTAAAAAAAAACAAAAAAACAAAAAAAACTAAGGTGGTCCTAAACTTGGTTTCTCTGTCTACTAAAATTAGCTGCTTCTGATTTTCCTGGAATCCAGCAGTTTTCTCACAAGCTGAGCTGAGACTCCGAGGGCAGAGAGGGAATATAGATTTTAAGGAAAGTGTAAAGATTTTCTTTGGGTTCAACTTGGGTTTGAGGTGAGGAGATGGAAGGTGCCTAGAGTTGCTGCAACTCTGTGCTAATGTGGTCCCCTAGACCCTTCACATGACTGCAGCACAGTACTAATGACTATCCTATCCTATTAGAAGACAGAGTATGCGTGCCTTCAAGCAGGCCAGACCCTGTAGAGGGTGTGATGTTTAATCTAAATCTGCCAGCCCTAGGCAGAACTGACCCACAGAAGATCCGCACCATAGTATAGCAGGCTGCATGATGCATGATGGTAGGAGACAGTGCAATGGACTGTCCTGTAGCAGCTGGAAGAAGAGTGTTGCCTGGAGGCTAGGAGATTCAGTCAAGAGGGCTTTAAACTGGCTGTGGAGGAGGGACAAGAATGCTCAGAAAAACTTGAGAAACCAATTACCTGGAGGAAACCAGAGTAGGGAGAATGAGCCAAGGAAGGGCCTAGCGATTCTCATGGGAAGGAGCCAGAATCACGCACGCCACCACACTCATGCTGTACTTTACAGCATCAGCAGCTCTCCTGCCTATTCCAGAGCATGGAAAAGAAATCACATGGATCCAAGGCCATGACACAGAATGGCCACTCCAGTCTCGCAGGTGTCACTGGCAATGGTAAGGAGTTCTGGCACACTGTAGAACTAGTGTTGCTCAATGAAGCATAAAAGGGGCACCTCAGTATCACAAGAGCCCTCTCCATGAACACCTCAGAATGCACATGGCTGTAGCTATCATCCCCTCCTTGAGCTTGTGTTCCCTGTCTTGTGATAATGTCAATACATCTTCTTGACTTAGTGGTCAAGTAATCCTATTATAGTGACTTAGTAGCCATTGTGTAGTTAATTTTCTATTGTTATCTGAGAAACATATAAGGAAACAAAGTGAAGTTGCCTTATAGTCTCAGGGGCTTTAGTCCACGATCCTTGGGTCTGTGCACTTTTGTGCCCGCGGTAGCACAGTACATTGCAGTAGGATCACAAAGCAGAGCAACTGCTCACCTCATAGCAGGCGGAAAGCAAAGAAGGAGACAAGAAGGGGCGGGTGTCCTAATGTCCCCTTCAAGGACATGCCCTCAGTCACCTAACAGCTCCCTTCTAAGTCCCACCTTTTAAGTGTTCCACTACCTCCCAATAGCACCACCAGCTGGGGACAAAGCCTATCGCCATCACTAAGCCAGACTCAGACTTCTTTTTCCCTGGTGCTCAAAGTTGATCTGTCTCTAAGACCACCCTCTGATGTCTTTCCTCTACTTCTCTGTGAATTCTTTATTTCAAGGTTTTATCCTCTTTTGCTTAGCTTCTGCCCTGGCCTCCCAGCTGTTCATTCAGCCTTCTGTTCAGTCTCTAGTTTTCCATGCAGTTGCTAGGAAAAGCTTCCTAAAATGCAAAATCAATCATGTCGCTCTCTGCTTAAAATCCTTCAGAATGTCTGCTCTTGTTTGAATATGGCTTGTTTCCTTCAAAACTTATGTTGAAATTTGACTTCTAATGTAATGGTGTTGAGGGCCGTCAGGACCTTTAAGAGGTGATTAGATCATGAAGAGGGATTCATGCAGTTTTCCAAGGCCTGAGTTAGTTGCTTCAAAGCAGGTTGTTGTAAAGCACGGCTGGCCCTCGTGTTTGTCTTTCCTGTCTGTACCTCTCCACCCTTCTACTTTTCTGCATGTCAAGAGGCACCATAGGCCCTCACGAGATGTCGCCACCTATGCTTGGGCTTTCAGCCTCCAAAACCATGAGTCAGAATAACCTACTTTCCTATCAATGACTCAGGCTTTAGGTATTCTGTTATGGCAACAAAAAAATGGACAAAGACAACTCTGTATGACTTTGACATGATATTCAATGCATTCAGTGCTTTGCAAGATTCTTGCATTGGTGGTCCCCTCAGCCTCAGCTCTCACTCCTAGACTGCACCAACCTTTTTGAGCAACCCACAGGTCCCACAGATATCCCAACCTGCTATGTCCTACTCTTGCCACTGCATGTGCTTCTCCTCCTTCCTAGTAGTTCTTTCCACCCATGGCCCCTCACAGTCTTAACAGCTTGGTGATCCTCCAGGACTCAACTAATAAGTTACTTTCTCCAGAAGAAGTTACTGGCTCAACTCTGCCCCCAATCTGGGTGTAAACCCCTCCTTTAGGCTTTCTGGCCCCTGGTTTCCTTGTATTTAGAAGCTTGTGTCAGTGGGAGAGTGCTGGCACCAGTGCCTGGTTTCCCTGTTCTTAGCACAGATCTCCAGTAGAAACCACCTGATGACCACGTCACATAGGGAGATAAATTCCTTCTTACTCCCAAGTACTGTCGCCAGTGACAGGTGGTGGGGGCTGGGCAGCCTCTGCAGCGGCTGGCGGGCATGGGGTCTGGGAAAGCCGTGACCTTGCCAGGCGCACTCCAGGCTTAGGGGAAGCTCTGCCACCAGATCACCGTGGCAGGGCCTGGTCCCGTAAAGCTTCCTCTTGCTGCCCCCACATTACTGCTCATCTTAGACATCACCACCTTCCACTTTCCAGGACCAAGAGAAGCTAGATGGCTTCTGCTTTCACTTCCTTCCTGGGGAATGGGGTAGACAATCCCTTCCTCTCTTAGGAAATAAAGAGTGGAAAGTTAAGTGTCTCTCCCCTTCCTCCAGCACCCAGGACCTGGGATTTTTCACCTTAATATCTGTCTCTTGGGTTCATCACAGTACCTACCACATAGTGGTTGCTTAATAAATGTTCGCTAAAATGACAATACATGATCATTTGGCTACTTCTGCAGTGACATAGAAAGGGGAATCTGAAATCAGACAGTCTGGGCTCAAAATCAAGCTCCTTCACATACTCTGTGACCTGCAGCAGATGGCTTAACCTCTCTGTGATTGCTTTCTTTGTCTGGAATATGACTGTGTTACTAATGCCAGGGTTTTTTTTTTTTTTTTTTTAGGATTATGAGAATTAAATGGTTTAGTATATGTAAACCAAACAGTCAAGTGTTTGGCACAGAGTGTTCCAGGGTCAGCCTCCTGGCAGGAGCATGGCAGATAGGATCCAAGATGTTGTTCCCAAAGTTAACTAGGCCAAAAGAAGTTTTCTTTGAAAAAGGGAAAAGATTAAATATACATGGGCCCTAGTGAAATCATAAATGTATCATGTTACTCTTTCATGGCTCTGCTAGTTATTTCAAGAAGACTTCAAGTCCCTCAGGCTCAGAGATCTGCCTGGGAGGGCTGGAAAATGAAAGAGTTAATATGTTGGCATAAAAATGCTTTTTATTTATTTATTATTTTAGGAAAAGGTCTACAGGGTATTCAGGGTCTCTAGATCAGACTCGTAGTGATCCACCTATTTACAGCCTCCCAAGAGCTGGGATTACAGACCTGCACCACCATGCCTAGTCTCAATCGCTGTCTCAGAGCGCCCCTAGGCATGGCAGGCCCAGGGATTGAACTGTACCTGGCCCCTGTACCTGCTTGCAGATGCTTTGATTCGCTGAGCTATTCGGCTGACCCATAAAAATACTTTTTAAAAAGAGATCCACGCTTTTTTTTTTTTTTAAATGGTACCAGGGATTGAACTCAGTACTCTATGCTTGCCAGGCAAGTGCTTATTCTACTGAGCTATCTCCCCGGCCTATCCACTTTTTTAAAGATAAAAATTCCAAAACATACCTAGGACTCTTCTCATTAGAGGATTGCAATTTATAATGTGCTATTTGAAACACAGAAGACCTTCGCAGTCATCATCTCACAAGAAAAAGGAATGAATGAATAAGTGTGGCTGGGACGTAATGTTTTTCTCCTCAAACTAATGTAATGGGATCCCGCCCGAACTGAATCCATGTCCATCTTAAAATTTGTGCACATTTGGCAATGATGGAGAAACCTGGACCTTGGGTTTGGGTTCTCTAAGGAACCAAAGCCATAGAAGATATATGTATAATTATATAAAGAACCTTATTAGGGGGGCATACAGGAGCAGAGGCAGAAGAATTACTGTGGCCATCTGTAAGATCAGGAGCAGGACTGAAAGTGGCGCCTGTCCTGGAGAGCTGGCAGACCCAGAAGCAGTCAAGGCTGAAGGCCTGCAAGCTCATCTTCGGGTTCAAGCCTGTGTTGGAAAGCTGAGGAACTGGAGACCAGTGTTCCAAGGCAGTGGCAAAGACACGCAAAAGGAAGTGCTTCCTTTTCCTATCCCTTTTCATCCTACCCAGGTTCTTCCCCTTTGATTTTCCTTCCTACCGTGTCGATCACCCATAGATATGCCCAGAATTTAGTATTTGACTAGGTGATCTTTATTGAAGTCAAGTTGCCATATATAATTTACAAGCCTCAATAAGATATATTTTGTTTTGATTTCGTTTTTCACTCATTCATTCATTTTCATTGAAAAACATTAATTGCATTTATAGAGTATGATTTGTTGCTTTCATGTGCATTATTGGATACATTGTGACAACAAGATATATTTTAATAAGGCAGGAAAATCAGAGTTTCCTGATAGAGAAAAACTCACCTGGAAAAGTGTGAGTTCTTTACTCAAATGTGGTCAGAAAGCAGTATGCTCTCCTTCATAGGGCAGGGCAACAGGCAGCTCCTGCTGCCAGTCAGTCAGCCCTTTTAGGCCTGTACACAGGGTTCTGGCCTGAGCTGTGATGGAGGGGGATACCACAAGAAAGCAAATACAGGACGTAAGAGTGAGACGAGTATAGTGCGAGGAGCCTACAACCAGGAAGCCCACATCTCAGATACCTGTTGGAGGCAAGCACAGGTGGGCACCAAACACTGAGGGGAAGGTTAAGGCAGGCACTGCTGAACCTTTATGTCCCATGGGATTTTAGGCAGCAAAGCCACGCGCTTCCCCTCAGGATGGTGCAGCCTGCCTGGGAAGCAAAAGTTACAATAAGGTAGGCCACACGGAACTCTGCCCAACAATGGTAAGAACACTGGAACACAGAAATTACAGATTGGACTCCTTGACTTTATGGCCAAATGGATACCAGAGATTCAAACTGAGACCAGCTATCAGATTTCTAACTCTCCCTTCTTCCTAGATTTTCTATCTCTAAACAGATGCTGCACCATTTGCCTGAATGTCTCTAGACAGAAACACCCAATGATGGCCAAGGTGTTAACATGAAATAAAGTCATTCCATGTAAGCCACCATAATGATAGTTAAAAATCTTAGACTCGAAGTAAAGGTAGGCAGCCAGCTATATGCTAGGGATTTAAAATGCTCTTGGCCAGTCTGTCATCTGAGAAAGCACAAACAACACAGTTAACAAATGGATAAAGGACATCAGTGGACATTTTTGCAAAGAAGATATGGCCAACAAGCACACAGAAAGATATTCAACACTGCTAATCATTAGGGAAGTGGAATCAAAGCCACAATGAGATTCGACCTCTTAATAGATGAATGGATAAATAAAATATAGTAAAATATCACTCTATTTAGAAAGGAAGGTGAGATTAATATATGCACACAGATGACCTCTTAGGACATTGTCCTGAGTGAAACCTGATGCAAAAGGACAAGCATATGATTCCGCTCTTCTGAGGTACCTAAAGTAAGCAAATTAATAGAGACATAAAATAAAATGATGACTTTTAGGAGCTGAAGAGGGAAAGAAATTGGGAATTATCATTTAACGAATATAGAGCTTCAGTTCAGGAAGTGGAAAGCATGGAGTTGAGTGAGGCTGATGTTGGGCAGTGTGGACATTCTTAATGCTACAGGCCTGAGTACTTAAAAACTTAAGATACTAAATTGTATGTTATATATACTTTACTGTAATTTTTAAAAAAGAAATAACACATGGAGGGGCCGGGGAGATGGCTCAGTGGAATAAGCGCTTCCCTGGCAAGCGCAAGGACCTGAGTTCAATCCCCGGTTCCACCAAAAAAAAAAAAAAAAGAAAGAAATAAAGAAAGAAAGAAAAGAAAAAAGAAAAAGAAATAACGCTTGGGAGGCTGGGGCAAGAGGATCGTTGCAAGTTCAAGACCAGGCTGGGCTACAAAGTGAACTCAAGGCCAACCTGGACTGCATAGTGAAATCCTGTCTCAAAAAGAAAAAAAAATCCTAAAAAAGAAAGAAAGAAAAATCTTGATGTATTTATGGTATATGTGAATATGAACATATATCATGTAGAAATATAATCAGATTTTTAATATAATATTGAGGTTGTCATTTGTGCTATTTTGATATCAGAGATGGCTTCCTCATGAAATTATGATAGTGAATGGCAATTTTTGCTTTTTGTGTCTTGACACATCAAAAAAAGTATTGCTCCAAAGTGCTTTGTGGAACATTCCTAGTGTGTGACCGCAAAGTCCTGGAACATGAGGCTGTTGGCCTGGAGTTGTTCAGGAGTTTCTTAGTCAGGATGCTGGACATGTAGGACACAGATCCTCACCCTTGGCTGAACACTGGCAACATCTGGGGAGTTTATAAACAAACAAACAGATGCCTTTGTTTAATGCGCAGAGGCTCTAATGCTACAGGCTTGGGTAGCAGAAGTGTGGAGTGTGGCCAAGGACAGACAGGTAAGTGAGGGAGGTGGGCAGCAGGCAGAGGCCACTGTTTACTTGTTTCCCTTCTGGTTCTCTAATCACATACACTCTCCTCTTTCTTCAGTATTCCCAGAGTAGAAAACAGAAAAAAAGAGCAAAAAACACCAAAGCAAACAAATGAACAAAACAACAAATAGGAATGAGAGTGAGCAGAAAAAGGAAAGAAAGAGCAGCACAATATTTTTTTTTTTTAATAATTGATTAGCTTTTGGAAAACATACCTTATCAACTTCCTTTTCTCTTTACACCTGTTAAGTTTAGGAACCACTGGATTGCTAATGATGTGTAATAAAACCTGGTTATTTTCCTTCTCAAATCCTTTGTAAGTAACTTTTCATAGGAACAATAAAACAACACGGGGAAATCTCTCAAAAACTGCCAAGGAGTCTTTGGTATTCCTCTTCATTCCACAATTATGACATCATCCAAAACATTTGATCACCCAGAAATGTACTTCCTTTTGGCTTTTTAAATTCCTTATATACTAAGATACATTTCTAATTATACTCTAAATCAAAACCAGATGTTTTGAACACTTTGACTTGCAACTTCTTCTTAAGTCTTGTTTAAAAACTACTGGAAGGGAGGCATTTGGCCCACTCTTTCTGTGTATTTCCCAAAGACAACTTTCTCAAACATTTTTTCCTGGGAATTTATAAATTTGCCTCTAACAGAAGATTGTTTACATCCACTGACCTTTCCTAAGGCTTGATTGTGAATACAAAGAGAAGTCAAGGGTTAATTCTGCAGAATTGTGGTAGTGCTGGAGTTCTCAGTACCATTTTTTTAGAAATAGAAAAGAGCTTTCTGATCACCACTTTCTTTTCAACAGGCCTTGGCTTTCACCTTTCTTGTCCATGGAAAAGCATGTTTTGCTGTAACCCTCGCATTAACTCATGTTGTATCTTGCCTCCAGCCTGCGTACTGCTCATGTAATAGGGAAGTGCAAAATAATACAGGAACAATTAGCTTTAACTGAGAATACAAATTTATTTTCCTCCTGGGATCTTGCCAAATCATTACTAGTTCAAAAACACATATTAGCCTAGATTTGTTTAAGACTTTCCCACATCAGAAGCTGCATTAAGCAAGAACGTTCCACTCTATGTAGGGGGAATTCCAGGTTGGGGTGTGAAGGGGAGTCCTCATAAGGGAGGGCCAAGAAAGGGAGGCTGCCTGGGTTTTCAAAGGTCAAAGTAATGCTGTGTTTCTGACCTCCAACCAATGTCACTGCCAAGGAGAAGTGATCATCCCAACAAAGGCACAGGAGGGCAGGGATTGGGACTGATTTCTATCTGGCCAGTTCAGCTACCCAGAGGTGACTTCAGTAGGGAGGTGGGACTGGAAAAGGCATTTTAATTTGGTCTTTTCCCTTTATTCTGGGAGACTCTTGCATGGGAAATGTTGACTAGAGTCAAGGCAGTTTAGATGCCTTATGGATGTGCAGGGTAGAACAAAATCTTTGTCTTGTAGAGCTGGTCCCAACATACTAGCTAAGGACTGGGATGTAGCTCAGTGGCAGAGTACTGCCTAGTGTGTGTGAGGGCCTGGGTTCCATCTTCAACATCACAAAAAATAAAATGAAACATATACACCAGCACAAAGGAAAAGTAATTTTTTCCCAGCTTCATAGATTATATATCATGATTAATAACCAAAAAGAGAAGCTTTATCTACTCCAGCAAGAAATACCTAATCTTGTAAGCTCTTACAAGCTTTTGAATAGCTAAGAGCAATACAGACAGACACATTATTTGAGATTATTTTTCTAATCTTGAATTTGTTTGACATATTTTACAGAATAACATTCTTTTGCTTTTCATTTTGGTTGCTTATTCTGAAGCACATTGAGAATTTCATCTGAGGCCACATTTGGTCCAGGGAATACAGAGCTAGCAGTGGATGCTAACCATACTACGCGAGGTCAACCGTACCTCAGGCTCCAGGCTAACAGCTCATGTGCCACTGCCGAGTCTCTCATTTGTTCTGTTCTACACCGAAGGTCATCACCCTGCAAAGCAGAAACCCAAGATAGCACTTCCCTTGTTTCCAGAGGCTGGATTCTAAAAATAGAAAATTCCAAGTTATAAAACCAAGAAGTTGAAATCCTGTGTCTTCAGCGTATTTGTGATTGTTTTTCCCCTAAAACAGGAGCCAGTGACTTCCTACCAATTGTATTAATGTAACAGAACTGACTTCATTATCATTTTTGGTTGACAACTAAGAACATCTTGAGTTTTACAGAAAAAGATTTGTACATTTTGACATGCTTGGTATTCTTTGAAGGGACTTGTAAAACATTGCTGGAGCTATTACTATCAATGCCAGTAATGCTCCTGTGTGAATTGAGATTGGTCTATACCTATTGCATGGCTCTATTTTTTTTTTTTTTTTTTGAGAGGTCTGAGCAATCAAAGAAACTCACCGCAGAGGCCTGGGATGACAAGCATCTGTCTAGCATGAGTGAGGGCCTTGGTTTGATCTTCACCAAAGAAAAAAACAGAGAGGGGGTAGGAAGAGTATAGAGGGGAAGGAACAGAAAAAAAAAAAAAAACTTAAAGATCATATGCTTTGAGTTGACAGACTGATAACTAAGAGAAAACATATCCTATAAAAGGAACTGTTTTCCAGATCACAAATGACAGCTAGGAGAAAAAAAAAAAAAGGACAAAAAAATGTAAAATTACATTTCAGAAAGAACTCTCTAAGGTAAGGATATCATAGGCCAAAAATATCTAAATGGGATGTGTGAAGTCTGGGCTAGGACCCAGGCAGTCCTACTGGAAGGAATTAAGGGTTAGTGATTAGGACGATGCTAAATGATGCCTAATAGAATTTCAGTCTGCCTAGAGGTTAAATCAGGCAATGTCTCATAGGGCCTCAAGTCTGACATCGTGTTGTTAATGTTCGAGGTGCACTGGTGTGGAATGTGCTGCATCTGAACAAGGTTATGTGACTCCAATGTGCTCTTAGCCAGGTCTCCCTGTGCACCCCAGACCTTAACCCCATATACATCTGTGTGCTTCCCAGTGAGATCCAGACCAGCCTCCCCACCAGCTTTCTCCACCCTGCAACTGGCAAAATCCACAGCTCACCCCACTAGCAGCTCTACCCGCTTCCTTCATGGGAACCAGGCTAAGAATGCTCCACAGAGCCTCAGCAGCTGGAGGCTATTTCTGTCTTACACATGTACACACCCCTCGAACCTCAGGACCAAAAACAAACATGTGTTCCTGGATCACCACTGCCACTTGCACACCCTGTCTCTGCGATTGCGCAGACCTCTGCTTTTTGTGACTCATCCCACTAGCTGCCCTCCCTCCTCCTCTTCCTCCTCTTCCTCCTCCTCCTCCTCCTCCTCCAAATAACTCCCACATAGACTTGCAGAATCCTCCCCACCTCACAACTCATATACTTACCAAATCAAACTAAATTTGGAAACATACATAAGTCCTTATGAGATAGAACCTAACAGAACAAAAACAAACTGAAAACCCCACTTAGGAATTTGCTTTTGTGACAAATAGCTGAGTCTCAGCCAAGCACAGCAGCCAAGCTCCAGCCAATCACAAGTGGCCAGCTGTCCAAACCACATGCAAATGAGGTGGATGTCTGGCTGCACCCAGTCCATCTTTATGCCTCACTTCTATCTTTCATACATCACTTCATCCTTTACGGCTGTAAATATAACATGTATATGTGATGCTATGTGTCATTCTTTGCTATTTTGGTTCAGAATGCTACTCAGTTCTTCAACTGCAAATAAAAGTTAATTGCTAACTATAAAACTAGATTTGTTATAATTTTGTCTTCTACTTCTGGCTGCCTGTCTTTCTTTCTACCCCAACTCCTGTAGCATGACCGCTCCAGTGGCCACCACAATGGCCTCTCAGTCCCTGGGCTGCACAGCAGTTACCCACAGGCAGGCCACACTCTGGATGCATCATCATTCTCTCCCCAGCCCCTAATCCCAGGGCCATCTCCCCCACAACACCATCTTCTTGTCTGTGTACTGCTCCTGGACCGCAGTGACCCCTCGTCTCCATCAAGGCCACCTTCCACTCACCACTCATTCCCTTTAACATTTCCACAGAGCAAACAGACATTATGGAAGGGAATTCTCCTTCTCATTCCCATCGCAAGTCCGAGGAGTGCCTTGCCCCTGCTTCACCCAGTCATCCCTTTCTTACTTGTCATTTGCTACCCTGAAGCACCCTTCCTACCTCCTGCTCAGAGCCACTGCCCACAGTGGACCAACACATTGCAGCATCTGCGGTCCTGAGATGCAGCCTTCCCCTAACACAGAAGTGTGCAGCAGAGCACATTCGAATTTGCTCCTAGGGCCAACTGTCAGAGGTTCATAAACTTCACAAGCAGCCTGAAATCATTAGAAACTGGTATTGGTGAGATTATTGGAGTGTTTATCCTACAAATAAATACTCTAGCTTTCCAGGCTCTGGTTTACCAACACACTGTGACCCACCCCATGCCCTGTTCCTCTCCTTGCCTTTCTCTGCTACCCCTCACCTCAGAACTCGGTTTCTCAAGCGCTCATGACAGTGCTGACTTCTCCCCATTTGGTGAATTGCACAAGTGTGCAATTCACCGAACTCTCCCATGTTACATTCAAACACCCCTCTTTCCTGTCTTCATCTAGCTTTGCATTCAGTCTCCTTCCTCACTTCCTGGTTCTGAAACCCATTCTTTGCTTTGCTCCTGGAACACAACACTTTTCCACCTGCCTCTCAGTGTTCTCTGTTATAGACTTCTGTCTGTGTCCATCACCCCTATACCAGACATCTGGGGTTTGGCTTCCCCGGCTGGGTGCTGCTTTCTTTCCAGGTGACCTCGTCTAGCATTGTAACTCTCATGCCCTTTATATGCCTAGCTTTGTGCATGTTTTTTGAGGGAAAAGATTTTTATGGTATGCAATCTGAAGAGAAACTAAAGGTAACACTTTGTTTTGTTTTGTTTTGAGACAGGGACATGCTAAACACTGAGTTACACAGGCTGGTCTCATACTTGTGATCTTCCTGGCTCAGCCTCTGAGAATGCTGGAAGTACAGGCCTGTCCTACCACACCCAACTGCTAAGGATTACCAAAAGGCTACCTCAGACATCTCACTTCTTTTGAGTTTTCCTGCCCATTTCATAGCTCCATACTTACATGCTTGGCTTTAAGTGTGACGCTATGGAGTCTGATTCCTTCCACACCCCAAAGGCAGGGCCTCTCACCAGCAGCCCCACCAGAGTAATAGCTGCTTGTGTGAGCTGGATGCATAGATACCATCGGTGACTCTCCCTCCCCCATATCTGGGACAGCATCGTGGCCTGTTATGCCTGCGCCCAAAGGCTCTGCACACCCTCAGTCCCTCCACTTCAGAGGGCCACAAGCCATCTTCTGGACCACCTCCGGCTTGCATTCGCTCCTTGCTAACCTCCACTTCACTGCTGCCCCACCAGATACACTCTCTGCAAAGTCTGGCAAGGCGAACTTCCAAAACAGAAAATACTGGGAGTTACAATGACTTTTGATAACTGTAAAGATACACATAAAAGTATTTCACCATGGAAACTACCAATGGCAAGAATGTACAGACAGTCCCTGACTTCAGCTTTAAGATGATGCTGGTTCTCACTGCCAGCGGAGTAGCCAATAAATTACATGAAATATTCAGCTCCTTATCATAAAATAATCTTTGTATTACTTAATTCTGTCCAACTGCAGGCTCATGGAAGTCTCTGACCACATTTAAGGAATGAGAAGCTAAGCTAGGATGTTTGATAGCTTAGGAGATGAAATGCATATGTTACTTTTGATATTTTCAAGTTGCGATAGTTAATTTGTTCTAACTCAATCTTAAGTTGAGGAGCATTTGTATGTGAAATAATCCACAAATAAAAGGTTTTGAAGTTACACAGAGATGAACAGGTTTGTATAAGATTTCAAATAAGAACATGCAGACAAACATGTTACCTGCTTGATAGAAGGTATTCATTTTTTAAATTCTTGGAATTTGCCTCCATTTTATTCTTTTCCATTTCAGGAAATTATTTCTGTTCCATTAGCTTAATTTTTTAGATAGTAGCTGCCATTTTAAAAACATCAATGTAATGTATGCAGTGTGTTAATTATTGAAACTGTCCTGCCAATTTGATTTGAAAAAAAAAAGAATATTACATATCACAACATGATGAAGAAATAAAAACTCACCAAAATCTTTTTTAAAAAATCAATGTATGCAGCCAAATTTTACAATTCAAGGCTTAAGAAAATCCTTGTAAATGATCCTCAAAGTCTTTTGCATAATAGTTATTAAAATAAAATTCCCAATATAATACCTTCCTGAAATTACCTAATCATACAAAAATTACTCAACTGATGTTTATGCTTTACTATGGCAAAAAACGTTAAAATTTTACAAAAGGAAAACATCCAAACCCTAGAAGTTATACTAGCCTTTAATAATTTGAAACATATGTAGGAAAGTCCTTTTTTACCCTTGAAAGTATAAGTAAACTTTCTTTTGAATTCACAAAAGTTTACCTATGACATGAAGACTCCAGAGTCAGATGATCTTTTCAAAACAGAAAACAGGTTGCTTTTATTACACTGCCTGAAACTTTTCAGATGCACTTGAGATAAGGCCCAGGGTCTGGTTCTTACCATCTGCTCTGACTCTATCCCGGCTGTCCTTTCCTCTAACTCCTAAGCTTCAGCCATACCAACCTCCTCTAGGGTTGTGGCACTCTATTCTCTAGTGAATGGTGTGGGGGGGGGCAGCTTTTTTGTTTGATTTTTTTTTGCCTTAGGGCCTTTGCGTAAGTATCTCACAGATTTTTTTTTTGTTGTTGTTGTTGTTGTTTGTTTTGTATTTAGGACAGGAGGTCACAGATATTTTGAAGAACAAATGGAACCACAGAGTTGTTCTTCTTTGAAACCAGAGATTCAGATTTTGTGCCCCTTTATCAGTCAGTCACTGACTGGCCTCAGTAAGGAGGGATATGTACCCTGGCAGACATGGAGGCGTCAGCTGTGAGGTTATAGTTGTGAGCTCTTCAGAATTGCTGGAGTTTGGTGCATAGTCCAGTAAAAAGAACCTGAGTGGGAAGCCAGAGGTGCAGGATCACCTCAGGGCAGGATTGGGGGATAGTTTCAGGTTTGATAATTATTTTCTGGGGGGAAGATTTAGATAATTCTTTGTTGCAGGGGGTGGGTGGTGACTATCCCCTACACTGTAAGGTGCGAGTGAAGCTACCAACAACTTTACTGTTTGTCTGCCAGAGGTCTAGTGTGCTACATACACATTTTCTGTATTTGTATGTGCTTGTATGTGCATTTAGGCTCTCTGAATATGATTTGCTAAACCAAGCCTGGGTGAGCCATAATGAAAAAGAATATAATTGAACCATCTAGCTACTTAGCAATAAGAATGAACAGAATCAAATAACTGAATAAGTACAGTGGTGGGAAGAGTTGCTGTCATAGTTCCAGCTGTGACAAATGCAAAGACAAAGGCAAGGAGTGTGAGTTTGGAGGGGAGCAGGGATAGGCAATATTTGGCTACATTGAGCTTGAAGTGCTATGGGTTCCCTCATGGATACCTCTGGAAGCTGCAGAAGTGTCTAGGTCAGGACTAGACTAGGGTGCTAAGTCTGGGCTTCCTCGCTTTCAAAGTCAAGGGCACACTGTAGTGGGCTAGAGAAAAAAGGGGGGTTGAGACAAGAGCCATGGGCACAATCACATTTGTGGAGCAGGAGTAGAAGGTAGCTCAGTGAGAACCAACAGGAAAGGGCAGCGGAGCACCAGGGAGTGTTGGCTACATCATGGAAACAGGTCAAAGAAATCTTCAATTTAAAAAAAAAAGGAAGGCCTATCACTATACTGCACTTCCCAAGGACACTGATACTCACAAATCAATGCTAATACTACATGTTAACAAAGACTCTGTCTAGAGCAGTTATGTAGAGCCCATATGGTGGGTTAGCACCTACTCTGGGAGTTTGCAGAAGGATAGGCTCCCAGACTGTAGTGTTGCTCAAGAGGATATGGCGGCAGAAAACACCTGAGTGGGTGCAGGTGTACAGAATGCCTGCTTAGCATGCACAAAGCTCTGAGTTTAATCCCCAGCCCCCAAAGAGAAAAGAATCTTATGTTACAACCCAGGAAATAGGGAAAATATTTTAAAATCCTATCAGGTAAAGCATTAATATCCAGAATACATAAAGAACTTCTGAAACTCAACAATCATAAACACTCAACTGAAAAATTAGCAAAGAACTTGACAGACATTTTTCTAAAGAAGGTACGCAAAGGACTGACAAGTATATATAAAAGTATTCAGTACCACCCATCATTAGGGAAATATAAATCAAAATCACAAAGCAAACCACACCCATTGGAATGGCTACTGTTTTTGTTTCAAAAAAATATTAGCAAAGACATGGAAAAAGTAGAATATATGTGCTTAATGTAT
>NW_004524614.1:5675825-5698554 GCF_000260255.1 Octodon degus | reverse complement strand
TTTCTATTCTTTTTCTTTTATTTGCCTTTTTAAAAAATCTTTTGGATGCAGGATCTCACTATGCAGTTCAAGCTGCCCTTTAGCTCACTTTGTAGCCCAGGCTGGTCTTGAACTTGCAACAAGCCTCCTGCCTCAGCCTCCCGAGTGCTGGGATTACAGGCATGCACCACCACGCCCAGCTAAAAACAGAATTATTATATGATCTAGCAATTCTATTTCTGTATGTATGCCCAAATGTCTTATAATCAGGATCTCAAAGGAATATTATATACCCATGTTCATGGTATCATTATTCGCAGTAGCCAAAAGTTGCAATTTGTCAAATGTCCACTGATGGATAAATGGAAAAAAACATGGCATTTGGGCATTCACACACAGAGGAATAATATTCAATCTTAAAAGAAGTTCTGGCATGTGCTACAACATGGATGAATCTTGAAGACAGCATGCTAACTGAAATAAGCCTATCACAAGAAGATGAATCCTGTACAATTCTGTTCCTATTAATCTATTTATAGTGGTCAAATTCATAGAGACAGAAGTGGGACTGTGCCTATCAGGAGCTAATGGGGAAGAAAGAATGGGGAGTTAGTGTTTAATGAAATACAGGGTTGCAGTGTAGCAAAATGAAATACTTTGGATGTTGTACCGCAATATGAATATATTTAACGCAATGGAACCACTTAAAATGGTTAAGATAACAAAGAAAGAAGAATCCAGTGATACATATATAGTGGGGTAAAGTAATTTTATTAAAAAAAAAGAAGTAACTGCTCTACAAATACAATTTTGCATATTTTCAGGTTGGCCTACAGCCAGTTAGATTCTTCTAGACATTAGTGGTAATAAGTTATTTAAATTGGAAGAGTGCATTTTTATGATCTATTTCTTCTATAATGAAACCTTTTAAAAAAACAATAGTAGATTATAAAAGTAGGAAGAAACACGGATCTGTAAGGGTGACATTTGCCTTTGTAGGATTCTCCGCTACTCTGAGATAGGAATCTCTGCTGTGCATGGTATTCCCAGTCATGACATTAATTCTCTAACTGCTATCGAATTCACTGCTCTTCCTTTTCATTCTGGCTTGATCAAGCCTTGGTTCAGCCAGTCATATTCAATGAAAGCTCAGAGCCTTCCACTACAGCTCTGCGCACCCACGCCCACACAATGTGTGTAGGATACTACACCCAGGTGAACAAGCAGTACCACTGCAGAGTGTTCCCTCGCCTGCCCACGCAGACCCTCCAACAGTTTGCATTTTTCAGTATTGAGTTTGCTGCTGGGAGTTTCCCAAATGACATCCCCAGTTCCGGGATGAGTAAGACTTCCTCAGAAAGCCTGCTTGGTCCTGGAGGCTGGTTCCTCCTGGCAGAAGCCTGCTCTCCCACACCACCTCCAAGTCAAGGGGATTAGGGCTGGGTAGGGGACACGTTTCAAATGGAAGAGCATCTTCCAGTACAGAAGTATTTACTCCTTTCCAATTTCTGAATGAAATTGACTTGCTTAAAAAGCAAAACTTACATGCAGAGTCATGCACTTATTCAGTATCTATTTATTAGATACAAACCTTGTAAATCAAGAGAACACAGCTTTTAAAACTGAGAACAGAGTTTTTTCAAGTCAGTTTTCTGGAACTAGAATTTACATATAGTAAATTCACCCTTATAGGTGTACAGTTCTGAGTTTGACAGATGAATATCATCATATAACCACCTTGACAAATGAGATATAATTTCCATTACCCCACATAGTTCTTTTGTTGCTAAGCCTTCCCCACACCCCCAGATCCTAGCAACCACTAATCTGACTTTTATATCTATAGTTCTGCCTTTTCCAAATGACAAATAAGTTAAATCACACAGTATTCTGTTTTTGTGTCTGATTTCTTTCACTTAAAGTAAATGCTTTTGAGCATCATACAAACTGTTGCATCTAACAGGAACTTGCTCTTTCTTACCCTTGAGCAGTGTTCCATTAGGTGGATGGACCACAGGTTATTTAGTTATGCCCTCATCAATGAATATTGGAATGATTTTTACTTTTGGCATTTTAAATAATGCCACCACAAACATTTGCATACAGGTCTTTGTGTGAACATAAACTAATCTCTCTTGAGTAATTACTTGGAATGGGATAGCTGAGTCTGTATGTTTAAATTTATAAAATGTTATCAAATTGTTGACTGAAGTGGTTTTACTTTTTGCATTCTTACCAGTAACACATACAAATCCCAGTGGTTTTGTACCCTTTCTTGCCAGATAAAGCCTTGGACGGACATCAGCAGCCTAAGCATTTCAAACCTGCTGTCTTCACAGCCATTATATCATCAGCAATAATTAATTATGTTTTGACATATCCCAGTGTATAAACTGAAGCTCAGAAATTAGCACTTCTTGGTTGTTTCCATGACACACAATTTTTTAAATGAAAGAGTAATGAAAGTAACATAATAGTCTGATCTTATCAGGTTTAAGAAATTGCAGCAGGCTTGGGGGAATAGCTCAGTGGTAGAACATGTGTAAGGCCCTGCATGTATGAAAAAAAAAAAAAAAAAGAAGAAGGAAGAGGACAAGGGTAGGAGGAAGGGAGGGAAGAAAAAAGGGAAAAATTTACAAGGAGGCAGAGTGAGAACCTAGCAAAACAGAATTAGAAAGATAGTAGAAGAGTACCTGTGTGTGGTAGCAGAGATCTGAATCAAGTGGCACCTTCTCTGGGTGCTCTGCAATGGCTGCTCTCCACTCATCCCTATGGGTACCTGAGTGCCACTCTACTATGTTCCTGGGAAGGAAGAGGCCATCCAGGTTCTACTACAACTGGCCTCTTCCAGGGGTTTCGCTCCCTTTGTAGGCAGCTGTATTCATCATGATTCCATCTGTTACCAAGATACAATCGCCATGAATTATGTGAGCTGTTTACAGTTACTCTAGTTTCCGGCTTCTTTGGCAAGCTCTGCCTTGTTAGGATTAGCCAGTATTTACAAGGTTTAGTGGTGCTGGTGGTGGTGGTGGTGGTGGTGGTGGTGGTGGTGGTATGTGTGTGTGTGTGTGTGACTGAGCCCAATAAGTTTATCTGAAGTTTCTGTTCACTTCTCTTTGCTTACAATATGAAACTCTCTCTCTCTCTCTCTCTCTCTCTCTGTCCTTATCTCCCTTTGTCCCTCCTTATCTCTGCTTTCTTTTCTTTGTTTTTTCTTATGGTACTGGGAATGGAACCCAGAGCCTCAACTGAATGCTAGGCAAGTATTCTACCACTGAACTACATCCTTAGCCCCAAAGAAACCTACAAAACCTCAATCCCCATTTTTATCTGACATCTCTTCAAATATTTGAAAGCAGGTCTCATGTGTCCTAAAATAATCTCCTTTTGAAAACTAAGCATCAATAGTTCTTGTGATCACTCTTACATGTGACACTGAGTTCCTTCTCCAGCTGGTTCCTGTCCTGGTGCACACAGCTATATCTTAATCCATAAGACACTAGCTAAGTCTAGCAACCACCTAGCTGGTAGATGAAGCTACAGAACCTTTAATTCTAAAGCAGGGTATGGTCACACTCACTTTTGAACCACTATTACTAGTGCCTCACATTAAACTTTCTGTCCGCTATAATCTGTATGACTGGCTTTTTTAGTCATGTCTTCCCCAGTGTATACTTGCAGGACAAACTTGGAAGAGAAGGACCTTAAATGTCATCATCATGAATTTGCCCAGTATTTCAGTTTGTTACAGTATTGGGAGACCCCACTTCCATAATCAATTATGTGTAGTATCTCAGCTTTGTGTGACCTCTAGATTTGATAAACATCTTTGCTGTGCACTTACATACCTAAATATGTTCCATGCACTCAGCCTGGCCCTCAGAACACAAAGATGAATCAGTCAGGGCCACTTTGCCATCAGGGCTCACAGTGCAAAGCAGATGACTGGTGGTTTACTGTCACTTCAAGCTTGCCACAGGATTCTTTTAGTATCCATCAGAACATCATGCATCCCTTTGTCCAGCAAGTCACAAGCCTACCCACTTGTGCCTGGAACCTAACCCAGATGTCTCCCTTTTGCCCATGTAGGTACCATGAGAAAGCTTGAAGGCCCATCTAGAAATCTGGAAATTGGGTGTCTATAGGTCACTACTGAGCTCAGGGTCAGAGCAATGTGAAAGAGAAAAGGACCTCAGTCTGACACAAACTGTATTTAGTCACTAGTCAGTCCATTCTCCATCCTTAGCTTTCTCTCCCTAATCAAAACCATTTCAGCATTGATATGGCAGTAAGGATCTCTGAAATGAAAGAACAGTATGAAGTAGAAAGGAGCCTCTGGAGTGACCCAGATCACACAGTCAGATTAAATGGTAGGTGCACAAAAGCCAAGCCACAGAGGCCTGAGCCTCGCAGGGTCACGGGAGGCAAAGGCCTGCTTTAGACATGGGGCTGCAAGTAAAGGGAAAGCAAATGGCACCAGGCAAACCCTTAGGTGTGTACTGTATCCTTGGAGCACTTGGAGCCCAGCTTGGATGCCCCTCCTTTCTTTAGAAGGGAGGGGAGACACATACCTATGATCTCAGCTACTCCAGAGGTTTAGGCGGGAGGATCACAAGTTTGAGACCAGCTCAGGCATTTTTTAAAAAAATGTATTTGGTACAGGGTATCACTACAGAGCTCAGACTCATAGTGATCCTCCTGTTTCCAGCTTCCCAGCGTTGGGATTACAGGTGTGCAGCACCATGCTCAGTCCCAGTGGCCTGCTCAGTGTGTCTGGAAGCTGGGCTGGTGCGGCGACATGTGGTATCAGGAATCGAACCCTGATTGCTTTGCTTGCCTAACCACAGCCCGGGCAATTTGGCAAACCTCTATTTCAAAATAAAAATTAAAAAGGGCTGAGGATGTAGCTCAGTGCTGCCAGGAATCAATCCCCAGTGGGTCGGGGAAGATTTCCTTTACATGGAGAAGTTGAAGTGAACCAGACAGCAGTGCCCTGCTTATGATTCCTAGGAGCAAAGCAAACCTTTGGGGGAAAAGTTGGATCTTGGGAAAATTCTTCCTCAGCCTCAGGGAAACAAGTCTCACACCCTGACATTGGCAGCTGCCAACCATTTGAAACTGTGCGGTTGGAAGCGCGCGAGATTTTTGCGTGACCCTTGACTTCTCGGGGAAGCACCCCGCGAGCGCAGCGCAGAGGGAAAGCAAGCGCCCGGCCGCTCCACTGGCCAAGGCTGCGTGCGTGAACTCTTCTGGGCTCTGTTGTTTACTTGCTTCTCTCAGAGTTTTTGTTCAGCCCGGGGAGGCAGCGCTGCGGCTCCTCAGATGTTATTTATCTTTTCCTGCGAGCGACTTGTGACAGTCCAGGGTGTTGTGTATCCTGTGCGATTGTTTATCGCTCAGTCCATGCTCTGCCCAGAGCAGCCTTCTCGCCGGCACTTCACGTCCCCAAACCCTGACTACGTGAGCGCACTGGGCGGGGAGGTGACACTGGGAGCTGGGGTGACCCCGCGGCCTCAAGAGCGCAGCGCCTTGTCCTGAGGCCAGGGCGCTGACCCCGGCGCATCCAGGTGCTGCAAGTCGCCTCGGTCCGGCGCTGCGGCCCCGCGGCCCCGTCCGTGCGCGTGGAGGTGGGGCACGGTCCCGGCGCACAGCGCCGCGAGGCTCAGGTGGTCCGGCGGGTGCGGCTGTCGTGCTGGCCCCGGGGGCTCACGACCCCAGTGACTGCTGAGCCATTTTGTTTTCTCAATTTTTCTTTTCTCCTTTCGTTGCCTTTTTTCTTTCTACTTTCTCCTTTCTTTGTCTGCCTCTTCCTTTCCTTTCCCTTTCCTTCCTTCCTATTAGAACTTTTAGACAACCAGGTTTCTTCCTACCTTGGGGAGCTCTCCAGGGAAACAGGCGCTCGAACAGCCCGAGTAGCTACACGCACACGCACACACATGCGCGCGCACACACACACAGGGCACAGGCACGCACTCCGCCGTCGATACCATGCACCCACGCAGGCACAGGCGCGCACCCCCACACACACCGCCCGGGTGAGGATCAAACGCGCGCCTCGGCCTCGATCTGTTTTCTCAGGCGTCCTTCCCCATCACCGCATTGTTACGGGACAATGGGCTCCCGTGTCAGTCTTCTTGGCACCAGTTTTGTACGATGCAGGAAACAGCATTTCCTCCCGGCGCTGGAAAATTAACTTGGATCGTGCTTTGCCCTTTTTATTGAGAATCCGCACACACCCCGGGAAACCCAAGCTCCCGGAGAGGGGAAGGAGCGGCAGCAATAGACATCCCGAAGGCTCCCGTCCCCTTCCCGCTCAGCCTGCTGCTCCTCCTCTGCCAAAAGAGGAAGCCCCGGCCTAAAACAATGAGAGGGGCCGGTGTCTCAGCCATGACTGTCCCACTGGGGCTATCAGTGTCGCCATGCCAAGCCTCCCTGCCCCGGGAGCAGCCCGGGGCTGGTTGGGAGGGGAGCCTGGCAGGAGGGCATCCTCAGCGTCCACGCACCCCGCCTTGGCAGTCCTGAGGTCTGCTCCAAGTACCCACAAGCTTGGTCAGCGGGGTAAGCTGCCTAGGTGGCCCCCACTCTTAGGCTCAAGTCAACTTCTGTGGATAACCCACTCCTGTTGGGGACTGCTAGACTGTGTTGGATTGTTTTGCTGAATTCAAGCAACTATAGTATTTAGATGCCAACAGAATACCCATTTCTGACAGGATTAAACAAAAAAAAGGGATACAAAGGAAGGACCATTTTGTACCTGTATATGCAGAATAGTTAGGATAGATATACAGCTACTTTCGCTTAATTCAATGAGAAAAAAGATTTGTACCAATAGTGCTTGGACAGGATATTCTGTCTGCATCTTGTACTACGGATAACCACTAAGAAAATAACAATGTATTAATTATTGAAACTGTCCTATTGATCAGTTTTGAAACTGTCTCACTGATATTTGTTTCTCAATAAAATAAAATAAAATAAATTTTTTTTAAAAAGGGAATTGAACAATTGTTACTCCCACAAAGCTACCAGCTAGCCTATTCCTATTCCAGGAGTTGGAGGTGTAGCTCAGTAGTAGAGCCTGTGCTTAGCTGGCAGAGGCCTTGGGCTAGGTCCCCACCAGGCCCCCATCCCCCATCCCACCCCACCCACCCCAAGAAAACCTCTTGTTCTGCTTAGGACTTCTGCTTTGGTTTTCATCTCATTCTTCCCTGAATTTGATATTGGTCCTGGTCTCTTGGAATAGCACTAGACTGTAAAATCATGGGTCACTGGGGGCCTTGTCTTTGTATTTTCAGCCCTTGCATAGTCTTGGTCCATAGTAGGTGCTTTATTATTATACCTGTGTACTAAATACATGCACAGACATTCTTTTCAGTCCTAGATAATCCTACCACCATCTTTTGTAATCTGGATTTAAACTAGGAACACTAATTTTGGACCATACAGAATTTATATTCTTGCCTTTTTATATGCACTGTACATGCACACACACTCCTATGTAAAAGCTCCTGTGGTGTGTGTGCATGAACTGTGATACTGCTGCTCTCCACTCTCTGCCTTACCTTTCTTCTTTTTTAAAAAATGTAATTAGTACAGGGTCTCACTGTGTAGATTGCACTTGTAGTGATTCTCCTGTTTTTAGCCTCCCAAGTGCTGGGATTACAGGCAGGTGCCACCACGCCCAGTCTCATTTGCAGTCTCAGGGAGCCCTGGTGTGGGCACACTGGGGATCAGACCCGGGTCCCTGCGCCTGCCTAAGTAGAGCTATCTGGCTGGCCTACCTTACCTTTCTCGAAAGGGATCTAGAGAGAAAAAATGGAAAGTATACCTGATGCTGCTATAGCTGTATTCCTCCTCACTGTTTTTTTTTTCTTTTCTTTTCTTTTTAATGTTGTTGGTACAGGGTCTCACTATGTAGTTTAGACCCCTAGTGATCCTCCTATTTTCAGCCTCCCCACTGCTGGGTATGCAGGTATGCACCACCATGCCCGGTCTTGGTGGTCAGCATGTGGCGCCCGGGATCGAACCCTGCTCCCTGCACTTGCCTAAGCACTTTGTCCGCTGAGCTATCTCACGAGCCCCCTCCCATTCATTTTTATTCACAGACATACTCTTAAAACATTTTGTATAAATTCAACTTTTGAAATGCTATTTTCTTATCAAGTTTTAAATGCTGATGTTTTAAAATTCTTTTTTGTGATGCTGGGGATAACTTCAGGACTTCACAAAAACTGGGCTCTGAGCTACACTGAAAACTAACCTTCCATTTTAGTCTATTATCATGCTTAAAGGATGTTACTATCAAACTAGAAAACTCAACAGAATTTTGGAGTGTTTTCCATTTCTCTCCAAGTAGAATGTCAGCAAAATTATTGCCATTATTGTCTGTTGTGGGCAGCACCTTCTTGCACTTCAGGTTTAAATCTTGACTTTTTCCCCTGCCCATCTATAGCAGTCCCTCTCTCATTTCCAACTACAAGAGTAAATCATCTATAAAACAATTCCTTAAATGTTTAAGTCCTCTGGGGCAAGAGTAAAAGCAAATGTACATGGAAAGAACAAGGACCTTTTTTGGAAGAGATGAGTCAGGAGATAATTGTCACCAACCTGGGTGACTGATGTCTATCTGGATTTTTTTGGACCAGGAGACACCAATTTTAGTATATTGCTTTATCCCTTGGGGAGGATGTAGGCCTGGTCATTCCATCTTTATCTTGAGGCCTGGCTCTCAACAGACGTGCCTCCAGCCGCAGCTGTAATATGTTATCATCCTCTGCAGTGACTCCCTCCAGGGCTTAGCCTTGCCTGACTGGCTATAATATTTCTACCTAATTTAGCCATCTATAATACTTGCATAGAATGGTAAGCACCAGTGAGCTACATCCTCAACCCCTTTTAAAATATTACTTAGATCTAGGGTCTCACTGAGTTGCTCAGGCTAGTCTCCAACTTGAGATCTTTTTGCCTCAGCTTATAGAGTAGCTGGGATTAGAAGTATGCATGCACCATCGCACCCAAATCCTTTGGCAAATGCTACTTGATAATGAAAGGGGTGGCTCATTCCTATGGTAGGCTATAGTTTTGCAAACTGCTATTTCAGATTAATGAACATAGCAGGCAAAGGGAGGCCCCGATGCCAAACCTGGAAGGAAGGGAATTTGGCAGGAAGTGTTCAGGGTTGAACTTTTTTCATCTTCAACCATTACTGCTTTTTCTGAAAATGCTTTATGTTCTATAAACTAGAAGGAAAATAAAACAAAAGAGCTGTTCAGAGGTGTGGAGAAATAAGGGAAGGTTTGAGTCCTTTTCCTTGCCAGTACAAATACCTGTCTGTACCCAGCAGCTCCCCTCATTCCTAGTCTCCCTGTGTCCCCACTTTGCTTGTTGGGATCCCCAACCTTGCTTTATTGCTGCCAGCAGGTCAGTCTGCAGTCTTCACAAGAAATGGTTAGCCAGACTTCAAATGAAGCAAGTCAGGGTCTTAATAAGTGGTGCAGCTTCTTTGATAAACTTCAACTAGGAGAATTTTGGAATGAAAGCAGGATGGTTACATTTCAGCTTGCCATCCAATAGGCTGTTCATGCTGCTTTAACTTATGTATGTAACGATAAATATATACTTTATTTTTTTATGCATTGCTGAAGCTATCAGCAAAGCTGTTCCTTGTCTCCAATCAGTATCAGTAGTAGTCTATATGAAATAAACCAGTTCCAGGACTTATCAACAAACTATCCTTTGGTGCCTGAGGCATCCCACCCCTTGCCCATTGCTCCCCTCCCTTCTTAGGCTAAGGATCTGGTCCAGATTTCCTGTCTCGTATTCATCTCCTTTCAGGCCTGTTGCCAGGTCCCTTTTTAGAACTCTGATCCTGAGGCTGGGGCCTGTTACCAGCCCTACCAGACACCTCCTGCCTAATGCCTTCTTATGAAATGTATCCAGCCAGATTCTCACTGTGCTGTTCTGCCTGCATTGCCAGACACCCTTTTTCTTCATCTTAAGCTCCTTCCACATTGCTAATGAATTTCTTGGGTTTAAAATAAAGATGAGGATCACCTGGGATTGCTGTGATAGCAGGAACATCCTCAGCAGGGCCCTCTCCTAGCCTCGACTTGCTCTTTTACTAAGACTGCTTTTGTCTTTATTTGCTGCAGTTTATTGCTAACCTCCATTCCCCCACCTGTACAGTAACAAGCTCAAAGTTTCTCTGACAGGAGTCAATCCTTAATTTGCAAAAGAGGAATGGGGATCACTATTAAGATACTGAAAAAATCCTAGTATGTGAGTCACAGCAGCACTTGAAATACCCAGTGATATTAGCAATGATCTTGCATGTTTAGGTTTATCTCTCCCTGTGTATTCTGCTCATTGTTTAAGCAATTTGCCACATTTTAAGGAGGTGAACAGTAGTACCCCTGATGTTTCTATTTTTCTTCATTTTCTTCAGTTCTGGAATCTAACCCAAGAGTTCATACATGCTACAGAGGAACTCCACACTTTTGGCTGCATATGAAATTGGTCTTAGATTTTTTAAATGGTTGAGTTCTTTTATAAGTAAAACTCAGTAAACCCAGTAATATAACATACCCATAAGTTAATGAGTTGTTCTTAATGAAGAAAATGAGAATAGTGTATTAAAGATCTTAAACCTGAATATTAAAGAGCAATAAGTAGACCTGTTGTTGATGACTTGGTAATATTTAAGCTGACACTAATACCCTGCGTGGCTTACTATCGCTCATTTAATTTAAGTTCATTTTATTACTTAATGATTAATTAAATAAAAAAATTTGAATGAAAGTGAAAATAGACTTTCAGACCTTAAAAATACCATTGTAGCTAGTGAAAAGGTAAGAAAAGATCTCTTAAAAACAACTAGGATGCAGGAAAAAATAATTTAATATCTGCAAGACTATGTAAAGATGAACAACATAAAACTAATAGGCATCAATGAGAAAGAAGGAGTCAATACAAATGATATAAAAAGAATATGGGCAGAAGTAATAGCAGAAAACTTCCCAAATATGAGAAAACAATCTGACATTCAGTTAAGCAAAGCATATAGAACTCCAAATAACATTAATCCAGTTAAACCACACTCAGACATACAATAATCAAGATTCCAGAAATTCAGCACAGGAACAGTATACTAAAAGCCTCTAGAGAAAAGAAACATCATATTTAAAGGAAAACCCATCAGAATAATGACAAATTTCTCTTCACAAACCATCAAGTCAAGAAGAGCATAGAGAAAAGTACTACCAGTCTTGCAAGAAAGCAAATTGCAACCCAGACTGATATACCCAGCAAAACTCTCTTTCAAGTATAATGGAGAAGTGAAAAACATATAGATAAAATATAGTAATAAATAATCCAGAAACAATCTCACCATTGTATGGCAGTTTTCAGTCTTTGGCTCTGTGGATGCTGTACTTTTGAGCTGAAGACACTCAAGCCACCCCAACCTTTCTTGGATTTTGTTTTCTGTCCCTACCCATCCCTTGCACCAATCTCTTGCCTGCATGAACCCAGGACTCATAGCAGAAAGGCTGTCCTTTACCTATGTAGATGGACTCTTTTTAAACAAAACCCTGTGAATTGGGGTGCATCTCAATGGTAGAGCATTTGTCTATCAGGTAAGAGGACCTAGGTGCAATCCCTAGCACCACACAACAGACAAACATAAGAACACACTCCAGTTTGTCATTTCTCTTCTGTCAGTTTGAGCCTCTATGACAAAGCACCATAAGTGACTTAAACAAAATTTAAAACCGAGTGTGTTTCCCACAGTTCCAGAAGCCAGAAGCCCCAAGTCAAGGTATCAGAGTGGCTGGGCCTGGTGAGAGCCCTTTCTCGGCTCACAGATGTCTGCTTGCTCGCACGCACGGCAGAAGGACAATGAGCAAGCTCTCTGCTCTCTTCTCCCCAGAGCCTAATCCCACTGTAAAGGCTGTACCCTGGTAACCTACTTACCTCCTAAAGCCTCACTTGCAAATGTCATCACATCAGGATTAGGGTTCCAGCATGTGACTTCTGGGGTGACACAAAAGTTTAGGGCATCATGACCTCAAGGACCCTGAAAGACAAAATGGCATACTTAGGTCCCATGTTGGGGCCTAGTTTGTCTTATTGCCTCTTATATTTTATAATTTTAGCCACCTTTAAAACCTAGACTCTTGCCCGTTTGAAGCTAGAGTTCACTTTGTGACATCAGGTATGCTTGTGTACAGCCTTCTAAGGGTCGCATGCATGCACACAAACATACATGTCATCTTGCTCAAGGCAAACCAATCCACAGGACTGATTGAGTAAAGAAAATCCAACCTGTGGAAAACTTAGACATAGTCAGAGGTGACTGACAAGTGCAGAGTGTTTAATGAGGAAACCCTAATAATTATAAATATAGAACATGTGCTTTCCTTCTGGTGGCCATGTGCAGGCTGAACTGCTTTCAGCCCTGCTTTACAAATGAGGAACCTGAGGCTGGATCACCTGTAGTCAGGGACAAAGATGGACTACAAAATATTTTCACTTCCTGGAGACAGGAGAGAGAACACCCTGGTTCTAATTCCTAAGGTCTCTTTGGTTGGAAGTGCAGGTTTCCTTGGAGCCCACAAGATCTCTGTCCCAACAAATCCCACTTTCTCTGTCACTTTTTAAAAAATGTCACGTAGCTGTTTTAATCTCCACGTAGCATCTAAGAACCCTTCAGAGCCATGGTGGAGTGTGAGGCCTGCCCCATCTGAGGCACGAGAAATTCTTTTACACTGTCTGAACTTTATAAATGAAAATATAAAAGAAAAGTTGGGAAAGGACTATGTGTAATGGAGGAATCTCAGTAAAGAAAATTCTGAAGAAGACAGATGGGGGAGTAGATTTGAGAGACTGTGCAATACAGTGTTACAAACCATATCAATAAACACTGTGTTCTTGAGAATGACTAACAGACTAAATTTCAAGTATTATCACCACTAAGAAATGAGGTATGTTAGGTGATACACATACACATGTCAATACTGCTACTGTAGTGTCTACATATTTCAAAGCATCAAAGTCTTGTACATGGCAAATATACATAATTTTGTTAAATAAAAATATACAGTATTTCCAAGTGAAAAGATAGCTGTCACTAACGCAATGGAATGTACTGATGCTGACATGCAGTAGCTCATGAGTCAGGATTACTTGAGGGTTGGAGTACGTGCACTCTACAATGAAGCTGTATCCATGAGTTGTTCTCCTTAAACTGCCAGATTGCTCACCACTTTGAGGTTAACGTCTTCCTCTTTTCATTTCTGTGACTTCCCAAAGATGTCTTCTGATCTTTTTTTACTGAAATTAATTTTGTAGAGCAGTTTTGATTTGCAGTAAAGTTGGAAGGAAAGTACAGCACCGCCATCTCCTCCTTCCCAACACACACACAGCTTCCCCTGCTCCCCACCACCTTAACAAGATCCTGTCCCAGAACGAATCAATTGCTTGTTACCATGAGCAACTACATTCCCACATCACTACCTGCTGGAGGCCACCCTGGCTCCACTCTTGCTCTCCTGTAGGTGGTGTGGATGTGTACAAACACGCAACACTCGGCTCCCACACTACTGAAGCACACTGAGTAGTTTCGCTGCCTCAACTCCCTCTGTAATCTGCCCTTTCATCCCTTCTCCCACCCAACTCCTGACAACCACTGATCTTTTTGCTGTCTTATAGTCTTGCCTTTTCCTGAATGTCATTGAATTTGAATTATATGGTATGTGTTCTTTTCAGGTGAGTTTCTTTCCCCTAGTAAAGCAGACTTTTTAAACCAGCAGATAAGTCTCCCTATGAAGCTCTTGTTTTTATATTTCACCTCTCAAGCCTTGATCTAATTGCTTTGTCCTGGTGGTTGGCCACACACATGCACTTCACTCTTGGTATTCTGTATCATCTCAGAGCACTACAATGAAACAACTACTTTTCTATAATTAATTATATGAAGTACAATGGTTCTTTCATAGTCAAAGCATGTAACCTTCACTTACAGTCAGTCCATTCAAGATGTTATGACAAAACAGCATAAATTAGGCAGCATTGAAGCAACCAAAACATATATTTCACAATTTAAGAATCTGGGAATTCCAAGATGGAAGTGTTGGCAGATTTGGTGTCTGGTGAAAGCCTATTTCCTAAGACAAATGGTACCTTCTTCCTGTATCCTCACCTCATGGAAGGGGCAAGCAGTTCTGTGGGGTCTGTTTTATAAGGGCACTAACCCTATTCATGAGGGCTCCACCCACATGACCTAATCACACCCAAAGGCTAACTCTCCTAAATCCACTACCTTTGGGGTTAGGATTTCAACATCTGAATCTTGAAGGGAAATTACACATTCAAACCATAGTACTTACCAACCAAAGCTGACAGAGATCCCCCTCCACCAGAGCATTTGAAAGATTTGCTTGGAACTAGTAGCAGACTCACTATTGCCATTTACGAATGCTAAATACCTCACAAAAATATTTAGTTCTTCTAACACGTAAGAAAAGTATGTGCTTTCCAAATTCATTTAGTGAGAATATATTTTATTAATATTATTATGCCCAAAGGAAAACTATTATGAATTTTTAATCTTCTTATGTTTTGGCCTCAAAGTCTCAAACCAATTCTCATTAACCAAGCTTTGTTAAACTTCATGATTCAACTGAATGACAAAGCTGCTGAGAAGTCCAGAGCCTCTTTCTGCAAGGAGTCAGACCTTCCACACAGTTGCTCCTCAGGTCTGTATGAAAAGTGGAGCTCCTGATATACAAGACCTCTTTAACATGCTCAGATTAAAATAATGCATTCAGTAATTCTGATAGCCATCATTAACATTTAAATGTTAGCTCACCTATACTGAATGGTTACTGTGAGTCACTCATTGTGCTATTTACTTTACATAGAACCTCTTATATAATCCACACAGTGAAGTAAGACTTTTCATGATGGTCAATCTTGAATGTCAACTTCATTGGCTTGAGAGAGGCCTATGAGATTAATGAAGCACACTTCTGGGTGTGGCACGGGGCATGGCTTTGCGATGTCTGTCTGATCCTGGCCTCTTCCTCTAGGGATAGGCCCCTGCTCTGTTTCCTGATGCTATGAATTCAGCAGTTTCCCTTTACCATGTGCTTCCACCCTGGTGTTTGTGCTTTGGAGCTACCTGGTCAGAGACTTACACTTCTGAAGCTATGAGCCAAAACAAACCATTTGTCTTTTAAGTTACAGGTGCCAGGTGTTTTGCTTCCACAGTGGCAGAGCTGACTAGTACACTCTTATTCTGTCTGTATAGCTTGCACCTAGAATGTCCTTCAAAGGCCCATGTGTTAAGGAATTTTTTTTGTCAGTCTGTGACCCTACTGGGAGGTGAGTGGCACTTTAGTAGGTGGAAGAAGTTAGTTCACTGGGAGTGTGCTCCTGAAAGGGAGATTAGGACTTGGGTCTCTCCTCTTTTTCTGTTTTTGCCGCTGTAGGGTAAACAGGCCTCCTCTGCCTCCTGTTCCCACCCTGACAAACCATGCTTCCATAGGCCCAGAGCAACATGACCAAAATAAACCTTTTCTTTTTGTAAGTATATTTTTCTCAGGTATTTTGTCATAGTGATAGAAAGCCATCTAACACAATGATTTGCTTATTTTACAGAGGGTGGACTGAAGTGCAGAAAGGATAAGTAATTTGTACCAAAGCAAAAGCAGACACAGGTTTTGTGTGGGACTAGACATGTGCAATGTTAGAGACTCCCTTTAAGAAAAGGAACACAAATGTACATAAACAAACCAGGAAAGGAGCCTTGAGTGAGTCCAGAACTTAATACTTCTCATGTAACTGGTCTCTGGCCCGTGTCACTCAACCAGGCCATTAGCGAGCCATGGTTTACCCAGAGAGTCTGGCACCAAAGATCATGACCTGAAATTTTGTTGTGCTGCTTCTGGGAAGGTAAGCATATAATTTCATGCTGAGGTTTTATGTCGCGTCACACTAGATTATTACATAGGGTAGTAGAAAACAGTCAACAACATTAGGAGAAATATGAGATACACATTTTTAAAACAGAAAAAGATTCCATTAGGTTAGTATTTTCTGAAAACTTCAGCTCAAAACTTCAGACTCGCATAAAAATATAGCTCAAATTTTAAACTATGCTTTAAATATTTGAGAGAAAAAATACTTATTTTTAAAGGTCGTGGAGGATACATGACTCACAACAGACACTCCTATATTTGTTTCATAAATAATCTGTCCTATCAAGAAGTCATTTTTGCATCCTAGCTTAATGCCATACCTACTTCTTGATAGCATCACTTTGGTTTGCAGAATATGTCAGGGTCCTCTCGGCAATGATTTTCAAACATGTTACTGCTGAAAACCAATGAAGTTTTAAATGTCATATGACATCTCACTGGCGATCTGTTCAGTTCTAAATCTGATGAATGTCAGGAGCCAAAGAGTGGTTTGGGGAGCTCATTCCTTGACCTCTTTATGATGTTGACTTGAGAACAAATGAATTATTCCCAGGTTATGAGCCCTGCCTTCGGGGAGGCAAAGGCAAAAAAACCTTGGGCTTAAACTGCTGTGTTATCTCATACAAGTCACTATACTCTCAGACTCCGTTTCTTTTATCTGCTCATTTATGCCTTTAGGGTCCCTGGATAGGAACATCAATGATTGTTTTATGTTATCTTTAATATCTTTTGATATCAAAGTATTGAAAAGATGCCTGTAAACAACCTCTAAGAGTCGGATTCTGGTGCACTGGTCACTGCAGACCATGGGTAACTTGTTTAACAGAGGAATCATGGGATGGATGGAGTTGAACTAGGCTTTCTCTGTTTCCTTTATAATTATTGAGGACCAAGCTTGGAAGTGTTTCAGTTGTGACACATGCTTGGCACCCTTCTCCCCACGGGTATAGTTTCATTTCTTATTCTTTTATTTTTTGTGGTATTGGGGATTGAACTCGGTGCCTTTACACTGAGCTGTATCGCTAGCCTTTTTGCTTTTTTATGTATTCTAAGACACAGTCACTGAGTTACCCAGGCTGGGCTTGAACTTGTGATCCTCCTGCCTCAGCCATTACAGGTGGATACCACTATACCTGGTATAAGTCTATTTGCATAATGTGTGTGTTACCCTTCAAGATATTGCCTTCTAGTTTTTGTAATTTGATTTGTAGTTAATATGTTGAGAATGGGAGTAGTTGAACTTGCCTAGTATTTACTAGGCAGACATAGCCCTTCAAGCTCTGAGTAAAATTTTCTCTTCAAGTTGCATGGTAGAAACATGACGAAGGAAAAAAAAATCTACATTTCGGCCAACTGTGCCCTTCACAACCTCACAGATTTGGGTCATCCCCACCACTGTTCCAGCCCTCAGGCACTCCCACCTTCTTTGGACATTTTTATGGGCCATGAACCAGCTGCTTGACTATTTTAGTCACCCATCTACAAGGACTTGCGACACGACTGCAGGACCCACGTACAATGGAAACCAAGCTTCTTTTCAAAGCAACATCAAGCATTTTAGGAGACAACTGCAGAGCACCAAACCAAGTACAGGGCCCTTCTGAGGCTGGGACTCTGTGTGAGTCAAAAGATGCTCTGCAGGAGCCCCTGCCCCTATCCCTGCAGGCCTGTGCCTTCCTTGGAGACAGTCTCTGTTTACTCAGGCTGCTATCACAAAATACCTTAGGCTGAGTAGTTTACAAGCCACACAACTATTGCTTGGAGCTTTAGAGGTGGGGAAGTCCAGGATCAAAGCAGCAGTGGATTCAGGGTCTGGCAAGGGTCTGTTTCCCAGCGGTGCTGCCTCCTGTGTATCCTCAAAGGCCCACCTCTTCCTCCCAACACATGGGGTTAAGTATCAACATGTGGATTTGGAAGGACACAAACATTCAGACCATAGAGACTTATTTCAAAGGAATTATTGATAATGACATTCCTATTTTAAAAGTCATGTTTTTTAATGATAAACCTAAACTTTTTTGTGTATCTTATTTGAGACAAGACTTTAAGTAGTTGTTAAATTGCCCTGAGTTGGGCTCTTGTGATCTTGCTGTGTCAGGCTCTTACAGCACTGGGATTATAGATATGCACCACCAGGCCCACATCCTTTGCCTTTTTCAAAACTGAAATACATTTCCTTGGTTTTTGGCTTTCTGAGTCAATCAATTGTGGTTTTTGTTTTTTAGAAAAAATCAGAGTATTGAGCAAAATCTTCTATTCTCTTAATCATTGTACAACAAAATAACCTCTAAATTGTCTCTTTTCTGTAGACCTTAAAATGTATGGCTATCACAATGAGACAAAATATTCAGGTTTATCAGAAAGGCTGACAAAGTCTGGAGATAGTAAAATCAGTTACTGTATCCTCAAAATTTGTGATTTTCATCCTCCTTTGATTTACTGATATTTCAGTGATAAGTCATATGTGTGTAAGTATAAAGTGAATGATGGCAACAATGTAAGGGGTAAGAAGGAAGCGTTAGGCTTGCTTTATTCTTAAACCTATGAAGTTGTATAGCATCATTACAAGTGTGCTTGGATTAGTCATAAGCATATGCTATAAATTCTCAGTATCACTTTTAAAAGTTAAGGGGAAAAAGTATAATTGATATGTTAAGAAATAAGAGAAACTGGAATTATATACACTGTCTAAACCCTAATAAGCAGAAAAGAGGGAAGGCAAAGATTGGAACAACGAATAAGGGCAACAAATAGAATATGGTAACAAATACAGTAAATATTAATCTAAGTACATTAATAATCACTTCAGACATTGGTGATTTCAATGTAAAATTAAATTTCAATCCTCCTTTCAATTCAACAACAGATTATGAGAATGGACTAAAAAAGAAGAAACCCATTTTAAATAGAAAAATATACAGATTGAAAGTGAACAGATAGTAAAAGATATATCATGGTAATAATGTTAATCAAAAGAAATGAGGAGTGCACTCCACCTCAGTGTGCCTACCAGGAATGAGCTGAGGGACCAGCAGCCAGCACAGTGCAGTGGGCCCACTCCACCTTGAAGGGCCTACTGGGAAGAAGCCCCAGAACTCTCAGCCAGTGGGTCCTTGAGGGTCCACTCCACATCAGTGGGTCCACTTGGACTGGGCTCAGCTGGAATGAGTTGAACACAGCAGCCAGACCCAAGTCAGGTCCTGTTAATCGAGTCCAAGTTCAGTAGGTCTAGACCTGGTGAGCTCATGCCAACTGCTGGTCCCAGCGAAGCCCAGACTGAGGCTCAGACCTACAAGAGTATCTTTTCTGCACAGAAGTGGCAGCAGATAACTGTGGTGAGCTAGTCTGCGTAGAAGACTCCAGGTGCATGAAGGGGAGGTGCCCAGACAAAACTCAGTGGAACTAATTTAAATACAAATTCCCAACTCAAGATCTGCTTTGCTACACAGCTATATTGTCTACTCCTATGGTCTAAAGTACAAACTCATTAGTTACAAAAGTTTGTCAATTTCTAAATTTCACTAGTTGTTATTAGATTGCTAAGTGTACTACTGTAAACAGGAAACTATATCTGCCTTAACCACATGTTTTCCCTTGGGTATTAATATCGGAAGGTGCTTGGGTAATAACCTCACCAAAGCCCTACACTGAAGGACAGAGGACAGTGTCAAATGGAAACCAATATCTCACTCTCAATCAATACAGAAGGCAAAATCTTGGAACACACAAAACAAGAATCTCTGACACAAGAGAGATACCTAAAAAGCAGACTCTTTACAGAGAGGCTCTAACTACAGTGATACAGCTACCTACTATCAAACTTTCACAAAAAAAGTATCACAGAAATAAAAATAAAGAGCTCTCTATGAAATAGAAAATGATGAAAAGAAGGAGGAAAATGTATTCTCAGGCCCCAAACCCACCAAGAACACACCCAGAAGACATTAACATAGAAGAAATTGGAAGCCATACACCTGATAGCTCTGACATAATAACGGAAGTAAAGAAATGCAGAAGAGTATAGAGGAAATCAGATCAGAAATAATCTCACAGGTTAAAAAAGAAAAAGAAATGATAATTACAATGAAAGGATTACTAAGCATTTCTAAAGAAGCCACTGATAGAAAAAATAAAGGAGAGAGTCATAGCCCAGGCCCGGTGAGGGTGTGGGAAACCTTCCGGCTACCCTGAGCCGGTGGGACCTCTTGGTTCCAGCCCAGGTGCAGCATGGGTGAAACCCTCTTTCACCCTCTTGGGACGCCCCCTATCACTCCGCAGCACTTCCCCTACTCAGCCCACCCAGTAGGAATTTCTGCTGCTTTTGGGAAACCCCAGACCCAGTCCTAGCCCAGGTCCGGTGAGTGTGTGGGAGAGCTTCCGGCTACCCTGCACCCGAGGGACCTACTGGTCCCAGCCTGGGTGCAGCGTAGGTGACACCCTCTTTCACACTCTTGGGATGCCCCCCATCACTCCGTAGTACCCCCCACTGAGTAGGACTTTCTGTCGCATTCTGGGAACCCCCAGATCCAGTCCTAGTCCTGGCTCGATGAGTGTGTTGGAGAGCTGCCTCTACCCCTACTCCATCTTGTCCCATTCAGACTCAGCTCAGGCCTGGCATATAGGCCTGGGGTGAAACCTTTCAGCTGCAATCACTGCAGAAAGCGTAGGGGACAGGAACACCCAGCTAGTCCAGGAGCAGAACATCTTGCCAGAGGGGCAAACAGGTTCACCACCAAGGACAGCAACAGGAAGGAACTGAGCACAGCAGCCACACCCAAGCCAGGTACAGCAGGATAAATCCAAACTTTGCAGATCTACACCTGAACTTCAGTAGGTGCTCAGGCTATAACTAAAACAAAGATCTACAACAAAGGACAGAAGACAGTGATACACAAAATGACAATGAGAAGGAGCAAAATGCAATCTAAGACCCCAAGCTCACAGATAACAAGTGCAGAGGACACTAACACAGAACAAATTGGGAATCACACAGCTGAAAACAATGAATCAACAGTTTCTGAAATACAGAAACAGCTGCACAAAGGTATAGAAGAACTCAGACTGGAAATGAAAAAAGAAATCCCTGAATTCATACCATCTGCAGTAAAGAATCAAATGCAGAAACATATGGAGGAAACCCAATGCCCACCCAGAACAAGTTCAGAAGACACCAGCTCACCTCAAATGTATGAATTAATAGCATTGATAGTAAATAAGCAAGAGCAGAAAGTCATAGACGAGCTCAGAGCAGAATTCTTTTCTACTAGCTCAGCTCAAGTGTACAAATTAATATAGTCAATAGTAAATAAGCAACAGCAGAAAGTTATAGAGGAACTCGTAGAGGAATTCTTTTCTGAAATAAAGAATTCTCAGAACTCATAGCGTCTGATGTAAAGAATCAACTACAAAAACATAGGGAAGAAACCCAATCTGAAAAAAACACGGCAGTGAAAGAATTTATAACTGCTTCTAAAGAAGACATTGATAAAAAAAAAATAGAGGAGATTTAAAAAATGACGGATTCCTTGAATGAGCAATACAGGAAAGAAATAGATCGCATGAAGCAGAGTCAAAGAGATATAGAGGAAATTAAAATCTCAATCACAAGCTTGCAAAACCGTTTAAGTGAAAGTGAAGATAGTTTCAGATCTGGAAGACACTGGTGCAGCTAGTGAAAAGATGAGAAAGGATCTCTTAAAAACAAGTAGGATGCAGGAAAAAATAATCCATCACCTGCAAGATGATGCAAAGATGAGCAATGTGAGACTAATAGGAATCAATGAGAAAGAAGAAGTCAATAAAATGACATTAAAAAATATGGGCAGAAGTAATACCAGAAAACTTCCCAAATATGAGGAAACAATCTGACATTCAGGTAACTGAAGCATATAGAACTCCAAAGAACCTCAACCCAATGAAAAACACATCGAGACATATAATAGCCAAGCTCCCAGAAATTCAGCACAAGAATAATTTACTGAAAGCCGCTAGAGAAAAGAAGCAGATCACATTCAAAGGAAAACCCATCAGAATTACAGCAGACTTCTCTTCACAAACCATGAAGTCAAGAACATGGAGCAGAGTACTTCAAGTCCTCTATGAAAACAAATTCCAGCCCCGACTACTATACCCTGCAAAACTCTCTTTCAAGTTTGATAGAGAAGTAAAACACTTTCATGAAAAACAACAACTAAAGAATTTCATGATGACAAAGCAAACCCGACACAGCCTACTGAAAGATGTTCTAGAGAGAGACCAAAATGACCAGAACTCCACGAATGAGATCAGAATCAACCAATTAAATAGGGCAAACAATTAAATACAGGAGAAAAAGGAGTAAGCAACAACAGGTAAATAACATGGCAACCGTAAGTCAATACATCTCAATTATAACTATCAATGTAAATGAACTCAATTCACCAATTAAGAGAAATAGACTGGCACAGTGGATTAGAAACAAAATCCAACCAAATGCTGTATACGAGAAACACATTTAACTCATACAGACATTCATAGACTGAAAGTGAAAGGATGGAACAAAATAATACATGCCCCAGCACCTTAGAAAAAGCAGGGGTAGCAATCCTATTCTCAGACAGTCTCAACTTAAAACCAGCAATGATCAAGTGAAATAAAGAAGGCCACTATATACTGGTTAGGGGAAAATTCTAAGAGGAATAGGTAACACTCATAAATATGTATGCACCAAACAGGGGAGCACCAAACTATGTACATCAAATCTTTTTTTTTCAAAGTTTTATTGATAAACATAT
>NW_004524614.1:5655812-5661899 GCF_000260255.1 Octodon degus | reverse complement strand
GATATCAAGTCCGCATCATGTACAGCAATTAACCACTAGGAAGAATGTATGCAATGTGTTAATTATTGAAACTGTCCCACCAATTTGGTTTGAAACTGTCTCATTGCTATTTGTTTCTCAATAAAATTATGGAAAAAAGAAAGAAAAAATAAAGGAGAATAGAAATCTGATTGAAACCTTGAATGAGCAATATATAAAAGAAATAGAATGTATGAGGCAGATTCAAAGATGTATACAAGAAATTAACAACTCCATTAAAAGTTGGCAAAACCATTGGAATGAAAGTGATTATAGACGTTCAGACCTTGAAGACACCATTGCAGCTAGCGAAAAGGTAAGAAAAGATCTCTTAAAAACAACTAGGATCCAGGAAATAATAATTCATCAGCTGCAAGATGCTGCAAAGATGAACAAAAGACTAATGGGCATCCGTAAGAAAAAAGGAGGCAACACAAATGACATAAAAAATATGGGCAGAAGTAATAGCAGAAAATTTCCCAAATATGGGGAAACAATCTGACATTCAGTAACTGAGGCATACAGAATTCCAAATAATATCAACCCAATTAAAACTACACCCAGATGTATAATAATCAGGATCCCACAAATTTAGCACAAGAACAACATATTAAAAGTCACTAGAGCGGCCAGGGAGATGGCTCAGTGGAATAAGCACTTCCCTGGCATGCCCAACGACCTGAAAAGTCACTAGAAAAAGAAATGTATCTCACTTAAAGGAAAATCCATAACAGCAGATTTCTCCTCATAAACCATCAAGTCAAGAAGAGCATGGAGCAAAGTACTTCAAGTCCTACAAGAAAACAAATTCCTGCAAGCAGGCTCTGGGGCCAGGGGTTTAGTCCCTGGACCTGCCATGCCAGCCCCGCCTTTGGGGCACACTGAGACTGCAGTTGAGACTGGGTGTGGTGATGTGCGCTTGTAATGTCAGCTCTTAGGAGGCTGTAAACAGGAGGATCACTACGAGTCCAATTTAGTAGTAAGACCCTGAACACCCTGTAGATACTTCCCTAACATACAAAAAGACAAAAAAAGAAAGAAAACAAATTCTGACCTAGACCCTGAAAAACTCTCTCAAGTTTAATGGATAAGTGAAATGCTTCCGTGACAAAGAACAACTAAAGAAATTCATGATGATCAAACCAACCCCATACAAAGTACTAAAAGATATTCTAGAAAGGGATCAAAATACCCACAATTCCAAGAATAACAACAGAACGAATCCTCCAAACATGGCAAACTACTAAACACAGGAGAGAAGTAGGGAGTCAACAGCAGGAAAATAACATCACAAACCTAAGTCAATACATATCAATTTCAACCACCAATGTAAATGGACTCAATTTACCAATTAAAAGAAATAGATTGACAGAGTGGATTAAGATACAAAATCCAACAATATGCTGTGTATTGAACCCATAAAGAAATTCATAGACTAATAGTTAAAGGGTGGAAAACAATACTTTATACTCCAGGACCTCAGAAAAAAGCAGAGGTAGCTATTCTGTTAGCAGACAATCTGAACTTCAAACGAAAGATGATCAAACAAGATTAAAAGGTCACCACATACTGATTAATGGAAAAATTCAAGAGGAAGAAATAACAGTCACAAATATGTATGCACAAAATATGGGATCACCCAACAATATAAGGAAAATTTTAAAAGACATGAAAATTCTAATAACCAGTATCACAGTCTTACCAGGGGAACTTAATATCCCCTTACTGCAAAAAGATAGGTAAAGCAGACAAAAAAATTAGCGAAGAGGTAGAAGAACTGAACCAAACCTTTGAACAAATGGACTTAGTAGACACATACAGAGTGTTCGTACAGAAAATTGGAATAGGTGACCTATACCGCAACCTGACAAAAGCCATCTATGACAAAACAACAGCCAACATAATTCCAAATGGAGAAAAACTGAAAGCTTTTACTCTTAAATCAGGTACAAGACAAGGATATTCTTTATCACCACTCCTATTTAATATAGTTCTGGCATCATCAGCTAGAGCCATTAGACAAGTGAGAAAAATAAAAGGAATAGGAATAGGTAAAGAAGAAGTTAAACTATCATTATTTGCAGATGAGATGATATTCTACTTGGAAAATCAAAAAAATTCCACCAAGAAGCTCCTAGAATTAATAAACAAATTCAGTAGCATAGCAGGATACAAAGTCAACATCTGAAAATCAATAGCATTCCTCTACACAGGTAAAAAACTCACTGAGAGAGAAATTAGGGCAATGATACACTTCACAATAGCATCCCAAAAAATGAAATACTTAGGAATTAATCTAACAAAGGAAGTAAAAGATCTATTCAATGAAAATTACAACCCTCTAAAAAAAAGAGAGAGAGATCAAAGAGGATTTCAGAAAATTGAAAGATATTCCATGCTCCTGGATAGGAAAAACCCACATTGTGAAAATGGCCATACTCCCAAAATTATTATACAGATTTAATGCAATCCCTAGCAAAATACCATCAACATACCTCATAAGTCTAGAGAGAACATTCTTAAAATTTATTTGAAACCAGAAAAGACCTAGAATAGCAAAGGCAATCTTGGGCAATGAAAGCAAGGCAAGAAACATTATAATCCCCCACTTGAAACTATACTACAAAGCTACTGTGACAAAATAAGCATGGTACTGGCAAAAAACAAAATAAACAACAGACCTAAGGATCAATGGAACAGATTAGAAGACATAGATGCAACTACAAACACACTTAAATATCTTATCTTTGACAAAGCAGCCAAACATGTTCACTGGAATAAAGATAGCCTCTTTAACAAACAGTGCTGGAAAAACTGGCTCTACACATGCTGAAAGCTAGAACTAGACCCAGGTCTATCACCATGCACTAAACTAAAATCAAGATGAATTGAACATATAAACATTAGAACAGCAACATTAAATCTCCTGGAAGAGGAAGGAGGTGAAAATCTTGAAGACATAGGAGTAGGAAGACAGTTCATTAACAAGAACCATGGGAAATACTGCCAGCATCAACAACTTGTTTTCAAAAAATCTTAGTTTTTTCCTTGACTTTTAAAATTTATTTTAAAGAGAGTATAATAATTGAAAAGACATGAGAAGCAGTACATATTTAGAAGACCAAGGTGAGAGGTATTCAACAGTGGGTTTTGTGTTACACATTGCTGTCCTCAATGTAGTTGCTCAGCTCGCAGATATCAGCATACAGAGTTAGTCAAGGTGAAAATGCTAAACATTAACTGCTATTAAAAAAAAAGATGGAAATTATGAGTGCAGTCATCTCAGCCATCCCATATATATACTTGCATGTTTTTCCCTCCTTTCTTTTTTTTTTCCCCAATTTTCTCCTTTTTCTTATCTTCATTGTTTAATCTTATCTTAGTGAGAAGTTTTTGCATGTCAAAAGAAATCACCAATGGAATGAAAAGACAAATCACAAATTGGGAGGAAACTGTAGCCAGTAATCACTCAGACAAAGGACTTCTACCTAAATTATATAAAGAACTAAAAAAATTCAGCCCCCAAAATTTAAAGATCCAATCCAAAATGGGCATATGAACTGATTACACACTTCTCAGAGGAAGAAATACAAGTTGCAGATAAATACATGAAAAAATGTTGTGCAGCACTGGCTATTCAAGAAATGCAAATTAAAACAAAATTGAAATACCATCTCACCCCAGAAAGAATGGCTATGTTAAAGAAATCAAGTAATAACAAATGTTGGAGAGGCTGTGGGGAAAAAGGAACCCTTCTCCACTGCTGGTGGGAATGTAGATTGGTACAACCACTATGCAAGTCAGTGTGGAGACACTTCAAAAAAACTAGGACTGGAAATCCCATCCAATCCAGCCATTCCAAAAACATCATATCATAGTGATATATGTGCACCCATGTTTATAGCAGCACAATTTGTTATAGCCAAATCTTGGAAACAACCAAAATGCCCGACACCTGAGGAATGGATGAAAAAGACGTAGTATTTTTATACAATGGAGTATTACTCAGCAAAAAAGAAAGACAAACTTGAAGCCTTATAGGAACGTGGATGTAACTAGAGACTATCATCATAAGTGAAATAAATCAGACCCATGTGTGTAAATATCAGATTGTCTCCCTAGTATAAGAAACTGAAAGAATAAATAAAACCTGAAAGGAAAAATAGATACAGTAAAACAGAAAGAAATTGAACTTAAGGATTAAACAATGAAGATAAGAAAAAGGAGAAAATTGGGAAAAAAAGAAAGGAGGGAAAAACATGCAAGTATATGGGATGGCTGAGATGACTGCACTCATAATTTCCATCATTTTTTTTTAAATAGCAGTTAATGTTTAGAATTTTCACCTTGGCTAACTCTGTATGCTGATATCTGCGAGCTGAGCAACTACATTGAGGACAGCAATGTGTAACACAAAACCCACTGTTGAATACCTCTCACCTTGGTCTTCTAAATATGTACTGCTTCTCATGTCTTTCCAATTATTATACTCTCTTTAAAATAAATTTTAAAAGCCAAGGAAAAAAATAAGATTTTTTGAAAGCAAGATCCAATATTCGATTATTTCTCCAATCTTTCATAACTGTATCTATTAATCTGATCAAGAGATTTGATGATAAAAATAGATAACATAACCAATCATTGTTAATTAGCCACTCCTGTCTTGAAAATCTATAGCATATGTATTGCTGTACGTTACCCTATTTCTGTTTTTATCTATTCATTTTTGCTTCTATTTTTACTCTTCAAAATAAAATAAAGTTAAATAAAAGAAGAAAAAAGAAGGGAAGAATGGTAGCCATGTTAATTTTATGCAGAGAGTTCTTCAAAGCAAGAAATATTATCAGGGCTAAAGAGGCCAATACATAATAATAGACTGGCCAGTTCTCCAAAAGAACATGCTTACATGTATGCAAAAGAGGACAAAATATACAGAAAAAAAAAACCTACAGTAAATCCCTGACTTAGGAATGAATTACATTCTGGGATAATGCTCATAAGTCAGTTTTGTTCATTTGTTCATAAACCCAATGTTAAACATAAAAATTAAACACACTCAAAAATACAGTAAGTCTTCTACTGTACACAGTCACACTGTGCAGCAAGCACACAGGAGCACAATTGTGACAGTTCCTGGAGGATATGTCAGCTACTCCATGATTTGTTCATGTCAACTGATGTTTATAATGTGAGTTCTGTTTGTATCAGTGAATGTTTGCAATTTGTATGTTCATAAGTCATAATTTATTGTACTAGAACTACAAGAAAAAATCCACTGCTATGGTTGGAAGTTCAGAATCTTTCTATTAAAGATAGACAGATCCAGTGGACCAGACAGTCGTAGTTAGTTGGATATGATTGACATCTATAGGCTAGTTCATAGAGAAGTAGTAGGATACACAGATTCTTCTCAACCTCAGATGGAACATTTATCAAGATAGAGCACGTGTAGGACTGTGAAACACACCTTAACAGGTTTAAAAGAATAGAAGTCACACAACACCTGCCGTCAGACCATAATAGAATTAAACTTGAAAGCAATAGCAGAAAGAAAATTGAAAAATGAAGAAATCCCAAAGCCACACAGAGATGTACAAATATGCCTTTAAATAACAAATGAGAGACCGCCATCACCCAGATCCAGTCCTAGCCCAGGGCCGGTGAATGTGTGGGAGAGCTTCCAGCAACCCTGCACTGTGTGGGAGAGCTTCCAGCAACCCTGCACTGGAGGGACCTGCAGGTCCACGCCCAGGTGCAGTGTGGGTCAGACTCCCTTCTACCCCTTGGGTCCCCACCACCACCACTCTGCTGTACCCCCCACCCTGCTTGCCCAGTAAGAATTTCTGCCTCATTCTGGGGATCTGCAGATCAACCCTAGCCCAGGCCCAGGGAGTGTATGGGAAGGCTACCTCTCCCCCCTACTCCACCTTGTCCCCTCCAGACTCAGCTCAGGCTTGGACTACAGGCCTGGGGTGAAACCCTGAAGCTGCAATCCCTGCAGAGAGTGTAGGGGACAAAGCCACCCAGCTAATCCAGGAGCAGAACATCTTACCAGAGGGGCACAACAGG
>NW_004524614.1:5648743-5650013 GCF_000260255.1 Octodon degus | reverse complement strand
TATGGACTACTGGACTCTTTTAGAACATTTTGCTGAGTTTACACACCTATAATATTTAAATGATGGAACTTAACAAAAAAAGGGGATACAGATGAATGTCCATTTTGTATCTGTGTATTCAAAATTGTTAGATAGATATATACTTACATTCTCTTAATGAATAGAGGGACTTGCTGTAATAGTATTTGTAAGTAGGATATCATGTCTGCATCTTGTACAGCAAATAACCACTAGGAAGAGAGTATGCAATGTGTTAATTTTTGAAACTGTCCTACCAATTTGATTAGAAACTGTCTCATTGCTATTTGTCTCTCAATAAAATTGTGGGAAAAAAATGACAAATAAGAAAAAGAAGAAATCTCAGGAAAAATTTGATGTTTCAAGTAAATAAAAGTGAAAACATAAAAAAAAGAAAGCATATCTTATCCAAATTTGTGGGATGTAACAAAACTAGTACTCTGATGGAGACATAACATTAAATATATGGTAGAAAAGAAGGGTTGAAAACAAAAATGTAAGCTTCCACCACAGGAAACTAGAAAAAAGAACACATTAAATCCAAAGTCAGATGGGAAAAGAAATAAGACTTGAAACATAAATAAATGCTATTGAAAACAGGAGGCCTGGGAGGTAGCTCAGTGAAATAAGTGCTTGCCTGGTGAGCGCAAGGTCCTGAGTTCATATCCTGGTCCCACCAAAAAATAAATACATAAATAAATAAAATTTCCACTTTTAGCAAAAGAAAAAACAGGAAATTTACACAGAAAACTTGGTGGAACCAAAAGCTGTAAATTTTTTTTGCAAAAACTAATAAAATTGATTTCTATAACCCTGTAGCAAGGCAGAATGAAAATGAGAGAGAAAAGTACTTATTGTAGGAAGAGATGATATTACTGTAGATCCTATGAACATTAGAAGGAACAGAAATTAATACTATTATTAAAGCACCTGCTTAGGCAGATGAGGAGTCAGAGGTTAGATCCCCAGCCTGCCATGCCAGCCCCAAACTCAGGGCTGAGACAGCAATTGAGGCTGGGCTTTGTGGCGTTTGCCTATAATCCCAGCACTTGGGAAGCTGAAAACAGTAGAAACACTACAAATCTGACATGTGTAGTGAGACCCTGTAGACCCTGTAGACCTTGCACTAAATTAAAAAAAATACTATGAATAACTCTCTGCCCAAATTTAATAATCCGGATGAAATGAGCTAATTCCTGAAATGCAATCTGCAAAAATAATATAAAAAGAAATGGATGGGCCTGGGGATGTA
>NW_004524614.1:5635699-5648581 GCF_000260255.1 Octodon degus | reverse complement strand
AGAGAGAGAGAGAGAGAATCATAAGGAATAGCCTATATGTACTAAGCAATTAAATCAATAAATAATAACTTTCGAGAACAGAAAGTACTAGACTCAGATGGATCCACTGGTGAATTCTACCAACCATTTAGGCAAGGAATGATACCAATTCTCAGTAACTATTATATAATAATGTTGCATGGATGTTCAGTACTGTCCTTATGTCTGCAAACTCTCATTCACGTTCCATAATTTCACCAGGACAGGATTGGTTCTGCTATAGCGGCCTGTAGATCACTTGGAAATTCTCTTCTTTCTCATGCAGTTAGCTGAGGGGTGACAGCTTCCCACCACTGCTCCTTTCCCCACATTGAATGCATGGTCCAAGTGGGGAACAGGAGAAACAACAGCGTAGCGTTCCCTCCTACTGCCTTGGCATCATCCAGTTTGTCCAACATACCACTTACATTTGTTGCTCGGATGGACACTTTTTGGCCAGAACTATTCAGATGAGAGCATTAACTGAAGACAATCAAACCAGCGCAGGATCCCCGGGTGCTGCAGGATCACATGAATAGAGCATTATCTCTGTCATATGCCCTGTCCTCGCACTCCTGTTTCATTGATTTCATGGTTCTGTTTTTAAACTTTTTCCTAGTTTGAAGAGATTGGGAATAATTTTCTTTCATTTAGTTACATTTTCTTCTAAATTCTTTGCCAATCTTAATCTTGTCTTCCTGTCTGCTTGTTTCTATTTCTTTCTTTCTTTCCTTCCTTCCTTCCTTCCTTCTTCCCTCCACCCTTCTCTCCTTCCTTTTCTGTCAGCATTTTACACAGTTATTATCACAGTTATTATATTGTTTTTCATCTTGAACAATTCACTCACACCTTCTATTTTTTCTGATATAATTTGCATAACTTTTTAAATACTTTTTTCCCCACTTAAATCTTAAAACCATTTTTTTCCTTCAAGATAACATTCAGGATAAATATTCCACATACGTACTTTTAACAGAGGATATAATGAGAAGGGGAGAGTGTATCTGCAACGTGCTATCATGTCTGTTAGAGCATATGATCCTTTTCTGTCTTCTAAAATTTTGTTAAAGTGCTCATACCACGCCTCACTTTTTTTTTTTTTTTTTTTGTACCAGGTATTGAACTCAGGACCTTGTACTTGCCAGGCAAATGCTTATTCTACTGAGCCATCTCCCTGGCTCCCATGTTGCCAATGAAAAGGTGTTCATGCTCAGAGCTGTTTCTTACAGTATGTTTGCTACTTTCCCATCACTATCATTCATTATGCAGGACAGGGAAAAGATAGAGACAGTCATGTAACTTGCTCTTCTCCAATGAAAATTAGGGAAAAATACTGGTGGGAGATCTTAGAATCATTGTACTTAACTGGTAAGGATTTTGATGCTGGGGTTGGATTAGAATCCTAACTCTTCTGTGCTAGTCATCTCTAGTCTAGAAGTTCCTTTACTACTAACATTTTAGTGTATTTCATTAAAGCTATAGCTCTATGCTCACCTGTTGGCTGTTTGTTAATATCTGGGGACTGATTTTCATGAGCTCTCTCTTTAGGTATTAAAGAAGGGAAATTGTTTGATACAAATCTCATCTATAATTTCAGTGATGCATCTCTTCAATGAAAATTGTGATTTTTTAATATGTAAATAATTATCAATCTAAGTTTCCAAAATGGCTTGTATGATTTAGTTCAGACTTTCCTTGTAATTTATGAAAAATCCAGAGTGTATCTGTAGTTTTGGCCCTCTTAACAATTTTTGTCTCCTCTGCCTTTTTTTTTCTTTATCTGTCCTATTAAAAGACTTTCTGTTTAGTTTCAAAGTCTCACTAAATTGAAATTCTAAAATCATTTCAGACCTGTTCTCTATCCTTACTGAATTTTTAACAGAGGAACAAATAACACAAAATTAAGCTTTAATTGACATGTTTTGATTAGAAGGTAAAAATGTAGCTTTAAACAGGCATAGTGGTGCATACCTGTAATCCCAGCATTCAGGAAGCTGAGGTAGAAGGATGGAGAGTCAGCAGCCAGCCTGAACTACAGAGTTCCAGGCTAGTCTGGACTACCTAGTGAAACCCTGTCTCAAAAAAGAAAAATAGCTTTAAGAATTAAAGCAGTCAAGAATAAATAGTATATAAGTTTGTTGGAATTGTTTAACAAAATATCACAGATTACAAGTGGTATAAATAACAATTTATTATTATTATTATTATTATTATTATTATTATTATTATTATTTTGCCATTCTGGAGGCCAGAAGTCCAAGATTAAGGGATTGGAAGATTTGATTTCTTTCTTCTCTCTTTAGTTCACGGGTGGGTGTCTTCCCCATACCGTCACACAGTTTTCTGTGTGTGAGTGTCTCTGTCCAGTTTCCTTTACTGTTAAGAACAATACTTAGACTTGATTATGACCCAATCAATGACCTCCACAATGACCTCTGTAAAGACTGCCTAACACAGTCACATCCTACATACTGCAAGTTAGGAATTCAGCATATAACATTGCTCGACATAATTCAGCCTATAACGTGGTTAAGAGATTTTCTCACTCCTTGTGGAAACAGTTAAGAGTAAAAGTATACAATGGTTCAGACACAAAAAGGGATCTTATTTTCTCTCTTGAAACAATCTATAGGGGTGGGCAAAATAGCTCAGCAGATTAAAGCATCTGCAAGCAGGCTCAGCGGCCTGGAGTTTGATCCCTGGACATGCCATGCCCACCCTGTCCCTGGGGCAGGTTGAGACCGCAATTGAGACTGGGTATGGTGGTGCACGCCTAAATCCTAGCTCCTGGGAGGCTCTAAACAGGTGGATCACTATGAGTCTGATCTAGTAGTGAGACCCTGAACACCCTGTAGACCTTCCCTAAAAAAAAAAAAAAAAAAAAAAAAAAAAAAAAAAAAAAAAAAAAGAAACAATCTAGAGGTAGATTGATTTAGGGCTTTTCCCAAGTCATCCAGAGATCCAAATCCCTCTTGTTCATTGATTTTTCCCTCTGGACTAGAGCTTGTATGCAGGGAGCTTTGAACTAGATTGCCCAGGTTGGCCTCTAACTTGTGATGCTCCTGTGTCACCCTTCAGAGTAACTGGAATGATAGGCATGGGCCCTGGCCTCTGGAGACAGCTCTGCTCTCTTATCCCCTCCTCCCGCTTGCAGTGTCTGCCCTTGGCTGCTACTGAGTAAGCTCCCTGCCTTCCTAGCATACCTTCCTGCTGGAGCCAAGGAAGTCTTTTATCTTTTCATGCCCAAAGTCTTCATTTCTGTGTCAGGACATTAGACTGACAACTGGAAAGTTTCTTTTGTGGTATTGGAGGATTCTCTTAGGTGAATGCCAACTTCTAGGTGTAGTCAACTTCCTCCAATTATCTGACATTAGTCACAGTGAAGCAAAGCCATGCTTTAAGTGGTTCTTCATCTGCAAGGCTGGACAATTTGGCTACAGAAGAAAATCTGGTTTCTGGGACTGATGAACTGCTAACTTAGTTTGTAGACTTACTTGAATACATCACTTAATGTTTGGGGGTGTTATTTTCTTCATTTAAAGGAATGAGTCATGGGACTTTTCTAGGCTCAAATTGTTCTTTTGTTGGTTGTTAATTATAATTGCTATTCTTCTGAGATGTTGAAATCAGAATTCCTACTCTTTCTTCTCCCACCATAATTTAAACATGTTAAGTGGGACAGAATTTTAAGCACAAAGAATGAAATAAGCAAAGGCCAAAACAACCTGCAGCTGGGCCAGCTGGACAAGAGGGATTGATGGCCCAAGGAGGCAAGGCCAATAGCCTGTCACTTTGTGCTTCCTCTAGCGTTTTGAACAAAGCCCTTTTCCTCTGGATTCTTCTTAGTTTTTAGCCTAGCCAATGTGCAGAATAATTAAATTGGGCAGGCAGGCTCAAGACAAGTTGCAGGAAGAGAACATCTGCCAGGTACTGGAGGGACACTTCTCATCCACCAGTGTCATGCCTGGCATTTCATGGGGCAGTGATAAAGTTTCAGCAAGTCTCAGTGATCCTGGTAGCTGTTAAATGAAGCATTTGTCCATACATGTGGAATTCTACAGAATGACACTGTAATAACCTGTTACTCAGCCCTGTGGTGACGGGTGATTAGAAAGCCACCAAAGGAAAGTAGAGCTCAGGACGAAGGGGACACAGCAAAGTCATCAAAATGAGATTCACTCTGCATGGCATCTTGGCCAGTCAAGGTTATCTTTGATTTAGTGAGATGGGTTTTCATACATAAAGCTTAGGTTTTACAGTGGAGTTTATCAACAGAAGCCTGTGGGCTATGGTACTGGACTAGGATGGAGAAGAAAGGGAAGAGGGGAACACGACAGTATGGAGTTGGTCCTGCTGTGCCTTGTTTTCAGATGTCTCCCCCAAAGCCTCGTGCAGTCATACATGGGGTTTTTTCAGAGGTGGCTGAATCTAGAGTGTGTATCTCTGGAATTGATTCATGGTGCAGTTCTAGGATCAAGGGCACTAGAATTAAGGGTGTGAGCACTGCCTGCCTTGAATGGTTTCTCTTCTCAGGGACATTCTACCTTGGAGGTACCATCTTATAGACTGGGAACTCCACAAACTGTGACCAAACAAAACTTCTACCCATTGGCTTTGGGTGTTGGATGTTTTGGCTCAGCAATGAGAAATGTAATTGAGATAGAACTTGGTACCAGAAAAATGAAGTTGTAATTGTGATTAGACCTGACCATGTGGTTCAGGAGCCCTTAGGACTGGCTTGTGGGAAGAGTTTGGAAAGGTTTGCAGATACCTGCTGAGAAAGTAGAGCTGAAATACCTTAAGCTTTACTTGATGGGAGATTCTGGTCAGAACCAGGAAGCCCAGAAGCCTGATAGATATCTTGCTAGTGAAGACCAGGCTCTGAAAAAGCCCTACCTATGACCTCATGAGGCTTTGGGGGAACATCTAAACACAAGCCACAAGAATCTCATTTGTTGATTCTCAGAACTATTTTTTTTAGAAATCAGAGTTCTATTCAGAAAAGCCTTTGCCTACATCTATGGTTTTAAGAGTTTTACCTGGACCAGCCAAATAACTCAGCGGATTAGAGAATCTGCTTAGGCAGATGTAGTGGCCAGGATTCCGCAGCTTGCTGTGCCGGCCCCGCCCCTGGGGTGCACGGGGATAACAATTGAGATTGGGTGTGGTGGCGCACGCTTGTAATCACAACTCTTGGAAGGTTGAACACAGGCAGATCACTATGAGTCCGATCTATGTAGTGAGACCCTATAGACCCTGTTGTCTCTTACTAAAAAAAAATACAAAAAAAAAAATTAAAAAAATTAAAAAGTCTAGTAAAACTGGAAGTGGTAAAAGAGTTTCATTTATTTTGTCTTCCACCGGGTTAAGTGTTTGAACTTGAACAATTAGTTCATTGATCTATGTAGACTTTAGTCTAAAATACAATGAGAATACGGGTCTAGATTCAGTCTTCTGAAAGTTGATAGCCAGTTTTCCTGCAGTATTTATTTAAAAATCTGTCTATCCTCCAGTGTATATTTTTGACCTCTTTGTCAAAGATCAAATAGTTGAATGTACTTAGGATTGTTTCTGTATCCTCTGTTCTGTTCTCATGTTTTAATGCTAGTGCCATACTGTTTTCATCACAGTAGCTTTGTAATATAATTTTATGTGTGGGATAGTGATGCCTCTGGTATGTTGTACTGGCATTACCATTTAGTCCTAGAGACTGTCTTATTTCTTCCTTGATTTCTTCTGTGACACACTGTTTAATTAAGAGTGTGTTTAGTTTCTAGGCATCCACATAACTTCTGTTTTATTTTGTTGCTGATTTCTAAATTCATTGTGCTATAATCTGTTAATATGCAAGGTATAATTTCAATTCTTTTGCACTTTCTTAAGCTTTCTTTATTGGCTGGTGTGTGTTCTATTTCGGAGAAATTTCCATAAGTTACATGCACTGCTGAAAAGAATGAGTATTTTGTTGTTCTTTGGTGGAATACTCTGTAGATAGCCATTACATTTGTTTGTTCAAAGATTTGGTTTGATTCTAATATTTATTTGTTGATTTTTTGGTCTATTTGATCTATTTGTGATAGTTGGGTATTAAGGTTCTCCACTATAATCGTGCTTATGTTTATCTGATCTTTTATGTCCAGTAGTACCTGTTTTATGCAGTTGAGTGCACCATTATTTGGTGCATATATGATAATAATTGTTACCTCATCCTGTTGGATTATTACCTTAACCAGTATATGCAGTCCTTCTTTGCCTCTCCTCATCAATGTTTACTTGAAGTCCACTTAGTCTGGATATAGGATAGCTACCCATGTGGGGTTTTTTCAGATTCTTGTTGAATGGAATATTGTTTTTTCTATCCCTTGATATTTATCTGTGAGGTTTTTATTTTCTTTTTCCCTTCTGGTTAAATGTATTTCTTGTGTCCAGCACACTGTTGGATTTTGTTTTTTAATCTATCCTGCCAGTGTTTTTTTTTTTTTTTTTGATTGGGGAATTGAGACTATTCACACTGAAGGATACTACTGAAATGTATCGATTTGTTCCTGTCATTGATTTATTTTCTTGTTGCTGATTCCCTGTCTTTCTTTCCTACTTAATCATTCATTCTACCTGGTATATTCATCTATTAGACCTTTAGTCATTGTTAGCTTAATTTTTCTTTCTCTAGTGCATCCTTGAAAATCTTTCAGACTTTTGGTATGATGGTCATCAATTCTTTTATTATGAAAGTATCTTATTTCTTGATCAATTTTAAAGGACAGTTTTGCAAGATATATCGTCTCTTGTATTATATACATTTACAAATTTACTATGATGAATGTGATCATTATGTACACCTAAAACATACCAATAAACTTAATTCATTAAATAAAGATACAGCATCTTGAGTCAGAATTTGGGGGAGGTACAGCATAGAAATACTTTATTCCATGCTCTCCCAGTCTTTAAGGTTTATGTTAAGAATTCTGCTATAATTCTAATTCCTTTACACTGATTTGTTGCTTTTTCTAACAGCTTTTAAGATTCTGTTTTTGCTGTGCACTTCTGGGATTTTGACTATGGTGTATTGTGGAAGGTTTCTTTTCTGATCATGGCTATTGAGAGTTATGTATGCTTCATTTATGTGTGATGTTAGATACTTTTACATCATTTGGAAAATTTCTTGCTATTATTTCAGCAAACACATTTTATACCATTTGTGTTATCTTCTGATTTTTCAATAATTCCATTTTTTTTGCTTACTGCTCTCTCATTCCTGAGACAAAAAGCCAACACCCAAAATTAAGAAAGAGAAGTTTTACTTAGCTCAGTTTGTGGAGGTTCCAGTCCATAACCAGCTGGTTCCAAGGCACAGGGGCAACTGTTTAAGGTAGCAGAAGACAGAAAAACTAACAAAAGCAAGCAGCAGGAGGTAAGCCTTATTTCCTCCCTTCTATTGTATGCCAGCTATCTGCCCACACCATCTCCTTGTCCTCTTCTTCCACAAGCTCAGGATATTTACAAAGTGAGGACCCTGACTTCTTGCTGATTTGCTTAGTTAAACATCTGAACTTCTCAAGCTGATACTATGTATCTATCAACCATTATACCATTTAATCTTAGATTAGTCTTTGCATCACCTAGGAGCTGTTAATCCATTTTCGCCTCTTGTTTTTAAGTTATCTATCACTAACTGATCACTAACAGTATCTCAGTCTTATAGTCTGAGACAGTTCTGATGCTGGTTACTTCTGCTGTCCATAATCTCAATAGAATTTTTACTCTTCTTGATTTCAATCTGGAACCCTTTTGTAGATTCTAATTCTTTTTCAATCCTGGTTATGTATGTTTTGCATTATTTTGTTTAGCTCTTCTACCTTTGTGGTACTGTTTTGTTTCTTTTTTTTTCCAGTAAGCCATAATTTTTTTTTTTTTTTTTTTTTTTTTTTTGCAGAACCAGGGATTGAACTCAGACCCTTGTGCTTGCTAAGGAAGCGCTTATTCCACTGAGCCATCTTCCCGGCCCCTAAGCCATAATTTTTTGTGGAAACAGCCACTTAAAGGCCTGAGCTAGGGCCAGGCCCCCTCATAATTTTTTAATGATAGAAACAGCACAAATTTCAAGCTGCAATGACTTTTTGAGATAGGTTCTCTCTATGTAGTTCAGGCTGGCCTTTAGCTCACTTTATAATCCATACTGGTCTCAAACTCACAATGACCTGATTCTATTGTCTCTGCCTTCCAGGTGCTGGGATTGCAGGCATGCACTGCCTTGCCTGACTGCAGTGATTTTTAAACACCAAAAAAGTCCTCTTTCCAGATGACTCTGTTGCTAGTTCCATCATAGCATTTACATAATCATTGAGGCTGTTCTTCAAGACTCAGCTCTCCTTTGACCCCAACACATTTGCTTCTGACATAAACAATTTTATGTCCTTAACTTCTATGCCTGTTTCATCAACCTCTTCTTCTTCACTCTCCTCTTGTCACTTGTGGGTTTAACATTCAGATTCAATAGTGCAGTGGGACACAGAGTCATCACTCAAAACTCAATAGCATTCCAGTATACAAGTAACAAGTTCACACAGGAAGAAATTATGGAAAGCACACCCTTCATGATAGCATCTAAAAAATGGAATACTTAGGCATTCATCTAACAGAGGATGTAAAATATCAGTAAAATGAAAATTACAGTACTCTAAAAAAGGAGATTGAAAAGGATATCAGAAAATGGAGACAAGGGAGATAGCTCAGCCATCTAAGGTGTCTGCTTAGGTGAACTTAGGCAAAGCTCAGGGACCATGGTTTGATCCCTGGCATCACATGCCATGCCAGCCCTGCCTCCAGGGAGGGCTGAGCCAGCCACACACAAAAGCAAGCAAGCAAGCAAGCAAGCAAGCAAGTAATGAAGAAAGAAAGAAAGAAAAAAGAAAATGGAAGGATGGGAAGAACCAACATAGTGAAAATGGACATTCTCTCAAATCTGCTATACAAATTTAATGCAATCCCAGTCAAAAACTATTAGCATACTTCACAGGTCTAGATAAAATACTCTTAAAATTCAAGAGAACTGTAATAGCAAAAGCAATTCTGAGCAACAAAGGCAAGGCAGGAGACATCACAGTCCCAACCTGAAATTATACCACAAAGCTACTGGGATAAAATCAGCATGGTTTTGGACAAAAAAAATATATAGGCCCCAGGATCAGTGGTACAGAAGAGAAGATGCAGGCATGAACCCAAACCTACTCAGTCACCATATCTTCGACAAAGGAGTGAAACATGTTCACTGGAAGAAAGACAGTATGTTTAATAAATGGTGCTGGAAAAACTGACTATCCACATGCCAAAGGCTAAAACTAGGCCCATGTTTATCACACATGCTTTATTTTTTTTTTCAAATTGGTAGGACAGTTTCAATAATTAACACACTGCATATACTCTTCCTAGTGGTTAATTGCTGTACAAGATGCAGACATGATATCCTATTTACAAACACCATTAGAACAAATCCCTCTATTCATTAAGAGAATGTAGCTATATATCTATCCTAACCACTTTGAATACACAGATACAAAATGGACATTCATCTGTATACCCTTTTTTTGGTAAGTTCCGTTATTTGAATATTATAGGTGTGTAAACTCAGCAAAATATTCTAAAAGGGTCCAGTAGCCCATAATAGTATTGGGTCTTCTGCTTAACTGGCAATGTCAGAAATTGTTAACCTGAGTCCCCCACAGCTCATCATAACAGCATGGCTTTACTTTTTATACTTCTTTTTTATACTTTTCTGCTGGATGGTTAAGACCAAGGTAAAGCAGGACCTATGCAACAAGAGTTGTAGCTTTCGGGTCTAATAAGGTCAGTCAAATCCCCTCAGGATTTTTCCTGAGATCCTGTACCTCAGATTGTAGAACCTTTGTCAGTGTCAGCCATGTGGATGAGTCACGGCCATTGCTTGGCCAATGTATCACACATGCTTTAAACTAAAGTCAAAATGGATCAAAGATATAAATATTAAAGCAGAAACAATAAATTTACTGGAAGATAAAATAGAAGTTATAGGTGTAGGCAGAAACTTCATGAATAAACCCAGACTGCTAGAGAAATATTTTTTTAAAAAATCAACAAATGGGATCTCAGTTTATTAAAGAGCTTTTCTACAACAAAAGAAACCACCAAGAGAATAAAGATACAGTTCACAGAATGGGAAAAATTATAGCCAATTGTCCCTAAGACAAAGGAATTATATATAGAACATATGAAGAATTGAAAAAAAGACTCCTGAGATTCAAAAACCCAACCTAAAAATGAGCATCTGAGACGAATACATATTTCTCAGATGAAGAAATATAAGTGCAAATAAATGTATGGTAACATGTTCAACATCATTGGCCATTTGAGAGACGCAAATTAAAACAACACTTAGATTCGCCCCATAAAGAATGGCTATCATCAGGAAATAAACAAATAACAAATGCTGGCAGGGCTGTGGGGAAAAAAAAAAGGAGCCCATCTCCACTGTTGGTGAGAGTGTAGACTGGTACAATCACTATGGAAATGAGTATGGGTGTTATGGTTTGTGTCTCGTTGTCCCCCCAAAGCCTCATGTAGTCATGGGGTGAGGACTTCTAGAGTTTGTGTTAACTCATGATCCACTGGGATTATGTGCGATCCAAGGCTGGGATTATGGGTCTTAGTACTGCTGGGATTACCCATAGGTGGGTAAATACTGGGAAGTACCTATAGGTGTGAGTACTTCCCCTACCCTGGGGCAGGTAATTTGCATTGCAATGTAAGGTGGGAAGAGAAGTTAGCTGCTTGAGCTGCTGCTACCCCTCCCTTGCTCTCTTGCTCTTTGCCGCTGCCATGAAAGGTTGCTTTCTGCTGTGTGCTGCTCTGCGTTGGACCCAGATGAGTATGGACTGAAACCTCCAGTAACTGTGAGCTAAATAAACCTTTCCTTCCTTCATTTTGAGTGTCGGGTATTTGTCCCTGCAACAGGAGAAAAGTAACTAAGACAATGGGAAATCCCTTAAAAAGCTAGGATTAGAGGTTCCATTTGACCCATGTGGTCCCCTTCTGGATATCTTCCCAGAACAATCAAAAACATTATACTACAGCAATGTATGTGAACCCAAGTTTATAGCAGCATAATTTGTCATAGCTAAATCTTGAGAACAACCCAAATGCCCATCAACTTCAGGAATTGATGAAAAAGATGTTTTTCATATAATGGAGTATTACTCAGCCATAATGAAGAATAAGCTGAAGACTTTTGTAGATAAATGGATGCAACTTGAGACCATACTCATAAGTGAGATAAATGAGATCTATATGTGTAAACATCGTTTGTGTCGCTGTGAGATATCGAATAAGTAAATAAGATCCAAAATGTATAATAGATATTAGGAATTGGGAAGAAACTGTTCAAAAGGAGAATCTATAATGGGGAAAAGGGAAAAGGAAGAAAGGGAAAAGTAAAAACTATATTTATATACCAGATAGTTACACAGCTAGTTTTTCTTCATTGAAAAGAAAGGTTTGTGCTTGTGTTATTTGGACAAAACATTATGCTTATATCTTGTACTCTCCACACTAACTACTACAAAGGCAACTATATGCAATATGTTAATTACTATAACTCCTATTGTTCTGAAACTCTATTTTTATTTTTTTTTCTGTTTAATATAAAAAATTTACAAACAAAAACAGAAAACTGTTTTTAAAGGTTAGAGAAAAGAGTCCTAGGTTATTGAGTGTTATAGTGTATATCTAGTTGTCCCGCCAAAGCCTCATGCAGTCATTGGGGAGGCTTCTAGAATTTGTGATTCATTCATGATCCAATGTAGGGATTATGGGTTTGAGTCATACACCTGCCCTGGGCTGGGTAATCTGTATACAGTATAAGGGAATGAAAGAGGCTTGCTAGCTGCTGCAACCACTGCTCTTCCCTTTGCTCTTTGCTGTCTTCCACTGCCATGAGATGCTGTCCTCTGCCATGTGACACTCTGTCTTGGAGCCAGCTGAGCATGGACTGAAACCTTCAGTAACTGTGAGCTAAATAAACCTTTTCTGCCTTAATTCTGGGTGTCAGGTATTTTGTCCCAGCAACAAGAGAAGAGTAACCATTACACTGAGTGCATAGTTTCTTCCCAAGCTCTTCAGTCTTAGGGTCGAGCCAGTCACAACTCTGGCTAACTTTAGTGACTACAGGTCTTTGGGGTGCCCTCCTGGCACTATAGGCCCTGCAGCTCATTTTCCCCAGACTCTGGCTCCTGTCCCCCTCCTTTCACATACATTTTTAGTCTAAATTATAATATTTCAAAAAGATTAAAAGATGGCGGCAGGCTAGAAGGTGAGCCCTAACTCTCTGTGTCTATTGAGCCACTGTGATCACTTGGGATAGTTCTGTCTCGTTTTATGTAGAGTGTTTTTGTTTTTCCCTATCTGTATATTGCTATTGCAACTATTATATCTAACAGCTTCAAAGTATTATTTGAAGCTTCCATATGATAAAATATTCTAAAGTGGATTGAATTTGTCTGGAATGTTAGGTGCAGGTGCACATGCATGCTCACACTCATCCGTATTCTTGCTTTACTCAAGGCCTCCACCAGCTCAGTGAAAATGGCCTAGCTGAGCAGTCATGGGCAATTTCTGTAGTCAGGGTTCACAGGGGAAAACATTTAATACAGAACATATAACTTATAGAATTATTTTATACTATTCACCCAGAGTCAAATGCAAAATGGTGCAGGAAATCTGTCCACACATTAGAGACCCAAACAATCCAGCTGAGGGCCTGCACACCAAGCAATGTCCTTTGCAAGCTCGGCTGGAGGACTACAGTCCATGACAATGCCTCTTGCAAATCTG
>NW_004524614.1:5626639-5635599 GCF_000260255.1 Octodon degus | reverse complement strand
TAACTGTGAGCTAAATAAACCTTTCCTTCCTTCATTTTGAGTGTCGGGTATTTGTCCCTGCAACAGGAGAAAAGTAACTAAGACAATGGGAAATCCCTTAAAAAGCTAGGATTAGAGGTTCCATTTGACCCATGTGGTCCCCTTCTGGATATCTTCCCAGAACAATCAAAAACATTATACTACAGCAATGTATGTGAACCCAAGTTTATAGCAGCATAATTTGTCATAGCTAAATCTTGAGAACAACCCAAATGCCCATCAACTTCAGGAATTGATGAAAAAGATGTTTTTCATATAATGGAGTATTACTCAGCCATAATGAAGAATAAGCTGAAGACTTTTGTAGATAAATGGATGCAACTTGAGACCATACTCATAAGTGAGATAAATGAGATCTATATGTGTAAACATCGTTTGTGTCGCTGTGAGATATCGAATAAGTAAATAAGATCCAAAATGTATAATAGATATTAGGAATTGGGAAGAAACTGTTCAAAAGGAGAATCTATAATGGGGAAAAGGGAAAAGGAAGAAAGGGAAAAGTAAAAACTATATTTATATACCAGATAGTTACACAGCTAGTTTTTCTTCATTGAAAAGAAAGGTTTGTGCTTGTGTTATTTGGACAAAACATTATGCTTATATCTTGTACTCTCCACACTAACTACTACAAAGGCAACTATATGCAATATGTTAATTACTATAACTCCTATTGTTCTGAAACTCTATTTTTATTTTTTTTTCTGTTTAATATAAAAAATTTACAAACAAAAACAGAAAACTGTTTTTAAAGGTTAGAGAAAAGAGTCCTAGGTTATTGAGTGTTATAGTGTATATCTAGTTGTCCCGCCAAAGCCTCATGCAGTCATTGGGGAGGCTTCTAGAATTTGTGATTCATTCATGATCCAATGTAGGGATTATGGGTTTGAGTCATACACCTGCCCTGGGCTGGGTAATCTGTATACAGTATAAGGGAATGAAAGAGGCTTGCTAGCTGCTGCAACCACTGCTCTTCCCTTTGCTCTTTGCTGTCTTCCACTGCCATGAGATGCTGTCCTCTGCCATGTGACACTCTGTCTTGGAGCCAGCTGAGCATGGACTGAAACCTTCAGTAACTGTGAGCTAAATAAACCTTTTCTGCCTTAATTCTGGGTGTCAGGTATTTTGTCCCAGCAACAAGAGAAGAGTAACCATTACACTGAGTGCATAGTTTCTTCCCAAGCTCTTCAGTCTTAGGGTCGAGCCAGTCACAACTCTGGCTAACTTTAGTGACTACAGGTCTTTGGGGTGCCCTCCTGGCACTATAGGCCCTGCAGCTCATTTTCCCCAGACTCTGGCTCCTGTCCCCCTCCTTTCACATACATTTTTAGTCTAAATTATAATATTTCAAAAAGATTAAAAGATGGCGGCAGGCTAGAAGGTGAGCCCTAACTCTCTGTGTCTATTGAGCCACTGTGATCACTTGGGATAGTTCTGTCTCGTTTTATGTAGAGTGTTTTTGTTTTTCCCTATCTGTATATTGCTATTGCAACTATTATATCTAACAGCTTCAAAGTATTATTTGAAGCTTCCATATGATAAAATATTCTAAAGTGGATTGAATTTGTCTGGAATGTTAGGTGCAGGTGCACATGCATGCTCACACTCATCCGTATTCTTGCTTTACTCAAGGCCTCCACCAGCTCAGTGAAAATGGCCTAGCTGAGCAGTCATGGGCAATTTCTGTAGTCAGGGTTCACAGGGGAAAACATTTAATACAGAACATATAACTTATAGAATTATTTTATACTATTCACCCAGAGTCAAATGCAAAATGGTGCAGGAAATCTGTCCACACATTAGAGACCCAAACAATCCAGCTGAGGGCCTGCACACCAAGCAATGTCCTTTGCAAGCTCGGCTGGAGGACTACAGTCCATGACAATGCCTCTTGCAAATCTGCATCAAGATTACACTGGGGGGCCAGGGAGATGGTTGGGCTGGGGAGATGGCTCAGGCGAATAAGCGCTTCCCTGGCAAGTGCAAGGGCCTGAGTTCAATCCCCTGTGCTGCCAAAAGAAAGAGAAAGAAAGAAAGAAAGAAAGAAAGAAAGAAAGAAAGAAAGAAAGAAAGAAAGAAAGAAAGAAAGAATTGCACTGGCCCAAAGGCTAGTGGTGGAAGCTGTAAAGTCTGTGCCAGTGGGATGAAGGATCTGTACCAGCAGGCTAAGGGATCTGCACTGGAGCTAGGAAGCAATGCTCAAGATAAGAAGCAGAGCTTCCCAATAAAGAACCAGAGCCATCCTCCGTGACAGGAGAGTCCCAAGCTCCTCTGATAATAGATGCATTACTAGCAGGAGAGCCGGCATGACAAACTTCTCCAGGAGAATCACCTGCGCACCATCTTCCCCTCCAGTTTTCTTCTTATACTGTTCATTACAGTCCTCAAATGGGCCTTCCACACCCATCACCATACTAATTCAGTTCAGCTGGGTTTACAAGTACCCATTAGTTAATCCACCACAGAAATGGTTCAGGTCATAGTACATGGTCCTGGAAATATATTTTTTTCATTTATTAAATATTTTAAGCCCATGCTCTATACATAATATTGTGCTAGTGTGATTAAAATAGTCATATGGAAGATATAAGTACTGCCAGAGAGGACCTTTTAATAAATTTGAGAAGGCTAGGCTTACATGAAATATTAGGAAAGGATCATAAGACAATTAAAAATGAGATATAGTTGTGAATGCTGTTTACTTATTTTTTATGAAATTGGGGATGACTTTGAAGATAGTAACATTAATATCAGTGAGAGAAAACATTATGAAAAAGAAAAAAATAGAATAAAGCTAGTTGTGTGAGGCAGATTATCTGGGGGAGATAGCAGTTGAGGATAGGAGGTGCTAGACAACAAGGGGCGAAGTCTATGAATAAGGTTTGGGGTATTTGAATATTTGATAGACGCATTTAATGTGCTTTATCTTATCAATACAAAGAAGGGCTGGTTTAGAATTCTTAGACTGGCAGATAATAAATTTAAGGACAATGAGATTGAAGGGAAAGGAATAAACTAGTGAGAAATGAACTTATGAAGAAACAAAGCATTAAGAAGTGACAGTTTGGGGAGACAACAGGCCAGGAGAACTCTGGAGCATAAGAGAGTGATGAGGAAGATCCTGGAAGAACTCAGGGGTCTAAGGTACCAAAGCACTGCCTGATGGGGACTCTGAGGAGGTTGCTGGGTGGGTTCCACCACATGGAGGGGAGTAGGCAACTAAAAGCGACCAACTCTGTGTTCCTGATTAAGCCAAGGCAGTTTTTGCTCAGATGCAAAACAGAAATGCAATGGATCACTGTACTGTAATTCTGAAAAAAACTGAATATACATAAAATAGAGATTGATGATGTAGTGATGGTGGAGGCATGATGACAGGTGACTAACAGATGGTAGAGATAGGTAATATAATTATTGATTAGACAGATAGATAAATAGATAGATGATAGATAGATGGATAGATAGATAGATAGATAGATAGATGTAGAAATGGATGATAGATTAGATAGGTAAATAGATTACACAGACCAACACATGTATCAGTAGATGACAGATAGGTAGATATGTAATTTCGTAGATGGGTAGGCAGACAAAGTTTTGTGTAATTGCTGGCCTCTGACTAGGAAGTTCATTGAAGCCATGGATTTCATTTCTATCTCTCAGTAAGAAGAGATAATTAGCAGAGTTCTCCATGCTTACCCTTCCTTCTTCAAAATTCCCCTTATGCCAGGCACACCCTCAGAGCAGGTCGGCGACTGGCTATGGAAATGGAAGACCAGCCCTTTCCTTCCTTCTCCTCTTCCAAGCTCCTCCTAGACAAACTGGCAACAAGAGCAGCAGCAGAAATCCCAGGGGATCCCAGAACCTTTCTGTCCCAGGCTACCAGTTCAGTGCAGAAACCTTCCCTATCTCTCACTTAGTATACTCAGTGGAATAAATATATGGTACATCTGCCATTGGTAAGAAAGTCAAATCCCTCAGCTTTTCAACCTTTCCTGGAGGGAAGAATTAAATAAGTGACTTTATATTTTCTGTTGCAAGAATAAGTCCTTAAAATAAAATTCTAGATAAACTAAAACACTGTTTCCAGTTATTATCAGAAAAACACACCATGAGCTGGCTTGTACTCATTTTTAGGCTGTGAAGTAATTTTATTTTGTATCACATGATAAAAAAATTTTCTCATAACACTGATATAAGAGGAGGGAAACTCTGTTTCTATATTTTATCATAATTCCCATTTACTCACATTAGAGAAAAAAGTTAATCCCAAGAATAATTTTTTAAGCATAAGACATATCAATGACTGAAGCATCAAATCTAAACACAGTATAGTCAAGCAATAAAATGTCTGAGATTTGCTTCAAAAGTATCCAAAAGCACAGATGAAAGAAGACAGATTAGGAGTATGACAGAGAAAGAAAGAGAGGAACATGACAATAAAGAATGGGACCCTGTTAAGTCTTGTGTGTAGTTGTCCTCCAGAAGTCTTATGTAGTCATAGGTGGTACTCTTTTCAGTGATGCTGGAGCTAGAGTGTAATTGATTGATTCACGGTGTGATGCTGGGATTAAGGATGTGTGATTGCTAAATCAACCACTGGGTTTGCTTGGCACTCTTTGCTCCCAGTTGCCTAAATAGAGTGTATAAAATGGGCAGAAAGGTCCTTTGCTTGCTTTCATGTTTTCTAACTTCTGCCTGAGTTGAACTATTTCTCTTGTACAATGCCACCTTATCTTGGAACCAGCTAGTTATGGGTTGAAATTTCCACCAACAGTGAAGCAAATAAACCTTTCCTCTCATTAACTTTGGGCACTAGGTATTTTGTTTCAGGAATGAGAGAAAAGTAACTAAGATAGAATTCAGTACCAGAGCCAAGTGGAGTCATTGTTATGACTATACCTGACCATGTGGTTCAAGAGCCTTTGGGACTTGTATGAAGGGGAAGAGTTAGAAAAGGTTCAAAGATTCTGGCTAGAAATGTAGAGCTGGAATGCCTTAGGCTGCACTGTGTGGGAGATTCTGGCTAGAGCTCAGAAAACAAGAAGGCTGAGAGAAATCCTGCCAGTAAAGACCAGGCTCGGGAGGCTTCTGCTGGGGAGGACTGCATTGGTTCTTGGACTTCAGATGATGTGTGTTTTGCCTTGGAAAATATTTTGTCTGTGTTTTTATCATGTCCAGAGACACTGTCTGAGACTAAGATTGTGGGTGATGGATTAATTAATCTTGTAGAAGAAATTTTAAGGCAGTCTTATATTAAGGCAGTGGCATGGCTGCTGTTGGGAGCTTTTAGCCTTTAGCCTCTGTGTTGAGACTCAAAAGCAAAGCCCAAAAGAATGATTTAAAATATTTTGAGTTTGGCCAGAAAGAAAGCTCTCGTGAAGTTGCAGCCTGCAAAGACAGAACAAAGAAGAAATTGATCATTGAAAAGACTAGCAAGGAAATGATAAGTACCTCAGAAGAAAACAACAGAAAATAATGGCGTGTGGACATGACACAAAACATCAGGATTCAAACCTTCGCAGCCTTGAAATTGGAAAAGTGAAAGACTTCTCTTTGAGAAAAGAGTCCCAGAACACCATACTGCAGAATGGCAGCCTAGGGAAGTTGTTCTCTGGGATTTGGTTGATAGGCTCTGAACTCCTACAGCTGAGAGAGAACTGGCTGCTTCTCCAGCTGGCAGCAGTCATCCACATGGTGCTGGTCTTCAGTGCCTGTACAATGTCAGAGTTGTGGGGTCAGAAAGGCTTCCACTGCGTTTCAGAAGAAGGCCTGGGAGGCCAGGCAGTTTGACCTTGAGAGTGTAATGTGTAAAGCTGTGAGTGTGAAGCCAAAGGTGTGGTGGAGATCCCCAGGAGTTTTGGAGAATCCAGGAATGTAGGTTGTCAGAGGAGAACTGCAAGGAGGGGAGTGGAGTGGGTACAGGAGAAAAGCAATGAGAGCAGCGCTGAGGGTGCAGAGCCACCCAGGCCCTTCTGAGGTCACATCTTGCCACAGATTGCCTTGGACGCTGCACATGAAACTACGTGACTGTTTGCCCTGCTGGATTTTGGTCTTGCTTTGTTACCATTCCTTTATATTCCCCCATTTGCACCTTTTGGAATGATAGTGTCTATTTTGTGCCATGGCATATTGGAAATGTTTAACTTTCTTTTCATTTGTTCAGGGGCTTGCAGCCAAGGCTTTGTCTTAAATCCCAGAGTAGACTTGGAACTTGGACTTTTCAGCATTGCTGAAACTGTTAGGACTTTGGCAACTTTTGGAAATGAACTAAATGCCTTTCGCATAAAAGGGTATACATGAGTCTTTGAGGGGCCAGGGTAGAATGTGTTTAGATGTTTTCCCCAAAACTCAAGAGGCCAAAGCTGCACCTTTTTCAGAGGTGGTTGGGTCTAGAGTGTGTGACTGAGTCATAGTGCAATGCTGGGATTAAGGGTGTGTAATTACTAAATCAGTCCACTGATTGGTTTGGAATCACCACATTCCTATAGCCTAGAGAGAGTATAAAGAAGCAGAAAAATGCTTCTAAGCTCCTTGCTTGCTTGTTTGCTTTGTTACCTTCTACCTGTTACGAACTGTTCTTCACTGACAATGCCTGTCTGCTGTGCCACATACCTTGGAGCCACCCAGTTAGGGACTGAATAATGGTGAGATAAATACACCTGTCCTCCCTTAACTTGTGAGTGTTGGGTATTATGTCTCAGAAATGAGAAAAGTAACTAAGACAGAGATCATATCAAATTGAAAATCATACGCACAGAAGAAAGAATAGAGTGCAAAGGCAACCTACAGAGTGAGGAAAAAACTTGCCAGTAATTCCTTACACAGAGGACTCATATCAGAAATACATAAGGAGCTCAAAACAATTAGTCCCACCGAAATAAAAGACCTAATCAAGCAATGGGCAAGCAAAATGAATAGATTTCTCAGAAGAAGAAATACAGATATCCAACAAATATCTGAAGGAATACTCAACATCCCTAACTAGTAGAGAAATGCAAGTTAAAACAACACTGAGATTCCATCTTACCCCCAAAGAATGGCCACTATCTAGAAATTAAATGATAACAAACGTTGTCAAGGCTGTGGGGATAAAGAAGCCCTTCCACATTGTTGCTGGGAATGTAAACTAGTACAATCACTGTGGAAATTAATTTGAAGATTTCTCAAAAGCCTGAAATTCCATTTGACCAGCTATTCCCCCTCTCAGCCTCTTCCTGAGTTAAAGATATCATATTATATTGTTACATGCATACCCATATTTATAGCAGCACAATTTATAATAGCTAAATCTTGGCTAATATATCTATCAACTAATGAATAGATTAAGAAATGCAGTATTAAAGGTTACATTTCTTGTTATATAGGTCTTGCTCTATCTTTGGTCTTAACCATCCAGCAGAAAAGTATAAAAATGAAGTATAAAAAGTAAAGCCATATTAATATGCTGAGCTGTAAAAGGCCCAAGTCAACAACTTCTAACATAGCCAGTCCTAAGGAAAACCCACTACTATTATGGGCTACTGGACTATATTGGAATATTTTGCTGAATTCATGCACCTACAATATTTAAATAACAATGGAATGCCCTTCTCTGACAAAACTATCTAAAAAATGGGGATACAAATGAATGACCATTTTGTATCTGTATACTCAAAATAATTACGATAGATATACAGCTGCATTCTCTTAATTCAATGAATAGAGAGATTTGTTCTAATAGTGACTGTGGACAGGATATCATGTCTGTGTCTTGTACAATGAATAACCACTAAGACAACAATATGCAATGTATTAATTATTGAAACTGTGCTAGTAATTGCTTTTGACACTGTCTCATTGATGTTTGTTTCTCAATAAAATTATTTTTAAAAAGTTAAAAAAATTTAAAAAACAAGTATAAAAAAAGAAAATGCAATATTTACACATAGTAGAATATTATTCTGCAATAAAGATAAGCAAGTCATTTTTTAGTAAAATGAGTGTACCTTGGGACCATAATATTAAGTCAAGTAAATCAGATATACAAGCTTAAATATCCAATGGTTTATTTTATATAAAAAATTAAAAGTATAAATAAAGAGCAAAAGAAGAGATAATAGAAAGTAGGCGGATAGCACTTTCTCAAAGGGGAAAGGGATCAAGAATGGGAAGGAGAGGAAAGGAAGGGGAAGGTCAGGGTATAAAGAAGAAGAATTAAGATGTGTCATGGAAAAAAAAAAAAAAAGATGTGTCATGGACATGCTCCAACTCCACACAGGGAATGTAAATGTTATACACTATATAAGTGAAATGCAAATTTGAGACAGAAGTTTATTAAAAGTGAAAAAATAAGAAAGAGCTTGATATCAAGATAAACTTGATCCATTAAGTACCTCGATCTGTTAAGTATTAAGATAAACTTGGCCTTAAGCCAGATGGTTAATCATAGTGACTGTATGGCCACTATACAGATTTCCTTAATTTTTGCTTTTTTTTTTTTTTTTTTGGTTTTTTCTTTTTTTTTTTTTTTTTAGGTTTTTTATTTTTGTTTTTGGAGTCTGGGTCTTGTTGAATTGCCCAAGTTGCCCAACTGTCCTCAAACTCAAGATCTTTTTGTCTCAACTTCTCAAGTGCTGTGATTACTAGTACCTGTTTTAGATATTATTTATCTGTCTTGCCATTTCTCTTCACCATGCTTGCTATATTACACAGGTGTGACTTCTGCTTTCTCTTTCCTAAAATGAATAAAACACATTATATGGTGCACCCACATCTAGAGGTAACTTCACGAAGTAACAATTTGAGTCCTTGGATTACATGGTCCCTGGACATCGCTGTTTCAATTCAGTTGTTCACTTATTTGGTCAGCTCTGGGCTAGTTATCATTAAGAAAGAGAGGAGGGGCTGGAGAAATGGCTCAGTGGAATAAGTGCTTCCCT
>NW_004524614.1:5616112-5626539 GCF_000260255.1 Octodon degus | reverse complement strand
AAAAAAGGAAAAAAATATAGGAAAAAGGGCACACAAAATGTGTTATGTGCCTATGGCATGGGGACATTAAATCCTAGTCAGTGATTTAGGCAATAAGCCAGTAGACACTTTTTCATATTTGTGGATAATTAGTAGCTGGAAGTATAGAAAAGCCACTGAACGGCAGGATCCTCAACCAAAGGATTTCAACAGGGTAGGAAATGTATGATAATAGTACGCATGAGCCAGATGAGTGGCACAGGCCTGCAACACCAGCTTCTCAGTAGGCCAAGCTGGGAGGATTGCAAGTTCAAACTCAACCTGGGCAATTTAGCAACTTAGTGACACCTTTTTTCAGAATAAAAAGTAAAAATGGGAATGTAGCTCAGCGGTAGAATCTCTGGGTCCAATCCCCAGTACTACTACAAAAAAAAAAAAAAAAAAAAAAGTATGAGGGTCTGCAATGAGTCAACAGTGTATCTACATAAGAAGACATGTGCTTTTGTGCAAAAGTTTCAGGGGCTGTAACCGGGCTATTCTGTAAACTGTTCAGTAAATAGTCCAGGCATAAAAGTGCTACAGGATGCAGTGAAAGCGGTGCAGGAGCTCCGTTGTGGTCCTTAGGAATAGAAGCAGGAACATGGAAATGTAAAGTTCAAAACCCCAGCATTCAGCTTCAAAAAGCAGCCAGACTTTTGAATAAATCAAAAGATTTTATATGGCCAGAGGTAAGGGTGCAGGCCTGCAGTACCACCTGAGACAGGATTCGTTAAAATAAGGAGTTCAAAAGCAGGCTGGGCAACATAGGAAGATGCCATATCAAAACAACAGCAGTACCCACCTAGACAAAGGCAAAAGTAGCCAGAATCAATAAAAGTTCTGCAGAGGAACAGGAAAAGTGAGGCTGCCTCAGGCCTGTGGGGTCTGTTCAGCTGCCATCTGCCCTATACTCTGCTGGCACAGCTCAGAGAGGGCTTCCCCTGTGCCTCTATCCCACCCCATCCTGCTTGGGGAAGCGATTTCCATCTCAGCTTCTTCCCCCTCCTTGCTCAACTAATGCAACTCACGAAAGAAGCCTTAGGCCTTCCCAGTGCTTTTCTCTTGGTCTTTAGAAGGAAATTGAGTATTTTACCTGCAGGGAGACTGATAAAGCTGCCTCTTCCTTCTGGGGAAGCTGGAGGGAATTTTTTATTTTTTTTAGTTTAATTTTATTTGAGTTTGAACAGTAAAAACAAAATCAAGAACAAAAATCAGAAACTAAGACAGAAACAGGGTCATGTATAACAAGACGTATGTTATAGATTTTCAAAACAAGAATAGTTGATTAACAATGGTTAATGTATTATCTATTTTTATCACAAAATCTGTTGCTCAGATTAACAGATATAGTTATGTAAGATTGGACAGCATTTTGGCCGGAACCACCATTTTCCAGTAATTTGCCAAAATGACTAACACACAGGGCAAGAGGAGGGGAACCTGGTATATGTTTTCCAGGCCTTTTAGAAAACATGGAGTTGTTCCTTTGGCCACATGCATGCAAACCTACCAAAAGGGTGACATTGTAGACATCAAGGGAATGGGTACTGTATAAAAAGGAATGCCTCACAAATGTTACCATGGCAAAATAGGAAGAGTCTACAATGTTACCCAGCATGCTGTTGGCATTGTTGGAAACAAGCAGGTTAAGGGCAAGATACTTGCCAAGAGGATTAATGTGGGTATTGAGCATATTAAACACTCAAAAAGTTATGATAGCTTCCTGAAACATGTCAAGGAAAATGAACAGAAGAAGGAAGCCAAAGAGAAAGGTACCTGGGTTCAACTGAAGCGCCAGCCTGCCCCTCCCAGAGAAGCACACTTTGTGAGGACCAATGGAAGGGAACTTGAATTGTTGGAACCCATTCCCTATGAATGCATAGCATAAACTGGGTACGTTGCTCTGCCATTCAGCACCCAGTTGGCAGCCTAAGTGTTCTAGGTCCTATGTAAAAATAAAATCATCCTGTGTTATAAGGGTGGTTTTCTTAGTTGAACAGGTATGTGGTGCCTTCTTACCTCAGAAATATTTGCAGCAGAATTTTACTGTACCTAGTAATCGTGTGTAGTCTTTACTCTTCAGTGTTTTTGTTGCTGAAAGATATTGCCAAGCTATTGCACAGGTATATACCCAAATATTCAAATATTTATAAAATATTTATATTGGCTTGAAGATCCTGTAAATCATCATGGAGAAAAGATGTATCAACATGAATGGAAGTCACTTCAGAAAAAAATGTAAGTCCATTTCAGTTAAATAAAGTGTTTAAAGCACCTTTAAAAAAATAAGCTTAGACATATAACTGAATTTTACCACTTGCATTCAAGAAATCTTAAATTTTTGTTCTCTTTTTTTTTTACCTTTTAAAAAATATTTTGAAGATAATATAACAATAATTGGTATGACATTAGAAATGGTACACATTTAGAAGATCAAAATGACACGTATTGAAGCATGACTTTTGTATTGCACATTGCTGTCCTCAACATAGTTGCTTAGATCGCAGATATCAGCATACACAGAGGAATTTCTACAACATGTCATTACAGCAGTGACCATAGGGGCAGAGATGAGGAGCCTGGGCACAGGTGGTTTCTTGGTACATGTATTCAATGAATTTTCATGTGGAGGTATCAACACAGAAAAGGAGGTTATAACGGAAATCCAGATATTGACTGAGTGGATGGGTCAAGTGAGAGCTTTCTCTTGCTTCTCCTCCTTTTCAGTGGTCAGGATAGAACCTAGGCCCTCATCCATTCCAGCAGTACCACTGAGTTACAGGTGTTTACATTCTTTGAAATGGGAACGTGTCTAGCCACAGTCACACACCAACATAAACAAGACTTTGAGCAGGTAGGTCAATTGATTAACTTCTGTTTGATAAAACTGCAAACGTGCCTGTTTGGTACATGCAGCAGAGCTTCCTACAATAGATCTGGGAGTGTGTGCATATTAGACCAAGGAGCTCAAACTGTCCAGAGGAGATGTAATGACATCAGAGGGGCTAATAAGACCACTGACTTCTTATAACCAGCTCATGCTGTATATTTTCCTCTTTTACTTCAAACTACTTAACCCATGTGGGATGAAACTCCTGACACAACCTCAGCCACTGCAAGCTGAGCAGCTCCATGCTCAAAGCCTTGTAGGAAGACCCACCCTGGACTTTCTTCGGTCTCTTATACTGATGCTGTGCCACTTTTATTCTGTCTTGAATATAAAAGCTGTTGGCTATACCAACAGTATGCCCCTGAGTAATGTCCAGAAAGAAACCACAAGAGAATGTTTGCAGCTGATAAAAGAGAGAGTGTCTGGTTTTGCTAACCAAACAGGAGATGAAATGTTCTTTTGTATGTGAGCAGGAAGCAAGCAGATAGTCACTTCAATAGCTTTTTATACCCACCAACCGTGTTGAATTTGATCTTTTCCATCAGTATTATCTATAAAACCTCTTTCATGTGTGATTTAGTTAGAAGAGTTCTGTAGCCCATTATGCAAGGGTATTATCTCTTTCAGAGAGAGGGGCGAGAGTTATACCTTTATTCCCCATACTGAAGTTAAAATGAAATCACAAACAAACCCTTCAGAACTATTTGTAGCATTTTTCTTTTTAGCTCTTTATGAGAAGGCTAATGAAACTCACTGAAAGAAGTTGTGAAGAAATTGCAGACTATAATTAAAAGTCTGCAACTTTTCAAAAGAACAGTTGGGGATTTGGGAAGGACTACACCTTTCTTACCGCTTCGATCCCACATAAATTAGTTAGATTAGACTATGATTCAGTTAACCTTAAATAATGGAGCAGTGCATTCACAATGTTGGTGAGCATCTTAGAGAAGTATAAAGATCCTTTCAAACTGTCCACCAAATGCCCATTCTGGCTTCACAAGCAATGCAGATTCATTTCTGGCAGTAGGTCTGGGACCGTTTCTGTGTCCAAAAAGAAATCTAAATAGTATGGAGGAAATAAAAAGCTTTCAGGTAGACTTTTTCTTTAAGGTAGACTTTTGTGGATTGTATTATTGACCATTTTCCCACAGACTTAGCTGACAGAAAATGTGTCTTTTCCAAAAAGACCTCTTGATTTTTCCCTGCAGATGGTCTCCCTGTGCCTACACTCTTGGTAAACTCCACTTCCATATTCCGCTGGTACTGAGCTGAGTCCTGCATTGCCAGGGTCCCTTTTTTGTCAGCCTCCACATCAGATCCCAAGCCTTTTGAAGCAATGATGGTGTCTTTTGATTTGGGGTCCCTCTGCCTGGGGTACAGAAGGGCAATGCTGCTATCTATCTAATCCTTGGGAGAAGGTGTGGGAGTGACAAACAGCTGGGAGGTGAAGCAGAGGGCTCTGTGGGTGTGCCCAGGATTTCCCTGGCAGAGGACCAGTTGGGAGAAGGATCTATCAGCTGTGGGCTCCCAGGTGATTATGTGGTTTGAGTGGATCAAGGCTGCTGGAGACAGAGCACAGGAGCCAGGGAGAGTAATGAGGGATACTGGAGAAATCCGAAGGTCAAGCCCAAAGGTGAGCCTTAACTTCACGGAGCTTGAGTTTCATCAGAATCACGAGGTGGGGAGGGAGTATGGCTTACATGCTGAAGCTCTTGTTGTCCCCATGCATTGCCTGTGGGGAGCAGCGGGTGGCCGCCTCTGAGGCACAGAAACGTGTGGCAATTTCAGGTTGCCCAATATTCCTAGGTGGGGAGGGAAGTCCAGTCGTTCAGGAAGAGTCACTGGCCCGTTTAGGAGCCACTATAGTCCCTTTTATCACGACCATTTGTCAGGTTCCAGTAGGACTACTTTGCAAACTTGCAGTATTTACAAAGACAAGACATTTTCAGCCTTTGAGCTGATGGAGACATAATTAGGGACAAACAAGGTGGAATCAGTGTCTGCAAATAATCTGCTACCACAAGTTAGCTTCACCTGGTTTTGTTTCAATAGTAGCAGAAACACTCATCTTGCCAGCAAGCAGCCACTAGAAAATTTTAGGAAATAAAGTTCAAGTGCTCTGCGTTTACAAGTTGCAGGAGCAGTTTCACGCCTCAGCTTTTTAAAGGTATCACAGTGTTATTCCTTGTTTTGCTTCTAGGAAGCACAGGGTTGAGGAAATGACCTGGGCGGGTGCATCAGTGCAGCCGAAAAAGTCACAGACGCCCTCCTCTGGGATCTGAGTCGAGCCCGCAGTCTTCCCCAAGGTGCCAGGCAAGCGTCCGGTTCCCTCGGACTGTCTTGGTCCATCGCGCCCTGAGCGGAGGGTCCCTGGCGCCTTCCTAGACGTCTCGGGACAGTCTGGCTGGTCAGGGGCGGAGGGACAACTCGGGAAGAGCAGGGAAGGGGAGCGGACCGACTGCGCCTTGCTCTTCGGTGCCAAGGACACCGTCGCGGAGGCGCGGCCAACTTCCTTTGAATCTGACTTCCCACCCGGGGCCGGCAGCGGAGCTCCAGCCTTGTCCCCTCTCTATTTTCGGGCGGACCCCAGAGCTGAGTAAGCCGGGCGGAGAGAGCCCGTAAGGATTTCCTGAGCGCTGGGGGAAGGAGGGCACGGAGCGAGCACTCGGAACCTGTCCGGGCCGCGCTCCCGGACCCGCACAGCCCGCGCACCCCCAGGCAAAACCGGCCCCCGGCCCCCGCCCTCGGCGGCCCCCACCCTGCTCCAGAGCCTCAGGGAAGCAAACCCGGGAGGAAAGAGAGGGCTAGGTGGGTAGGCGGATGAGGGGTGGGGGACACCCTGACGTCACTGGAAGGAGGTGCCGGAGTAGGAAGTGGGCTGGAAAAGGCTATAAATCGCCCCCGCCTTCGGCTCCTCTTCATCGGGGTCCGCGGGAGGCTCGGAGAGAGCTAGGCGGACGCTCCTCGCGACTCCTCCCAGGCAGCGGCGGCGGCTCGGAGCGGGCTCCGGGGCTGGAGCGCAGCGGCCAACGGGCGCCAGGCGGCGAGGATTACCCGGGGAAGCGTCGCCTCCTGGCTGGAGCCTCGGAGTGGGGCTCTCGGGGTGCAGGACAAGAGCGTAAGAGGACAACGCAGGCGGCCCGGCCGACGGCCGCAAGGAGCGCGGGGACCCGGCGAGCAGGCCGCATCGCGCTCACCATGGTCAGCTGCTGGGACACCGGCGTCCTGCTGTACGCGCTGCTGGGCTGTCTGCTTCTCCCAGGTGAGGCGGAGCTGCGATGAGGCTGCGGAGAGCGGAGACTGTGGGGCCGGGAAGGGGGCCAGGTGCGCGCAGGAAGGGGAGGCTGCAGCTTGGGGAAGCGAGCTTCGGCGGGAGCCCGGGATCCTCGTGGCAGTGAGCACTCCAGGGGCGACAGCGTCCTCCGCGTGGGCACCTTGGAGCGGCTGGCCGGGACCCGCGGGCATCACCACCCAACGGTGCCCTGGCACCGCGCTCAGCTCTCAGCTGGGTCTGCGCCGTTGAGGCCATAGTCCGGGTCCCCTGCCAGGCTCTTGCGCCCATGGAAGCTCTAGGCACGAGGGACACCGCTCACGCGGACCTCCCCGGCACCCAAAGCCTGCTCCCAAGCGTCCTGGAGCGTGTCCCCGGGACCCTTCGGAGCCGAGAGCTGCGCCTTCTGGACTCCCGCAAGTCTGCCGGGGAGTGGGTGATCCTGGGCTCAGGCACGAGGGGAAGGAAGAGAACAATTTGGAGAGGGTCGCGTGCTTGCAGGAGGTGGAAGATTCCAGCAGTGGCGGGCGCTGGCGCCGGCGGACAAGCGTGCAGCCGGTGCCCAGACAGTTGGCCCGTGGCTCGGCCACGCCCGCTCTTCCCCGCAGCGCGCACGCACCAGGTGGGACTGCGTGGGGTGCGGGCCAGCTCAAGTTCCCAGAGCGCGTGACCCCGACCTGTCAGGATAGCCAAGGGCCCACATACAGTTAATGCAGAAATTGCAAGCTTGACTTGCAAATTCCGAGCCAAGCAAAAAGACAGTTTGGACCAAATGTTACGTACTGAGGAATCCCAGAAGTTCGCTTGGCTACCTACCTCGGCTGTGGCCCGGCAGGCGTTTGAGAACAGGCGGTGGGGCTGTCAGAGGTCTGCGATTTTAGGAACAGTTAGCACGGAGTCCGTCGCCACCCAGGGGTCAAAGCCCGCGGGACTTGGGGGCTCAGCCTTGCCGACTGTGCGAAGTCGGGCAGAGTGGCCAAGCATCCGCATCGGTCCGCCAGCGCACAGGGAGCCACTGTGCGCAGCGCCGCTCTTCGTAAGCCTCGAGGGGGTAAAGGCAAAGATGAGTAAAATACAGTAAGGGACGAACAGTCGGTAAGGTTAAACACATTATTTAAAATAAATAAAACTTGCTAAGCCCAAAAGGCTGTAAGAGATGTTTTTCTTAGAGGGAAAACTAATCAGATCGTCAGTTTTTAAACAACAAGCCATATCTAAGTTGCAATTAGATCGGTTTAAACTAATAGACGCAGAGGTTGGTTGAAAGTCTTACTTTCTGAAAACTCATAGGTTGGGAAAAGTACAAACTATGTTAAATATTGCACCTTCTATTTCGCAAACACTTTTTTTGTTTTGAAAAGCTGCTTATATTAAAATATAATTGCTTAGAGAATTGAAAAAGAAAAGCCTTATCGGTCTGTCATATAAAGGTAAACGTAGGTAAATTTCTTTGAACTAAAAAAAAAAAGTGATAGGAGAAAGCGCATGTTACTGATTTTTTGGGTTTTTTGCTTCATACACATACATCTTTATTTTTTAAAATGTGGGAAAGTTTAGTGAAGTGTAGTTTTGTTTCAGTTGAGTGTCTTGAGTTGGAAGCTTTACGGGATCATGCATAGGATCTTCTGGGGTTTTTTCCTTGGATTATAACTTATTTAACTGGTCAGGACTCTGGAAGCTCTTTCTGGTTTTTAAAATGTTTTTACAAACGTCATGGGAAAGGGGAGGGACAAACGTCGGCAAGGTGCAGACCCTTTATCTGTTTTTCAGGGAGCGCGCAGATTTGTCGCTGCGAAGTTAGCCTTGGAAACCTGCAGGTTCTCAGGCTGGATAACAAAACGCACCGCCAATCAGCTACCTGCTTTCTAAGCCCGTCTGGGCTTTTTTGATCCAGCTAGGGGGTGGGAGCTAGCTGCATTTCTCTAACTAGAAGGAGGCCCTCATTTCCGCCCTCTGGACTTACCAGGAGTCGGCTTGCACCTCTCTAGAGCCGGGAGCGGTGCCTGCAGATGACATAACTTTGAATATTTATCAGTTATCAATAATGTGTGTTCTTGGTCTTAAACCATCCAGTAGAAAAGTATAAAAATGAGGTATATAAAGTAAATCCATATTAATACTATGAGCTGTAAAAGGCTTAAGTCAATAACTTCTGAGGATAACCCACTAATATTATAGACTGCTAGACGGTGTTAGATTGTTTAGTTGAATTCAAACACTTACAGTATTTAGATGCCAATAGAATATTCACCTCTGACAGGACAAATAAATAAATAAATAAATAAAAATAAAAAAAAATAATGTGTGTGCGCGCACGTGCAGGGGTGGGGGTCATGATATGTAAAATAGTGTACCTTCCTTCTAGAGTATATTCAACTTCTTCCAAATCTGTAGAGAAAGAAATAAATTACAATTCGGATAGTGTCACATCCTTTGTATTGGGATCTTGTTCTCTAGGAAGGTTAGCAGGCTTTCACCCCCAGTTTGAAACTCATCTTCTTTTAAGGCATCACACCCTTTAGCTAAGCCACAGATCTTCCTCTCCCTTGTTTTTCTTGAGTTCTTGAGCAGCTGACATTTATAATTTACTATAACTTAATCTCCGCAGTAACATTTAAGTTCATTCACAATGTATGTGAAAGTGATACCTATTTCCAAGTTGAATGTGATGTATCTCTCAAAGTAAAATTTCTTTTAACATCACAAAGCTTTGTTTTGCCAAAGTTTATGAAGCCACACTTTCCTCACCAAAGTGTATCTTTGAAATGTTCATTACTTAGGATGTTGGGTGGTCTGCAGATTTCCCAACTGATGGGTCATGTTGCTGATAAAATAGGCAGTTACCTATTCTAACTCCTTAAATACTTTTACTTTATTTTTGAGCACAGTACTTTGTTAATTTTTTTAACCTGATGAAAATTCTCTTAACAGGATGCATAATTTCTTGTCTGAGAATCACCGAGTGAGTGTTTTGTTTTCTTATGTAAAATGCAAAAAATAGAATACATGGTTGATTTCTAAGGACCTCTTTTAACTCTGAAATTCAATGAAGGACTCCAAGAAAGAGACTGAACTCAATTTCTTTCCTCCTTCTGTCTCTCCTCCCTCCCTCCCCTCCCTCTCTGCCTTGCCCTGGCGCTCTCATATTTATTTCTGCATACAAAACCAAAGCTAAAGCAGAGATGCTGTAACTGGCAAGATGAGCCGGGTTTCCCTGTTCCTAACAGTAGCCACTGTACTTTCTCTCAAGTATAGTAGAACACACCTAACCACCCGATTGGCCCTTATAACCTGCATTTTGTAAGAAATAGGCTGACAGGGCCTGGGAGATAGCTCTGCAGAATAAGCGCTTGCCTGGCAAGCGCAAGGGCCTGAGTTCAATCCCTGGTTCCAAAAAAAGAAAAAGAAATAGGCTGACAGAGGATAGCTAAGTCAATTTTTTTTAATCTTCAGCTTTTCATCAGCAAAATGCGCTACTTCATGATGGCTGCATTAAGTTGTAAAGGTACCACTCATTTAAAATCCTATGTGTTTCTTGATCTTTAAAAAAAAATGTTCAGAAAATGGCTTTATTCTAAAAGAGTTCCAGAGCTGGACTAGAGCTCAGTGGCACACATGCCTGCCTGGCAAGTGCAAGGTCCTAAGTTTGATTCCTAGTATAAAAACCTTTCAGCTTTCAACAGGGCAGTTAAAATCCCTAATTTAAAAAGTGAATTATTGTATATAACTTAAAAAAATCAAATAATTGCTTTATTTTTATTAAAAATTATTGGGGCATTGCTAAATTTATTTTAAATTATGTAATATAAAGATTGAGCTGGGTATGGTGGCATACACCTATACTCCAAGCACCGTGGATGCTAAGACAGAAGGACTACAACCAGCCGGGGCTACATAGTGAGACCCTGTCTTAAAAAAAATTGAGGGGGCCAGGGAAATGGCTCAGTGGAATAAGCACTTCCCTGGCAAGCGCAAGGGCCTGAGTTCAATCCCTGGTTCTGGGAAAGAAAAAAAAAATTGAAAATAAATGGCAAAAATGGGTGTATACGGACCAGAAAAAGTAACAGCTTTAAGGAAGATTATTCAGGTTATTAACATCCATACAACAAAGTTATGACCCATGTTCATCCTGGCTTCACTGCTGAGCAAGAAAGAGAGAGAGAGAGAGAGAGAGAGAGAGAGAGAGAGAGAGAGAGACAGAGACAGAGACACAGAGAGAGAGAGACAGAGACAGACAGAGAGACAGAC
>NW_004524614.1:5575224-5616012 GCF_000260255.1 Octodon degus | reverse complement strand
AGACAGAGAGACAGACAGAGACAGAGACAGAGAGAGAAAGTGCAAGACTACCTTGGGGCTCAAGTGTTAAATGTAAATGCTGCTGATAGTGGTGGAGAATAGACCTGTGGGGTCCTTCAGTTCAGCTCCAAGGTTAAAAGGATTTTTTTTTTCAGTGTACTTTTCATTCTGGTTAGAGAAGGAAAGATATTTGACATCACACCAGGCTCTACTTTTTTAAAAGTAAAAATATTTTACTGTGAGTGGTTGAAAAACACAAAAGCATTTGTTTCGCTGGGATTAAACTGAATAGAAAAATCAGCCTAGCCCTTTCCCTTGGTTTTACTCTACTGGAGAGGCTTCCAAGGATGACCAGGGCTCTTTCCAGTGGCTTTCCAGGAAGCTGCTGAATGCTCACACATTTGGGTGCATGCTGCTGGTCAAATCTCTGCATTTTACACCGGATTGAAGGAAGGGAAGGAAACAGGAGGAATGGGGTATCTGAGGGAGAGCTTGAAAGGAAAGGCTCTGGTTTAGCACGCAGGGCTGCAGGGGGGTTCATTAAGGAAATGGTTCCATTGAGTTTGCTGAAGATAGTGGACTTAATTTCCTGCATTGCTGCTGGGGCGGATGTGGGGGGATGTCAAGAATTCCTGGGGATTTCCCATCAGTCTTGGTAAACCTGGATGCCTAAAAGATGTTGCTGATCTCTGGTCCTTTCCTTGATTTCCAGCTCCTTGGGAAATCTGATCCTGTGAGTCAGATGCAATCTCACTGATCCCTGGGCTCATTTCAGGGGTAAGAAAGCTGACTCCTCCAAGTTCAGTGATGCCACCCCACCCCCACCCCCAGGTCCGCAGCTGGCTGGGGCAGGCCCAGGATGGGAACTTGAGGTCCATCATACAGACATTTCTTTCTCTTTTGTGTAATGTGTCTCTATCCTAGAGTGGAGGTAGTCAAATATTTAATGAATAATACTTCAGTGCAACATTTTAAAATGATGCATCTTACTGTGTGTGTGTGTGTGTGTGTGTGTGTGTTTGTGTGTGTGTGTGTGTAGGGGGTACACTACGGATGAGCCCAGGGCCTCCTGTATGCTCGGCTAGCACTTGACCGCTAAGCTCCAGTCCTAGCATCTTTCCAAATCTGAAATTATCTTCTATTTTCTTAAAGCCCATAAGGGGATTAATTTAAGAATATCAGGAAGGATGGCTACTTAGTGGCAACTGAGACATTTGGTGAGAATATTTGTTTTCCTTGTAAGTACTTGGAATCCCTCTTTTGAATGGCTGTGGCTTAAAATAGTTGAGGTTTATAGTCCCTCATCTTTTACCATGTCCCTCCACACACCGTGTTCCAGATCCTCAAACTCTTTCCTCAGTCAGAGCAATGATCACTCCTCTTCAGATGGCTCTTCCTTGTGTTGAAATTGTTGTGCTGCCCAGCTGCCTGCATGAACCATGCTCTCTCTCCCTGCATCCACTCCATGGCCCGCCAAACCCAGAAGTCCACTCCAAAGCTCCTCCTGGAAGCCCTGGACAGAGCAGGCAGTTCCTTCTGCTTCTGTACCCTCTCTATGTGCAGCCTTTCTCTCCTTTCATTGGCAGTATTTCATTTTTCTGTGTATCTGTTGAGAGAAACCATACCTTAACTGCCCTCAGATGCCTTGTACCTACTATAATGCATGGTGCTCCTCATCTCAGTAAGTGTTAGAATGAATGAACAAATGAACACATAGCTACATTGTCATTTCATAGAAGTCTCCTAGGGTCAGATGCGTTTACTGTGGTGTATTATGGTGCTGCTGCTAGTTCACTTGGCCTCCTTTACAGTGAATGGTAACTGTTCTCAGGAGGTGTTTGTCCTTTCAACCAGTGACCAAGCTACAGGAAGACAGGTATGCCATCTCCTAGTAGTGGTTCATTGAGCCCTCTATGTCATGAAAGCCAGCATCTTGTCCCCTACTTTGAGGTGCTAAGAACTGCCCCTTGATGCTCCAGTGTCTATGAAATTTTTAGATACAACGTGGCTCTCAGATTTTATGCTTTGACTACCTTGCTTTCTTTTAACTCAAACCTGAATCTGTGGGTGCTATGCTGGGGTGCAAACCTAAATAACCAGTTCCAGAGTCCACTGCTTCCATAGCAGTCTTTGTTATGGTGCCAGGCTAGTCTGCCTAACTTCTGTGCTTAGAATTATTTATCCGGAATTACTTACCCCCAACCCTTCATGCAAATAAATACATTCCTGGCAGCATTGCCCTACTAGGGGTCAAATGAGTCAAGCACTTGAAAGACAAATACCTTATGTTCTTACTTATAGAAACTAAAGGTTGACCTCATGGAAGTAAAGAGTAGAATGGTCACTCTAGGAAGTGTTGGGTGGAGGGAAGACAGAGGTGTGGCTGACAAGGAGTAAGAGCTTCTAATATTGTATAGAACAGTAGAATGCTATTCTTGACAACCAGTTATTGTATATTTCAAAATAGCTAGTACAGGGAAGTTTGAATGTTTCCAGTACAAAGAAATGGTAAATGTCTGAAGTGATGCATATGCCAAGTACCCTGATCTGATCATTCTACATTGTATACATGTATTGAAATATCACACATAGCTGGTAATACATGCAACTATTTATTTTATGTCAATAATTTAAAAATTTAGATAAAAAGAAAGAATCAGAAACTAATTGATCTTATATAAAAGTCCATTTAATTCATTTAAAAATCTGATTTCCATGGTTTGGGTCTAAGTTGTTCCATCTCTTAGCACCACCTACACCCCAACCTTGTCCATTCTCACAAGATTCCAAAACATGCTTCTTAGTTGGAGGCACAGCTCAGGTTAAGAGCATCCCCCTAGCGGTTGGAGCATCCCCCTAGCATGTGAGAGGTCCCAGTGTTGATCTGTATTACCTACTGCAAAACAAGCAACCAAAAACCCCACGCTTCTCAAAGTATGGTACCTGGTCCTACACCATAACCCTTCCCTAGGAACTGAGTGTACCAGAATGCGCTTTATTTTATTAAAATCCCCAGGTGTTTTGCTTGCACATTAACAATAAAGAAGCACTGATTTTAGCAACAAATTGAGGGACAATTCTGGAGTCCAGTTTCTCTTCATTAACACCCTGATGATGACCTCTGACCCATGGAGTAAGGGACTAGGCCTGAGCCAGTTGCAGACTTCTTCCATTTCCCGGGGTGGTTTTGCATGCTGCCATCTGTGGGGACACCGTGTCTCACTTACAGACCTTCCACAGAGTCTTATCTTAGTGTGGACTTGCAGTCAAAATAAAAAGAAGTTGTGTTTTTGATGAATGCTATGGTTAACCAAATCATAGGTGGCAAGATCAAGGTTTCAGAGAATATGGATTTAGTGGGAAACAGCACAACATTAAATAGATGGGTTTAAGCTAGAAGTAAAAATTCTATGAAGCATTTGCTTCCAAAAAAGTTACTCGTGCTGAAAACCAGTGATGATAAGTGTCCTTTCCAGAATTTCCAGCTGTCAGGATGCATCATTGTCTCATTGAGCAGTGCTGCAGCTGACAGATTTCATGTCCTTGCTGGCTTGAAATTCAATGTATGTTGATCTCTCTAGTCTCACTTTTTTTTTTAAACTGGGAATCAAACTCACGACCTCACAGGCACTGTGCCAGGAGCTATCTCCCCAGTCCTCCCATCTCATTTTGCATCTTTTCACATGCTTTTTGTCCTTTTGAAGATTATCTTCATGCTTGCAGGCACTTTTTCCCACCTTGCTCTTTTATCCTTCTACTTAATGGGTGGGTGCAAATGGGATTTCCTTTCAAACCACAGAACCACCCATGTGGTCTGGAGAGGCAAAGCTACAACTATTATCAGATTCTTTTGTTAAAGGAAGCCTGAAGTGAACCTGGTATAAATGAAAAGCCTTGGTCTTTATTATACATAAATATAAAGCCACTTAGGCTCAACAGCCACATTTAGCCAAACCACAATGAATATTCAGCCTGCCAGGGTATTTCTGTGAATCTGTCTCTCTCCCTTGGACCTTGGTCCCCAGTTCTCTTTTAGAACTAAAAATCCTCACATTCCAACCAAACTCCTCACCAATTTAATCACAATCCTTGAGCAGGAACCTGGCCTGGGAATTTTAAAGAACTTAATGATTCCAGTGGGCAACCGAAGTTAAGAAGCTCGAATTCCACTGTGTATCTGGAAGACAAGCTGAACTACAGATTGCTGGACCCTACTCCAGTTGCTGATTTAACTGGTCTTAAATGGGGCCGACAATTGACAGTGCTAATGAGTTCCCAGGTGTTGCTGATATATCTGATGCAGAGACCATACTTAACTACAAGCCCATTGGTAGTTTGAACCCTGGCCCCATGGGAGACACATGTCCCAGGCCAATGTGTAAAAGGCATTCAATCATCACTTAGACCTAGGACAAGGTGGAGAAAACTGTTTATGAGAATTCCTGCCAGGCAAAGTACAAGTAAAATGCATAGAAGAAAGAATCAAATTTGGGGTGTCTAACCAGTGTGACAAAATTAAGTGCCTTCTGAGGAGAGGGATCTATTCTGCAGGTTAGGAGAACTGAGTGCCTGGTCTAGACAAGACAGTGAGCCCTTTTCCTCATCTGCCTTACTCTGTGTAGCATTCAGCCTTTCCTGTAGTTAGAGGTTGGCCAGTGTCATAACACATGGGACTGTCCCGCACACCCGCAGGCCTACAAATGTGCTGGAAAAGTTACCATGCTTTGTCTCTTGCATGAGCCTCTATATCCACACTTCCTTTGCTGGACTCAGCAGACTTTGGGTGGGTGACACCTACCTGCTGGGCCAACATGATGATGTGCTCTTCCCATGATTCTGTTGTTATCATCTGGAAAGCCCACTGCCAGTTGGAGGCAGAACATCATGGAAAACCATGGTACTGGGATTCTTCTTTGGAAAAATGCCAAGCAGCTTCCCCTTTCCTGAGTGTTGAGAAATACTTCTAGGGCATTTAGTGCCTAGTTGTGTATGTGCTGCATTTTGGCACTTTCATTTTCAAATATAGAGAGAACACATGCCCAGTTCATCACTTACACACTTCTTCCTCAGGGCTGACACACTGTAGCTATAGCTGGTGTTTATTGCTACATCATAAGCTATCCCAAAATGTAGTGGCCCCCAACAACAATTTGTTATGTTTTATGATTCTCTGGGTCAGAGGTTTAGGCCAGACCCAGCTGGGTTTCATGTGAGTCACCCAGCCCTAGCTGTGCCAGTCTGACTGAGACCTTGGGCCTGGGCCTCACATTCTCCCTGGTCATTCCTCATGCAGGTGTCTCCCTGTGGTGCTCTTACTGGAAGCCTGGTGTTCTGGAGCACGTGTTGGGCCTGAGGGGCACTTGGAGCCCCTAAGCAGACTGGAATTCCTGTGCTACTCTACCACATTCTGTTGGTTCCAGCAAGTCCTCAGCCCAGCTTGCCGAACATGAGAGGCAGCCTCTTCTCTTGATGGGGGGAACTCCCCACACTGTTACTATTTTCCAACCTGCTATGTACCTCTGTTTAATACCTCGCCTTTGACTTTCAGTCTACCTATCAGTTGGACTATGGCTAAGAAAATCTCAGTAGCTTCTAAATAATAAGCACTACATAATGCTTGGCCCTTCTAAATAGTATCCAAAAATGAAATAACCAGTAGAGCTTCCCATTCATAAATCTTTTATTTAAGGCACATGGGCCACAGTTAACCTAATGTGCCGTGTTTGCCTGTTGGCCTCTGCCCAATAACAGAAAGGCTGGGTCGGCAGATTCCAGGGTTTGTGGGTGACAGCTCTTCAGCTTCTTAGGGTTTATTTCAAGGGATCTCTGACTGGGTCCTTCTTCTGGAGGGTGTGGCAAGACCATAGGGAGAAAAATGCTTAGAAAGAAGGACAAAGGAATGTAACCTGTAACGACAGAGGGAGGGGTGGTACTCATAACTCTGAGGGAATCGATGAATAGGTAAATTAAACCTTGTCCTAAAATCACAGAAGTGGTTTGTAAATCTGAAATTATTTGAATCTGATCCCCCTTTCTCCTTATCACATATCACAGCCTAACTGAAAAGCAGAGAAGAAAGAATTTGGTGTGGGGGAGTGTTAATCTTTCCCTCTCTCAAAACCAGTCTATCAGTAGAATTTCACCTTCCCAAAGAATGTGAGAAGCCACTGCTACTTAAAGTTGAAGTGACATTGGCAGATTCCACTGCTGAGTGTTGCAGACGCTGTTAAAATATCCATTAAGCCAGAAGTTTAATCCTGTTGGTTTTCTTATAGGTATCAGAGCTGTCTAGGAAAAAAAAAGTCAGGAGAGGTTTCTTAAAACCATTAAGAATACAATTTCATGTGGGCTCCATGCATGTTCTAGAAGCAACTTAAACCTAGTTCAGGTTAGAATGGGCAGCAGACTAAGGCAAGCATTTGATATTAGAAAAGCTCTTGTCAGGCAATACTTGGCAGAAGCCTGGACTCCCTCAAACAGATAGTTTCCAAGAATATAAAGTCTACTGCTGTAGTAACTTTCTAGCTCCCAGCAGTTTCCAAAATTGGGAACTTCTCAGGAGTAAAACCTACGTACATGAGGGGAGGACCTGGAAGCATATTTTCAGGAAGTAGAGGGAAGGTGGGACACTATCCCAGGAAAGGGATCATTAAGATAGCATGAATGAAAAAAAGTAGGAATGAAATAAGAGGCAAGCCATTTTCAGGGTTTAGAATAAAATGATGATATATTTGTGAGAAAATACCCAGCTGTTCAAGGGTCCTCCTCTAGGTGAAGTCACTTTTCAATCAGGTGTGGTTACCCTATAGACTTTGATCTCTTCAGTGTGATTGAAAGTCCTTGTGCAGTTAGACAACTGGGAGGGTGTGTGTGTGTGTGTGTGTGTGTGTGTGTGTGTGTCTTCATGCATGTGTGCATTGCTGTGATGAACTCAGAGCCTTGGGTATGTTAGGCAAGTACTGTCCTACAGTATATCCTCCGCCTTAGCCCCATTTCTATGACTCTAGTTGCTCCTTAATCTTCTTTCCTCCTAGACTATTCTAGTAGGTATTCAGACTTGCAAAAAGTCAAAAGACAGAAATAGTGTTTTACTTCTTCTTCCTTGAAGTATTCATTGAAGAGGGACAGTTTTTCATACCAAATGGTGATCATGTTTATAAGAATCTGAGAAAAATCCTATCCTGCCACCTGTTCAGGAGCTTTATCTTTTGCTTTAAGGAAATAACTGGGAAGTGTGGCCAAATGTGGCTCTGTGCCTGAGACTGAAATTGTAGGGAGTGGTGACATGAGCCTTGTCTGATATTTATGATTGTTTTCTTTTTCTAAGTGGGCAGTGAGGAACCAGAGCTACATGGAAGCAGTGAAGAGGCAGGAATACATTAGAGAGGATTGCAAACGAACTATGTAAAAGGCAATGAAAGCTCTTGCTACAGTATTTCAGCTATGATTTATGGTATTGTTTTCTTTTGGGGGGAGATAGTGTTTAAATCTCCTTTTCTACTTAATGTCTCCTGCTGGACCAGATTTTTGTTCGCTGTTCTTTGAAAATTTTTAAAGCTTCAGAATCTTCTCCATAGGAATTCTGCTCCAACTAAAGGGGAAAAAAGCATGGAAACCGAATATTTGTATTGCCTTAGAATGGACTTTGGTTACCTATAACTTCTTGTGGGCTGGGAATATTTGTCTCACATTGTTGAGGTACATGTTAAGAGCAATCTACCATACCCCATCTCGCTCTCTGTCCTCAGAACTGGTAAACAAAAAATGTCCTGTGCAAAGTATTTATCACCTAAAGTGCCTTAGAAGACAAGGTTGTTGGTGGTGATGGCAGTGAGAAGACTACCAAGAATGCTGTTTTTATCAAGAATTTTTAAAATTTCACTTTAGTTTGTGTAGATGGACAAACTTAGTGACTCTGTATCCCATATACATCTTTTTAAGGGGTAGAAAAATATCTAAAATGTAAAAATGAAATCTTGTTGTTGTCATTTGTTAATGTGCTTTAAAGCCCAAACTAAAGACCATGGAACTGCCTTCTGGAGAAACTCATTCCCTATTTTGAGTGACCATTAATTACAAACTTGAGAGAAGAACTGTAGAAAATATATTTTCAGGGGCTGGGGAGATGGCTCAGTGGAATAAGCACTTCCCTGGCAAGCGCAAGGGCCTGAGTTCAATTCCCAGTTCCACCAAAAAAAGAAAGAAAGAAAAAGAAAATGTATTTTCTTATAATTTGGGATGCTGCATCTTCTTCCACGATTTCCTGAGGAAAAACATGGATCATATCAAATTTGATTTTTCTTAATGCCATTTTCATAGCTAGTCATCTTTGTACATTTAAACCTAACTTCTAACTTGAGTTTAGAGATGGATAAAGAAGACTATCTTATTTTAGGGCATTTTAATGTATTCACTTAGAAGGTGAGTAAGCAATTATCATCAAGTAACCCATTATGACCTAGGAATATGACTATGGTTCTAGTCACTGTGCTGCATCTTTACCATTACGTAGGTGTTGTGAGTCCTGTGGAGACTCTTTCCAGGTCCTTGGAATCCTGAACAAAAAATAGAACAGGATGTACAGAAAAGGCAACAAAAGTGTACATTATTAAATGTAGAAACGAGGTGTGTTCTACAGGGCTAAAGGAGGCCAGGGGACAGGCTCACCATTGCCTAAGGTCTTTCACATCTCAAATTTCTGGGTTGGCTTGCCCCTCATGCAAATAAAGATATTGGAACAGTCACCTATCGAACACTCACTTGGTGTCCTGTCAGATTTAAACTGTCCTGTGAAAAGGCTTGCTTGGTTTCCTGACAGATATAAATGAAGGATTAAAATAACATTTTGCTGATTGAACCCCAAACAGCACCAGATTTAAACAAAGGACTGAAAACATTTCTTGCTGACTGATCATATGTGCAATGATCAGAAGTCATTCTGAGTCCTGTGTTCTGCGCATGTTCTCTAGGTTTTTATGGCCTTTGACACATTCTGCGCATTTAGTTGTCAGTTTTCCCCAGGCCTAATCTCCCATCTCAAAACAAATCACTTGTATTAGGTGAAAAATTTATAACTTTTCTAGATTTAAAAAATGTGTCTCTTACCCATAAAGTGCACATCATTCTTAGGAATATGCTATTTGTGATTAAGAATATTTTCTAGATTTCTTGATATTTACCTACTTTGAAATGACATCTCTGAAGAGATCAGTGTGGGTCTGAAAATCTTCAAAAGGAAGCACTGTTTCTGATCCATCTTTGCAATTGGGAATCCAGTACAGCCCCTGGCATATAGTAGTCATTCAGTAAACCCTGGCTGAACTAACTGATGCTGCACCCTAAGCCACTTCTCTGATCACAGGGGCCTTTGTAGGAACCGTGGCTCTGATATAGGACCATTAGATTATCTAGGGGAAATAAATGTAACTCTTGATATTTTAGTTATTTGATATGTTGAGTTTGTGTTTCTTAAAACTGAAGAATGAATGTTAACAAAAAATGAGGTAAGAGTGGGAAATTTTATTGGGAGAGGAGGAAACCAAGTAGGTTGTTAAGGTCTCTGTTTAATAGAGGCAGATTTAAGAGCAGAAGCAAAAGGTGGGTATAACATGGGGTAAAGCCATGACCAACTAACAAGACTGTAAGTGCCGCTGGTTAGGTAATATTGCTCTAATGCGGAAGTATATTATGTAATGTATGTATGGGAAGAAGACAGAACTTTTTAGGATGAGATAGGCCTGGGGCTCTTGATCACCCACAAAGGTGACTGATGTTGATCTAGATTTTATTGGACTAGGTGCTATTACTTATTGTATCCTTCAAAGAAGTATGTGGGCCTGACCATTTTATGTCTATCTCGAGGCCTGCCCTCTAACAGATGTACCTCCAGGCACATATGTAGTGCATTTTTATCTTTCATATAGTCTTGCTTGAGGGTCTAGCCCTGTTTGATTGTCTATAATATTTTTATCTAACTTATCTGTCTATAATGTTCGCTCCTCTGGAAAGTTATCACTAGTGTCCAATTCAATGAGAGGATGTGTAACACTATTTTTTTTTCTAGTTTTGCTATTTAAGATAACAAACCACAACAATCAAACAGATCAAATAAGAAACATCAGTAAACTTAACAACTGGTAAGACTAAATGTAGCATATATTAAGCAGGTATACAAGTTCTTGCCTGCAAAAGAAAAACACCTCATTAAAGAAATATCATTATGTTTCATGTTTTCAATTTAAATGTATCTTTTTAACAAAAAAAAATCTGTAAAAGAAATTTTTACATCCTGTCTTAAGCAATTGACAGAAAAAGATGACAATTCCTGGTTATCTAAATGAGTCACAATTCAGAATCTAAAAGATAAAACTCTCACCTACTTCTAACTATCTCGGTGGGATCTCCAAATAATATAGGACCTTTAAGATTATACAGGGAAAATAAATGTAACTCTCCGTTTGTTAGATATCTGATATGTTGAATTTGTGTTTCTTAAGTTTGAAGAATGAATTTTAAGTAGCAATGGAATTTAAGAGTAGGAAATTTTATTTAGAGAGACAGCTCTTGTGAGAGACAGGAGGGGACCCGAGTGGGTTGTCATAGATGCAGTTCTATAGAGGAAGTTCAAAACCGTGAGGTGGGTATGATGTGGGCTAAAGCCATGACTATCTAATAAGATTGTAAGGATAGCCATTTACATAATATTGATCTAATGGGAGAGTAAGTCATGTAGCAAGTGTATATAGATAGAACAACTTTTTAGGAAGGGATGGGTCTAGTGCTCTTGATCATCCACCAAGGTGACCTATACCTATCTAGACTTTATTGGGCTAGGTATTATTACTCATTGTACCCTTCAGGGGAACTATGTAGGCCTGGTCATTTTGTCCTTATCTCAAGGCCTGCCCTCTAACAGATGTGCTTCCAGCCACAGTTGTAATACATTTTTATCTTTTGTATTGACTCAAGGACCTAGTCCTGTTTGACCACCTATAATATTTGTGGGGTTTGGGGTTTGTTGTTGTTGTTTTTTTGTTTTTTTGGTTTTTTTTGTATTTTAGGGAAAGGTCTACAGGGTGTTCAGTGTCTCGCTACTAGATTAGACTCATAGTGATCTGCCTGTTTATAGCTTCCCAAGAGCTGAGATTACAGGTGCGCGCCACCACACCCAGTCTCAATTGTCAGCTCAGTAGGCCCCAGGGGCAGGGCTGGCATGGCAGACCCAGAGATTGAACCCCCAGCCCCTGTGTCTGCTTGCAGGTGCTTTAATCCACTATCTATTTGGCTGGTCCTTGACCACTTATAGTATTTGTACCTAATTTAGTTATCTATAACAATTCCTCCCTGGTTTGTATCCTATGAACCTATGTGTATATGAATGTGTATGTGAAAGAGGTGGTAGAATATGCCCCAGTGCTGGCAATAACTCTTCCAATGCATGTACGTTATACTATTCTTTCCATGTGGGCTATCCTCTGGATCCAGCCGATTTTCCTGATGTTTGCCTTGAATCGTCTCTAGATTCAGGACTGACAATGAGGATATACTCTGCCCAGCCACTAGGAGATTGGTTTCCGAGTGAGCTTGAGATGACCCCTACTCCCCACTAAGATTCCCTCATTTGGTCTATGTTCCAAAATAGCATAGGATGGAGGTGTGGTTGATGGGAAACCCTTCATTTCTAGGTAACTGACACCACCTCAGATACTAGATAATGCTAATATGGCTGTCATTATTTTGCTATGTTGGATAAGAAGATTTTAGTTGAAGAAACATTTCCTCTTGGCTCTAGACCATCCATGGTATAGAATAAGGAAGGGCAAGTTAGCCCTGGAAGAATCTTTTATTCCCACCATAACTGAATCTCTACCTAAGCCCTCATCCATGGTGCTATATTTCCAAGCCCAAAGCGACATGGATAAATCTTCTAAAGAGTGTTTATCTGTGGCATTTTTTCATGGTAGCAGGTGAAGTCAGGTAGATTCCAGACTGAAAAAAAGAGGTGAAGCAGACCATTGGGAAACAATAGAGCTTTCTCCTCTCTGCACAGGGATCAAGGAAGGCACCAGGCTAATTTAATGGACATTGTTAAAAGAAAAGAATGGTTGGATGGCAGTGTCCCTCAGCGGTAGACGCTTCCTAGCATGCATGTGGCTTTGGGTTTAGCTCTAAACACTGAAAAATCAAATTGTTTCAAAGTAAAGATAAAGATTTGGTAGGCCTGAAGATTCAAAAGTCTTTGAAGGTGAAACAGACTCTGATGTTTTCTTGCACAAATCACCCACTCATTCTTCAGTTCTTACTCTCAGCTTCATTCTCCTGAGAAACTATCTCTCCCTCCTTCGGCTGGTGAGGTAGCCCACACTTTGTCTTCCTTTCTGTTAGCACATAAATAAATGCAAATTTATACTTACAGAAAAATCTGTATGTGTAATATACATATATATATTAGATATAAGTGTGTGTAGATATATCATTTATGTATCCTTTGTCTATGCTAAATTATAAACACTCTAAAAAGCATTCTTGCCTTATCTCTTATTGTATTCCTCTCACTGTATGTTCAAAAACAGTGAATGGGAGAATTAAGTATGAGGCTAAAGATTAGAGAAATCAATAAAGTAAGGGAGTAAGAGAAAAGGGTCATATGTAGAATGTAGTAGTAAGAAAACAGGGTTGGCTGTGGGAAAGGCCAGATAAGAAGATATAAACAAAGGAAAGGAGCTGTTGGCTTCCCAGAAGCAGGCGTGAGTATCCAACCTTTCACCCAGTCGGACAGCCTCCCCCTTGGGTTTAGAGACTCCAGGGTCAGCAGCCTTACTGCCTCTGTGCACTGTTCCTCTTCTGGATCCATGATGCTGCTCCTTAGGTTACGTAGACTTCTAGTTTTTGTCTTATCCTCCAGAATAAGATGATCCATAAGTTGTTGGCTGGTGGCCAGATGACAGCAGAAATTATTTTTCTTCTCTCAGAAATATATCTTGATGATACCAAAAGATTAATTTCTAGAAATGAAATTCCACATAGAACAATAAAGATGCATGGGTAAAAGTACTCTGAGAATTAAAACTAAGTTCCTCCAGGTTTGGGGTATGTATGACTCAGTAGATAAAGAAGACAATAACATCACACACTGAACTGAGGGACAAACATTAAATAAACCGCCCCTTTGAAAACTGAGAACCTTCTAGCTGAGCATATGACTATAATCGCAACAGTGAGGGACAGGCTAAGGCAGGGAGACTTGTGTTAGTCTGAGGTCCTCCTCGGCTACATAGTAAGTTCAAGGTGAGCCTGGACTACATAGTGTCCAGTCTAAAACAACAACCACGCAGCCCAGCCCAGGCCCGGCGAGTGTACGGGAGAGCTTCTGTGCTCCCCTGTCCCCCCTGGGCCAGGGGCACAACTGAAGGGCACCACAGGTTCATTGTTGTGCCAGAGGGGCACAACAGGTTCACTTCCAAGGGCTTTCTGCACCAAAGCTCTACACCAAAGGTCAGAGATCAGTGCTATATGAAATGACAAAGGAGTAAAATGCAATCTCAGGCCTCGATCCCACCCAGAACAAGTGCACAGGACACTAACTCAGCTGAAATGTATGAATTCATAGCGTCAGAAGTAAAGAAACAGCAGCAGAAAGGTACAGAGGAACTCAGAGCAGAATTAATTTCTGAAATAAAACAACAACCACAACAACAAATACTTGAGGCAGAAATACACTTCTTTTAATAAGCTATTTTTCTTTCTTTCTCTCTTTCTTTTTTTTCTTGTATTTAGTACAGGGTCTACAGGGTCTCAGTAAGTAGATTGGACTCATATTGATCCACCTGTGTTCAGCCTCTGAAGAGCTGGGATTAGAGGTGCGCACCACCATGCCCAGCCTCAATTGCTGTCTAAGCATGCCCTGGGGGTGGGGCCAGCATGGCACCCTGAACCCCAGCCACTGTGTCCGCCTAAGCACGTGCTTTAGTCCTCTGAGCTGTCTGGCTGGTCCTACTTTTCTTCCTAGCTCTCAGAAAAACTTGTATTACATTAATTCTGTCTGACATATTTTTACATTTATAAAAATCTTTCGGAAGGCACAGTTATTGACAAATATTTCCTATGTAAACTCAGTGAATCTTAAAACATTATGAAAATTAAAAATAACTCAGATTCCGAAAGAATAGTTTAGAGAATATATTTTTCTGTTATCCAGGCTGGATCCATTTCTAGACTACATACAATGAGAAGGAATTATATTTCAAATAATATTTTTAAATTAGAAAGAAGCTGAGTTTGATGATAGCAAATACAATGGCCAAGAATAGTGTTTAGGGACATGGATGTAGCTCATTGGTGGAGTGGTTTCCTGGCATGCCCAAGGCCTTGATTCAATCCCCAGTTAAAAAAAAAGATAGATGATAGATAGTTAGATATATGATCACATTTAATGAGGCTTAACAATATTTTATCTTAGCTCTCAAAAATTCAGCTCCCCTAAGATAAATAATTGGATTGTGCACTCCTGGCCATTTAAATTGCAGAGTTTGTGGAGTTCCTGGTTGCAGGAACAGAGATCTCACTTTCCTCTTAGTGAGTGAATTTAAAGTATCTCCTTTGTAGGGAATTTTAGGATTCCAGAAGAATGTCTCCTCTGGCCTTACGGCTTTCTCTCCAAAGATAGCTGAAATTAACAAAGGACTGGACCACATCAGCCTTCCAATCTCAGTTTATTCCTTCCTGGTCTTTCTGCACAAGCCAAACTGTTTTTTGTCATTATTTGTAAAAGATGACACAGTTGAAAGGGTTGAGTGTTTGAAGAGAATGGATGAAGCTTGAGCTGGCTATCATAATGTTTTCTGCTGTTTCCTGCGTGGGTTGCTAGTGTTCAGGTGATGTCTGCCAGCCTATTACACCAAAAGGCATTCTTCTGGATTCAAAACTGAAACTCGAACAGGATGCACGTATGCTTCCTTTATAGCACTGTAACATTAGAGCTCGAAAATATATTTTTCTTTCCAGAAAAACTTTATGTGTGAGTCTGAAGATTATCTATACCACCTGACAGCTTATAAGTAGGAGCCAAATATAATTTAAAAGGTTCCAATTCCTCCCCATACGCTTTAACCATTTCATGGCAAGCTTAAACATTCAACTGACAAAATATTTCTCACGTCATCCCCATAAAATGTGTTCCTTGTAAGAAACCCCACAGGGATCCAAGTAAATATGAGTAAGGTGTCCATGAACTTCAGAGACCTGCTGACCTCCTCTCTGTGGATGCCTGGACTGTTGGCATTGAACAATAAATGAATCTGTTCAGAGGCCAGACTGTAATCCTAATGGTAGAGAGATTGGAGAAAACTTGGGAATTTAACTGTGGGTCATGCACATACCATCCTAATGCTCCAATCTGGTGGCATAGGATGGTATATTCCAAATTGTATGCCTAATATTGCATATGCTGAGGGAGTGCTGACTGCAAGTGCACCTTCACTGAGTGCTCAGGGACCGGGTCTTTTTCAGGTGTTTATTAGATGAAAATACATGTTTTTCAGGCTGTAAATAACTCACTACTTTAAACTGCAACAACAGCATAGTACTACTAGTGATTATAAACCATTCTGTAAGACAAGATATCACGACCTGTTTTCTCCACAAAAGCATAAGCCCTTAAGACAAGCTTCCTGTTATTGACAGAGAAAGTATAGAGGCATCCAAAATAAGACTTTCTTTATTTGCTCTTAGGTTGTAAAGAGCATTTGTTCCATATGTGGTCCTTAGCACAAGCAGAGAGTCTCCCAGACTTCTCCTCTTAATTTTTTATGAGCTATGTCTTGTACCCTGTCAACCAGATCTTGACCTTTGCCCCAGACAGCTCAGATGAATTCCATGACATGGTACAGTAAACTGAAGCAACACATAGTTAGCTCTAAGAAAGTGGGCTTTGAACTCATTCAATAAAGCACAGCGGTGTGGGAGGAGAGCACTTTTGGGGGAAAGGTAACCTGTGGTCAGCTGGAGATTTCTCCCTGTCCAACCTTAATTAACTCTGATGTCACATGAAAAGGAGTAGTGAGTTCATAGCTCTAGGTCACTGGAAGGGTAGGCTCCTGATGGTAGATGGTGACAGGCCTAAGGATCAATGGATGTGCCCTGTTAAACTGTGACCCTTCAAGAAGCCAGTGTCAAGTAAAAATCCTCAAGAGTTAGCTGAAGACACTCTCTCCTTATAAAGCTGACAGTAGGAATGCTGAAGTTATTTGAGGATCATTCTGGCATGCATTTCAAACCACATAGAGTTTTTTTTTTTTTTTTTTTTTTTTTTCCTTCTTAATTGCTTGAACAAGGTTGAAGGAAATAAATGAGTAAAGTCAATGAGTCATGTCACTGGAATGTTGCCATTGAATAGTAAAAGAATCTTGGCTTTAAAGCCAGAATCCTAATGCTATATAGAAGAGAGAAAACTTCTGATTTGAGTTGTGGGCCATGTAAGTACCATTCTTCACTCCAATCTAGATGCACAGGATGGTGTATTCTAGGTTGGAGTGGAGACTGCCCAAATTCCAGTCACTGTAGACACTACCGTTTCAGTGGCTGACTGTATGGTACCCCGTGCCAGGAGCTGCAAAACCTATTTATGGGTTTTATTGACTGGCACTTACAATATGAATTGTTGGGACTGGGGGTGTAGCTCAGTGGTGCAGCTTCGCTAGCATTTCTGAGGCTTTAGGTTGAATCCCCAGTATATCCATGTATATAAAATATAAATTGAAAGACAGTCTTTAAACAAACCAAAGCAGAAGAAAAAAATTAAAAATTAATATCATGTTATTGTGGGAGGAGATTGGCACAAACATACAGGGGAAAGAAGTGCCAAGCCTAACCACTGGCATTACACATTTAAATAATTTGATGATTTGTTTTTGACACCTGAAGTCAGGACATTAATACTATATAAATGACTATTTTGAATTTCTTGTTAGGGCACTGATGCCAGAGACTTTGTCTTTTGAATCTAATGATTTAGGAATTACTTAGAACAGCAAAAACCCTAAAGCCAGAAACCAGTGAAATCTTTTTGTGGGTTTGGCATAGTAAAATAGTCAACTTAATTTACTCTGAAGATTTAAAGTTTCCCTGAGATTGAAAAACTTTTTACAAACAGTAACTAACTGGACATCCAGTTCTATTTTGGACCCTAAAGATCAGTACCACAATTATTCTAATCTAAAACATTCTATATTGTGAAGCTGCTCATCTAAAAGTCCCAAATAATCTTATCTTCTTCGGGGTTTAGTCAGAAGTGAGTCAGCACGTCATGCTGTTCCAATACACAACTCAACTTCTAGCTTTCCCTAATCTAGACTTGAGGAGAACAATGAGAACACATATCAAACTTCTTCCATGTTTCCACCTACCTCCTGACACCTGCCAGGACAAACTTGAAACCTGCAGGAGAAAAGGGTTCACATGCAGACTGATTGGTGTATATGTACGTCCGGATTCATACGCATCCTTCTATTAAGAGTTTTTCTTTATTTAAGACCAGTTGTTAAACCAACATAGGAGATGGAGGTATGCGGGTTTGTGATATGTGTGTGTACCTAGCCCATGTAAGACCCCAAGTTTCAGTCCTAAAACCAAAAATAAATAGGGTCGATTGTTTTGGAGTGGAGAAAAAAACTAGTATTTTAAAAAATGAGTATCATGGCTAGTTGTGGGTTTTGGTTTATACTGATGCCATAAAAATTCCCCCAATTTTCACATCTTCTGTGTAGTCTGTTGGCAGATGGAATGCAAACCCTCTGGGCTTTGTCCATCGTCCTAGAAATCAAAGAAAAATGAACATGGTAATGCCTTTCATCACAGAGTCCCTTTCAGTTTATCAATTAGCACTAAGTCATTTGATGCAGTAATTCTAATCAGTGCATTCAGTGCTAATGTCCACTTCACATTATCTAGTAAGTACATACCCGAAAGGAAGCATGACACAGAGGGAAGTTAAGATCTAGACCGAACTTTTTGTTAAGCACCAGAGCCCTATCAGAATTAGTATCCCAAACACAAATTTTGGTAATCTTGAATTTTGCAATTGCATTCTTCACCCCTGGTTCACCCTCACCACCAAAGGAAAAGGAACTATGAGAATCAGTGTATGAGATTTAACCTTTAAGAAGCTAACTCTTGAGGCAGGAATCTTTCATCACAAATTATGTTCAACCCCATTCAACCTTGGTGAATGGCTCATAGTCTTAAATTCAAATTTTAGAAACATGATACTTGGGGGAATAATATTTAAAGAGGTTATTTATCACATAGGATTATGTACTACTGAGAACATGGTAGGCAAAATCAAAGGCAGATGCTTCTCATTTAAAACGAATCTGCTATACAAAGCTTAAGTTAGAAACTAATAAATTGGAAGGCAATAATTTTAGTATAAAAGGAAACATCAGTAGATTTCTTTAGAGAGCTCTAGCAACATAACTGACAAAGTGACTCAGTTTCAGGAAGAGGACTAGGAGATGTGGGGATGGGGTGGGAGAGGAAAAGGGGGTGTAAAAAATGAAGACGTGTTATGTCCATGTACCCACAGTGAATGTATTCACTATGTACCACAAACGCATACAAACAATTCTCATCTGAATAGTTAAAATTCAAAATATATAATTAGAAATAATTTAAAGAATGTTAAATGTAGAAGATTGTAATGAAGATAGCAAATTTTTCTGAATATATATAAAACTTCTACATAAATAATGTTCCTAAATGTGAAGTAAAACTTTCTCTAAAGTCTTCTAAAACTTTAAGAAGAAAATCAGTTAAGGCAAAACCTGACACTGATGGAGTCATATGTGTCAATGGACTTCAAGATAGCTCAGTTGTCAGGATGTCAATGTAATAGGTTTTTTAAAATAAAAGCTCCTATTGAGAAGAAATTTAATTGTAGTCTCTGTGGGAAGCCCCAAATACAAGTGATCAGAATATTGAATTAAACAGTGAACTTGCATATGTTCAAAATTATGCAGCTATTGCCACTATCCAATTTTAAATCATTTTCCTCACCCCAAAGTAATCACTTATAAGTCATTTTGCATTCACTTCCCCAAGCTCCTACCAACCAATGTTCTACTTTTTCCCTCTGTGGGCTTGCTTGTTCCAGACATTTTATTTAATGGAATCATGCAATGTATAGCTCTTCATGACTGATTGATTTCATTTAGCATTCATTTGTTATTGATGCTTGTTTTAAAATTTACATTCTCATAATTCTGGAAGAGGGAAGTTTGAGATCAGAGTGTCAGCAGGTTTGTGACCTCAATGGCTATGTTTTGTTTCCAAGATTCATTTATATTGTAGCATGTGTCAGTACTTCATTCCTATTTATTATCATACAACATTCTATCTGGATAGAGAAATTTTGTTTATTGATAGACACTTGAGCTGTTTCTGCTTTTTGGCTCTCATGTATAACATTGGTGTGTGTATTTATGTACAGGCTGTTAAGTGGGTATACATTTTCAGTTCTCAGGGGGGAGATACCCAAGAGTATAAGTGCTGGGTCAGAAGTTTAACCTGTGATTAACTCTGGGTAACCATTTGAAGAACTGCCATGCTGTTTTCCAAAATGGCTGTACTGTTCTTTAATCCTACCAGAAGTACACGAGGGTGCTAATTTTTCTACATCTGTCACAAGACATAGATCTTTTTATTTCCACTATCCTAGTAGAGCTGAAGTAATATGTTACTGTGTTTTTAGTATTCATTTTTTGGTGATTTCCTTCATCTTTTCATGTGCTGATTGGTCAGTTGTACATCTTTGGAAAACTGTCTATTGAGGTTCTTATTCAATTTTTCAAACTGGATTGTCTTCTCATTAGCAATAAATATTTTTAAAATGTCATTTCTAATTTGTATATTGCTATCAATGGCTATGATTTAAGAATCCTTAGGCAGAAAGGGATTATAAAAATTAATGTCTACCTCCTCCATCGTCGACGAAAAAGCTGGGTCTTAGAATGGCTTTCCTGTGGCCAAAAGAAAACTAGTAGTAGCAGAGTTATCGGGAGAAATGACTGTAAATCATAAATTGGAAAACAGAGTTTTATGATTTACATAGCCATGAGTTGCTTAACAACAGAAAAATGTTCTGAGAAATCCATCTTAGGCAAGATACTTGTTATATGAACGTCATAGGGTATGCTTAGATAAGCTAAGAATGGTGAGGATGTCGCTAGGCTGTGTGACCACTATCATTTATTCCACTATTGACCAAACTATGGTTTATCATGGTCAGCTAAAGCTCCTTTGAAAACAATCTTTCATTTTGGCATAATAGGGGCACAGGAGTGGCATCTAGTAGATAAAGGAGCTAGTGGACTTGTCTTGAAGTTGCATTCAGTCAGCAAGAACACGTTTTACTTAGATTGTAAACATAGGACTTCTCTAAAGATATTTCTAGTTTTTCCATGAGTTGTCATTGAGCCCTAAAAGTGACAGTAAGTTTATCTGGTTCATAATGACCTTTGCTGGGAGCTCGTCCTTCTAATATTGATCACAGTAGCTGTGAAGAGCTTTTGAAGAAAGAGATTTAATCACTGGGCTTTCAATGTGGCTGTGAAATAATGCCTTCATTGATTGAAAAATTTACTCTTCCTATTGAAGACAAAAAATAGCCTTTCATTTTGCTGAATGAAATGAAGGTGGGAAATCAAGTATAGCCTTCGACCTGACATGGGACATGTGAGGAAGGAAAGATGGAACTTGTGTTGGTTGTAAAGTTCTATTGTACCTAGTAGACTACACAGAACAGAAAATCAATGCTCACACAGAACCAGTAGAAAGTGCATTGTTTAAATAACACACATATTTGTTTTAAAGACAGTTAGTCCACACTAATAACTTCTCACCACTCAGGTTGTCTTTGGACTGGAGGACAGCTTGAGGGTGCAGAAAAAAAATATGGGCTTACTTACTGTTTAAGGAATTATAAATATAACACTTTTCTCATCTGGACATGGCTTACTTCTCTGAGGTTACAGATTCTCTCAGTTAGAACTGTGTTCTTCTAGGCTGCTGATGAACATTCATATGATTTAGGAATGAAAGCATCAGGTACTTAAGCTACAAAAATGCAGAGTTCTTTCCAAGGGTTTTCCTGGATGGGAGAACTGATTTTCTCCACCCAGACCACAGAGCTAACTACCAGCAGTGCCGGAATTTTTCTGTAGGAAGCTTTGTTGTTCTCGTCCCACACTAAAACAATTACACAACAATTGCTCAATTAAATCTCCAGTGTTTCATACCATAAAGAAGGGTAGAAAACATTCTGGCCTGTAAAATTGTCATGGTAGGTATTATCAATTGCTGGCTGTGTTTTTAGAAAAACCTACTGATTTTTAGCTACTTAATGCCTTAGAAAATTCCTAAAGGGCCAGCAAGATTGCTAAGTGGTCTCAAGCACCTGCTCAGCATGGCTGAGCCAGCCAAAAAAGAAAAAAAGAAAATTCCTAAAGATGAGTAAAGTACAGAATGTGTACCTGAATGGAGTGACTTGTTCTGAAAAGGAACAAATTCATTCATTAGGAGAGAAAATCATTCTCTCAGATCAGATCTCTTAGGATACCATGGTCAGCAGTAGAAAGTGCTTTAAAATCTATATATGTCCGCATACAACACAGTAGCAGTGTCATGCATCATCCGAATGAGTAGCTGTGCGACCCTGCACAACTCACCTCTCTCTCCAGACCTCAGTTCCCTCATCTGTAAAATAAGTGACTGGGCTGGATGCTCTCAGATCTTTCAGTTTTTTGATAGACCAATTTGATCTATATAAAATGGTAATTTGAACGTAAATTAGTAGTTTTGAGCCATTTTATCTAGTACAATAGTACTTTATACTAGGACCTGTTGTCTATAAAAGTTACCTTAAAATATTAAGTTCTATCAGTGCAGTGTTGGAAGAGCATACAACGCTCACTTCACATCCTTCTTTGCAATTATATACCCAGCAAAATATTCTCATGGGGTGGGGGCAGTTCACTCCCTTGATCTCTCCTCTTTGCTAAGGGTCACTGATCCTGGGCGCTGCCTCCTGCTTTCAGCAGACATTGCAGCCATCTCTGTAGGATGAGGAGGAGGTGGAGAAGGGACGAGAAGGAAGGAGGACAGATGGGACGATGAGGAGAAAGCAAGAGGGATCCTTATTGGTTGTCTTCTGAGTGTCAGTGAGAGCTTCCAGGGAGGCTCAACTCCTGCAGGACCTCTGTCTCCAAGCATCATGCAACTTAGAGAGTCACAGTGCTTGGTAGTGCGACAGCATTAGCCCAGTCTCTTGTGTTATAGATAAGAGAACTGAGATCTGGAGTGAGATGTGACTTGCTCAGGGTTACACAGCTAGGCGTATAAGATCTTTTTTTTTTTTTTTTTTTCTGTGATGCCCGGGATTGAACTCAGGACCTTGTGCTTGTCAGGCAAGCACTTATTCTACTAAGTTTCTCCCTGTATAAGATCTTAAAGCATTTTTACATACAGATTTCATTGCTTCAGAGCAAGCCCCTGTGAGATATGCTTGTCAAATGCCACATTAGAGTGGCCAGTTCCCTTTGTACTGTGCCTTTATAGAAAGAATTTGTTGATTACGTAAGGCAAACCAGTGGTTTCTAAAACTCACTTGGCTCTAAAATTAATTTTTCAAATGAGAAAATTAGTGTGAAAGAAAAATGATTCAAAAATATCATTGGTCCACTAATGATCAAGTTATGTCTAGGACACAGAAAATTTATTTACCTTACAAAAATTATTAATCATACATGTTTATGGGGTAGTGTATGATAATTTGACACATGTATATGATATATAATGATCTGATCAAGAGAGTCAGCATTCGCATCTTAAACAACCAAATAGTTATAATTATACATGATAATTCTATTTATGAGGCCCAATATGAAATTTCCTTTTTATCCAGAAAAATTACACAGGCCTATGTCATCGGATGATGCATGGTGATATGAAGAAATCCAGTGTTAGAAATATACTAGAGGAAAAAAAAGAAATATACTAGAGATTATATTTAATCTCAAAAGTTTTTAGTAAGTTATATTATATTAATATGGTGGCATTTTAACATACTAGGTAGATGCACTTGTGGGTAGTATAATATTTAGGTTATATGGTAACTATATTTGTAAACAAGAGGTGAACTAGAAAACTGTGCATTAAGAGAAATTTGTATTGAATGTATCTTCAGCATAAAGAAAAATAACTTTAAAATAAGATGTGAAGGCAATTTGTAAATAGTACATTTTAATAATTTGTTTTCCAGAACCTAGTTCAGGTGCAAAATTAAAAAGTCCTGAACTGAATTTAAAAGGCACGCAGCACGTCTTGCAAGTAGGCCAGACACTACGTCTCCAATGCAGGTAAGAGGCTGTGTTGGTTTGGGAACAATCCAGTTGCCTTTGCCAAGGCAAAAGTCATTCATTCACTGGGGGAGTAGAAAGGGTCCTTCCAAGTGGAGAGGTAGAGACCTGGGGGTCTCCTGGGATCTACAGCCTCCAGCCACGTGTATCGAGCTCCACACGGAAGGTGGCTCCCTAGGCTAGGGCGGCACTACCCGGGTGGGAGGCAGTTGAGAATGATGCCGCCCAAACACATTTGTATCTTTAATCTGAGCGCTACTGATACATGCACATGTATTTTATAGCAACACAGTTCATGAAGCTAAATCTAGGAAGCAGCCTGTATGTCTATCAACAGATGAATGGAAAAAAAAGAATGTGATATTTATACACAATGGAGTGCTGCTCCGCTGGAAAGAAGTATGAGTTTGAGTCATTTGCAGTAGAACAGATGAACCTCAAGAGCATAATGTCAAGTGACATAATCAGACTCACAAGTTCAAATACGAAGTGGTGTATCTTATGTAAGAAAACCAGAATATAAATTAACAGTAAAATCAAAAGTAGACAATAAGAAGTAGTAGAGAGATACATTTTATTCAAAAGAAAAGGGAATTGCCCAAAAGAGAAGCCTAAATAAGTTACACAAATGAATATTGTTCATACAATATTCTTTGACCCTAATACATACAAGAAGATAAAATTACAAATTGATAAAATTGTCCTTGTAAAAAATATTTTGGGTGCAGCAGAAGTTTTAGGAATCAACCTGAATCTCCACTGTGGCAGCTCAATAGTTTTTGTGTTATTATTGCTTTGTTCATGTGCCCTTGATTTCACCTTACAAAAATGAGAAAAATAATTAATCTTGGAAAAAGGGGTTCATATGTACAGTGACTTACATTATTCACATACGTAGTGGCCTAGTAGAAGTTTTCTGTATGCTCTGCTCATCACGTAGGAAAAGTGTATTGAAAAGTTGAGGGTATTATATAAATTAATTTTTCTATCCCTTGGTGATAATAGCTACTGTTTAACAATACATACAGGGGCCGGGGAGATGGCTCAGTAGAATAAGTGCTTCCCTGGCAAGCGCAAAGACCTGAGTTCAATCCCCGGTTCTGAAAAAAAATACATACAAAACACTTACCAAATTCTGGTTCTTGAAACAGACCTGAAAATTTGGTAGTACAGTGTTTAAATTTTAGAGATTAACATAAAATAAGCTATCTGGCACTTTACCAGCTTGTAAGCACATTTTAAAATGCAGATAATAATCCCACATTGCAATGGCTTTTAGAGCTTATCTCCTAATGCAGAGCCACAGTGTTTCCCATTATTGTGGGTTGCCTTCCATCTGGGGAGTCATTTGTACTCAGGAAAGTAGCACCTGCATAGTTATAGCTCTTGTACATATGTGTGCCCAAAAAAGTGTATTTTTTCTGAGACAAGTTTTATGTTTCATTAGTAATTCAAAATTCTAATGTTCATATATTTAGTATTTCTTTTTTTACTTTGACATGTGAATTTTTGAGGAATGGTATAAAATTTCCAAATAAAAATTGTTAAATGGGGGAAAAAAAGAAAAGGGAATTAAGAGATGGAGGGAAGCCAAAGAGAAGGGAGGGAAGGGAATAAAAAAAAAAAAGAATGAAGATGTGTTGTATACCCGTATCAACTCCCTACAAGGAAGGTAGTCATTAAGAACATGAACATGTGCTAATAAAAAATAAAAACTGGGGGGAAAAAAGCAAAAAGATACTTTTTTCCTGGAGAGAGGATGGTGGCTACACTTAGGAGAGAACCTCAGAACAGTGCTCGCTGTTGGCCAAATGCATGCTGAGGGACTGGGGCTGAGTTCGGGTCCCAGCCTTGATTGTGCTTTGTTTTCTTATCTGCAACCTCAGGAGTGGAGCAGCCCATTCCTGGTCTTTGCCAGAATCTCTGAGTATGGAAAATGAACGGCTGAGAATAACTAAATCTAGCTGTGGAAGGAACGGCAAATTGTTCTGCAGTACATTGACTGTGAATTCAGCTCATATAAACGACACTGGCTTCTACAGCTGCAGACATCTGCCTGGCTCTACTTCAAAGGAGAAGCAACCAGACCCTACAATCTATATATATGTTAGGGGTAAGATTTCTATATTCAGTTTGCTATTCCCTGGTAGTGATCATATGCATTGACCCCAATCTTTTGGTAAAGTTTCTTTCCTGAGGAGAGGCCGAGAAAGAGATTCCACCACAGCTGTAGAAATTTTTGTTTCCTATAATTTTATTGAGAAACAAATAGCAATGAGACAGTTTCAAACCAAATTGGTAGGACAGTTTCAATAATTAACACATTGCATACATTCTTCCTAGTGGTTATTTGCTGTACAACATGCGGACATGATATCCTATTTACAAACACTATTAGAACAAATCCCTCCATTAAGAGAATGTAACTATATATCTATCCTAACCACTTTGAGTACACAGATACAAAATGGACATTCATTAGCTGTAGACATTTACAAAATGCATTTCTGATACATTTCTTGAGTGTCAGTTGCAGCCAGATTTTTCTTAAGACCCAGTCAGTAAATCGTATGCTAGGAGAGAGATGTGTGTCTATTTATTTGGTCAGTGTTCTCACGTTGAGAGTAGTGTCTGGCCCACAGTGGGATAGCTAGTGAGTGACAGGATCTCAGTCCTAATTCTTAATTATTGGAAAGCCCAAAATAGGATAAGGGATTTTGGTCCTTTAACACAACCACATTCTCTTATATGCTAGAATCATAAGTTATTGCTGTTTTTTCTGGGCTAAGGCTATAGCTCAGTGGTAGAGCACCAACATGTACAAGATGCTTCGCATGTTTGAGACCGAGACCTTCATCCTCATTACCCACACACCCATACAGCACAGTCACCTTCACTAAATTAATATCTAATGTCGCTTTTATGCATGGCAACTACAAAATTAGTTCCCATTGACAGTAGCATATGACTTTATAGTCATTAAGCATGCATTACAATGCTATAAGACTTGGCACATACCAAGATATAGTGGAAAAGACAAAAGGTAAAAATTAATGATTTTCATTATAATTTTATTCTTTCCAGAAAGAATGAATATATGAAGTAATACTCAAAATAAGTGTAAAATCCTTGAAAGAATATAAACTGACACTAGAAATAGACCCTTGAGAAAGAGTGACAAAAGTAGCATATCGTTGTATTCTTCCTGATTTAGTTCCAGTTTCTAAAACTTGTTCAGGGGGAGCTAGAGAATATAAAAGCAAAATTAGAAGGGCTTAAAAATAAGGCAACCAGCTATTGACATTAATAACAAACATCCACCCTATGTCCACCTTCTGGTGAGTTAAACAACAAGGTCTTTGCATTTGGAGACAGTATAATAGAGTTAACATTTTGGTGGAATTCATTTTTTAATTTTTGAAATAAGACAACTAGACAGTGTTTTAAATGAGCACAATGTGCAATTGTCCAGATTTCTAATTAGCCTTCAGAGCAGCAGGACTACCACATGATATGATATTGATATAATACTACTGTTAGCTATTGTCAGCCTAAATTTTTTTTCTAGTATAGAGACTTGAACCCAGGGCCTTTTCACAAAGTTACATCCCGAACCCTTTTTATCTACTTATTTACTTTTCAGACAGAGTTTTAATCCCTACATTACTTATGCCAAGCTCAAACTTGTGATCCTTCCCTAGCCAGGGGCTTCTGGGCTTCCAGGTGTGTACCACTGTACCTCTCTTGTCAGCCTGATTTGAGCCTCTTTTCTGTCCCAGTTCCTCATACTCAATTCTGATAGTACACACTTTTCCAGGAGTAACTAGCTAGCTAGCAGCAGGGACTAAACACTAGCAGTCTGTCATCACAGGGATGAATCAGCCCACTTGCACAGAAGAGTAGGCTGGAGGCTGAGAAACTATGCACAGGAAGTTGGCACAGGAGGGAAGACAAGGTGGAAGACAGAAAGCGGGGAAGAGTGGAGAGCACAGCACTGAGAACAGAGACTTAGAGAGAGGCGACTTTGCCCCGCAAGGGCGAGGAGACATGTGCCTGAGAGTGACAAGGGGAACATCATGGACCCAGCCATGTTTTCTTTTTCCAGGACTATAGTCTTGTGTTCTTTCCAATATGTGGAAAAAAGCAAGCATTTTGCAGTGGGCCCTAGAGACTTCCTGTTTCTCTGAGGAATGGGAGAAAAGCATTCATACTAACATTGCCCATCGTTTTATAGAGTCCAACTTGCAACTAGACACATCTATGAATAAAAGAAGCCATCTTTTTTTTCCCTAAAAAATAATATTCACTTCTTTTTCCATTTTGCTTCTATGGTAGGCAATAAATATCCCAGGATCATGGGCCCAGCAGGTAGGGATTACAGAGCCTTCTCAAACCAACCCCCCTTTTTTATAATAAAAGAGAAACTTAGTCATATAGAAATATTTTCACTTTACCTACACAGCAAAATTTGGAAAATAACCATTCCTTTGAGTGTCAGATCAATTGTTAATCTAATTTCAGTAGGACAAGTTCCATGTTTCTTAATTACTTTTATCTACAAGGTCCTCCCTAGTGCAGTGTCTGTCATACAGCAAACGTTCACTACTTTATAAGTGAATAAATAGTTTATATAATAGGTGATGTATAGAATACATTGTTTAAATTGATAAGGGCATAAAGTCTAGGTTTAATGGGAAAGAGAGCCACAGTCAATTATTGATGTCTGTTATGGGTTTGGAGCTATCCTAGTCATTGTGCCATAGACTTGTCATGTCTGTTCTCTTAACAGTAACATAAAGTTACAAGTTTCAGTATCTGAAAATTCCCATATTATTTGTTAGACACCAGGAAGCTGTATTTCAAAGACAGCTCTAGGAAAAGGAAGGATTGTGAAATGCTTTGTATTTCATAGATTCTGACACACATATGTTTGTATCCAATATGAATGTTATATGAATTCACTGGAAACATTGTTAGGATGTATATAGGGACTGATTATTTTTGAATAGGATGAATAACAAAAGCTATTTGAGATGATAGCAATGGGCACAGGAAAGCATCCTGAATCTTGTTTGCTAATTAATTTAACCATCTGATTTGTAGGGAACACTTGGTGTGTGCCTGTAGCCATCTTACTATGAAAAGTAATGCCTATGTTGTCTTCTTCCTGGTAGTATATTATTAATCTCACCTTATTAAAGTCCAGAATATCTGTGACATGATCTACTAAACAATTAGAAGTTTTTTAAATGCCCTACTATGTTATAATATTGTTGTTTTCATTATTTTATTCTCTTTCTGAGAAAATTTGGTCTCTGCTTCCATTTTAATCAAACACTTCCCTTACAGGTTTATTTTAATATAACTGATAACTCAGAGATTTGTCTTGGGGATTAATAAAACTCCAAACATTATTACACGGCTGTAATTACTCACTACATATTAATTACTACTTATTTACTATTGAATATTTACTTCAGAACATGTTGGTGTCTTTGATGATTTCTATCCTTGATAAACATTGTCAGGTATGCTGACATTTCATTTTAGTTTGCTTTAAAGCAATTGTGACACTGTTTAGCTATCTTTCGAAAAGACAGATTTGTAGTCTATAGTTTTGTCTACCTAGCCAAATCCATGTGAATTATAAATTAACATTTGGACATTATTTATTGCTAAGTCACAATTCCACATATGCATTGATTTGGATATTAACATCTGATACGTGGTATATAAAAAAGTAATATGGTCACTTTATCACCACAGTTTGTATAAATTTGCCAGACCTCTAGTATAATGCAATAAATCATTTTAATTACTCAAGTAATTATATTTAACTCCTTTCATTGATTACTCAATTGTCTTGCAAATTGAATTTCCCATCAATATAACGAGTTACATTTCTTATGTTTCTCTTTAACAAATGGCTTTGTTTCTATTTTGCCATTTAATCCTTATCACAATCCAGTGAAGTGTTACTGTCTTCTTTTACCAAGTCAAGCCCCAAGAATCCACTTTCCAGCAAGTCTCTGTGAGGGCACAGGAAATCCATAAATGTATTTTGTGGAAAAATGCACAGGTAGTCAGATTTTCCCTCCAGAGCCTCCGTGCTGGGAGATGGGAAGAGACAGTGAGGCCGATCAGAGGGCTGCTGTGTGCAGCGAGGCAGGAGGCAGGGTGGTCCCAGTACACACAGTGGTGGTGTGGAAGGAGCTGGTAGGTTTGAGGGATTCCATCAGCTCTGATGATTAGATGTCCAGTGGGTGAGGGGAAGCGAAGAACCAGAGTAATGCTCAAATTCTGCAAGCAACAGTTAGGCAACTCATTCCTGGTGCTCTAGCCAGGTGGAGCTTTGTACCACTCAATTCCATTGTTGAAGTTATCTTCCTCCTGCTCTTCCTCCTCCTCTTCCTCCTCCTCATCCTGATCCTCACCCTCCCAGATATACTTTTGGTGTAGTCAGGAGCACATGGCTTTTGAGTTCTTCCTGTTAATAAAGCTCTAAAATTTGGGATCATAAAGAAAAAAACTGCAGTGTAACCCCTAATTTTTTGCCAATTTCAAAAGATTTCTAGAGGAGTGGTAATGTTAGGGCCGTCTAGCTATTCCCCCTGGAGGAGAGCACTTTCATGATGGTTTCTGATGGTCTGGTATGCTCAAGAAACAGGCCTTGGGCCAGCCTTTGCTGAGAATTAGGGCATCTCATTGAAATTAGAATCTGTGAATTGTGACTGAAGTATAAGAAAAGCAACTAGAAGATGGCATCGCCAATGTATTTAACATTTTGTCAAGATCTTCAATTTAATTAGCAAAACTTTGAACTTAGTATATTAAGGTTCCTGCGCTGTACAATTAGCTTGTCTTCCTCCTTCTCCAGCCCCGAGCCTTTAGGAACTACCCAAATAGAATGTCTTCCCTTGAAGAGTTATAATTAGAAAGTGGAAAAAATGGGATGGGGTTGGCTGGATGAGAATGTGTTGCTCTTCCCTGTTAGATAAACTTGCCTCTTGTCCCCTTTTCTTGATTTTCTTTCTGAGTCTATTAAAGTAAATAGGTTGGAGTGTTCAAAAAATGTATTTTTCCCCCATTGGCTTGCTTGCTTGCTGGGTTTTTTTTTGTTGTTGTTGTTGTTGTTTTTAGCAGAACTGGGGATTGAGCTCTGTTCCTTGCGCTTGCCAGGGAAGCTCTTATTCTACTGAGCCACCTCCCAGGCCCTCCATTGGTTTTCAGTATGCATAAAACTAATGAGATCTGCATTAACAGCCTAATCTGAGCTAGAAAAATTAGCCAACACATTGCGCCTATAACCCAAATGTAGTAGGGTTTGTAACAACACACATGTTCTGGAAAGACTAAAAAATCGTGCATTTACATAAATGTATTTAGTAGGAAAACGCTGTAATGGTCTGTGGAACCCTGAGCAAGTAATAATCCTAGCACTATCACTGTTCTGAGGATTCTGTGTGCTCATTTGTACAGCACTTGAGGTTTCTTTTCCCATCAGATTTTATGAGTACATTTTAGGTCTGCAAAACAATCACCTTCATCATAGAGAATCTATGTGCATGAGACATAACTTGTTTCTTTTTCTGCATTCTCCTGCCCTTCCTTCAGCCCCTCCCCTTCCCCATTTACAAAGCTTTGTTTCCATTTTTTGCTTCATTTGTCTTTTTTTTTTTTTTTTACTTTTTCCTTCTTTCCCCCTCTTTCTCCCTCATTCCCCTTCTCGTTTGAACATTTTCTTCCTATTCACAATACCTATTATACATTTTAGTCCTTATTTATACTTTACTTGAACTTTTCTTTAAAAAGCATTTCTACCATTATCAAGGTGAAGCTGAGTTACTATTGTCTCCATTTTACGTATGGGAAGCAACGTCACTGACTTACCCAAGTGAAGCAGCTCATACAGTGACAGGCCAGGATTAGGGTCAGGTCAGAATCCAGGTGAGGGCTACCTCCCCCGCACTGGGGTTTGAGCTCCTGACCTCAGACTATGACCTCCTTGTTATCCTAGAACATAGATTGAATAATTGTTATATTTTTTTAAATGTCAAATTCACATTTTTCTTTTAAAGAATATTAAGTTAAGCTAGTTTCAGACTGTTTCTAAGTAACAGACCTTAGAGAAGCGAATTGTGATCCCAAAGAACTCTGTGTTGTCCTCTGTTGGGACAGAGCTTTGTTTTGTCACCTTTTACCTGCATTGTGTCACTGCTACATCCCAGCTCACATAACTTGAGAAAGGGACACAACTCTATTACGGAGTGGAGCAGGACTGTTTTAAAACATGCCAGTGGACTGTAGAATCCAATTAGCGAGTTGTAACCAGAATTAAAAATAGAAAGCAAAAGAATAATGTGGAAACATCCAAATATATTGAACATACCAAAGATAAATGTTCTTTAGTAATTATTTCCATCATATGGATATGTATGTTTCTTTAATTGTTCTGAGGTAAAACATACTTCTCAGTATAAAACTTGGTACAGTAAGTTTAAAAGTAAGCAGAGTAGGCTTTACCTATCTGTTTTATATAGGAAAACAGAGACCATTGTAAACACCCTGTTTTTTGCGCACTACTGCTGAACCAGGTCTAGACCCTGTCCCTTAGTCAATACAGGCATATCTCTGCAAAACTATCTTTCAGATTTAATGGAGAAATATAATACTTTCATGACAAAGAAATTCATGACCACCAAACTACTCTCCAAAATGTTCTGAAGGATATTCTGGACAGAGCTAACAAGAATTACAACTCCAAGGGCTGGGCGATATAGCTCAGGAGACTAAGTGCCTGCTTAGGCAAGTGCAAGGACTGGGGTTCAATCCCTGGCACTACATGCCTCACCAGCTCCACCCCAGGGCAACCTGAGCTGGCCACAGAATCTGAGAGTGGCATGGGCCTGCAATCCCAGCACTGGGCGGCTGAAAACAAGAGGATCACTATAAATCCAAGCTGGGTAGTGAGACCTTATACCAAATGCATTTTTTAAAAAAGAAAGGAATTACAGCTCCATGAAATCCAGTAGAACAGATCCAGGAAAAGCAAACAAATAAACAGGGGTTGGAGAGGGAGCCAACAACAGGAAAATAACATGAAAAGAATAAGCCAGTACTTATTAGTTTCAACCATCAGTGTTAATGGGTTCAGTTCAGTCAATATGGGTTCACTGCTGCTGGCTGCTACTGTAAAGTATATTGATCTCTTTGCTGATCTGGATTTCCCTACAAGCATGTGTGACCCAGATTCTATCAGCAGGAGTCTGTCCCTGGAAGTGCATAACAAACCTGCTACGTGGAAGACCTTGCTGCATTTTTTGTGTGGGAGACATACAATGCCAAGTTATTGAATCCTGTAATTTTGAAATTTACCAATGACTTTCTAGGATTGCAGCTCACAGATCTGTATTAAAAGGCTAGGATTTTTTTAAAATATGACTACTGTTTAAAAGGGAGTCTCTTAAGGGAATGGGCTCTTACAGGTGTCTTTCATGAGGACCCCACTAATATTGCATGGAATGTGGAGGTTCTTCCAACATCCCCTTCCTGTAGGTTTTTTTCCTAGATCTACTCCAGTTGGGGACACAGAGGAGCCGCTTGGCTGATGCTGCTTAGCAGAGTGATGCCAGATTTTCCATGCTGGTGTACAAGTTCAATAAATGTGGCCAATGCAGCAAGCAGGGATTGGAGAGCCATGCACCTGAGGTGGGCTGTGTGAAGGCTGCAAATTCTTCCCCCTAGATTCAAAAGAAGTTCCTGAGGCTTTCAGAGCAGCAAGCATGATGAGCAGAGTGCATTGCATGGCTATCAAAGCCCCTAGAGCATTGCCAAGGAATCGCTGCCATAATTCTGTTAGAGAAACTTTAAAGAGAAAGTGTAGAGTCTATGCGTCAGCATTCTCCTCCATCAGAAAATGGACTAAAACAGTTTACAGTTTGCAGGAAGAAAGCAATAAATAAATAAACTCACTCAAATGAACAAATGTGTAAGTACTCTTAGCCACACTAGCTCACTAGATTCTCAGGAGTGGATTTCTTATTAGATCTGACATTAACCTTTCCCAGATTAATGTACAGAGTTTTAGATTTTTAGTTTTCAACATGTTCTTAGTCTTCCTTTCCTCTGCCCACCTAAAGACCCTCCCCCCACCTCTCTCTTGCTTATATTGCCCCTGTCTCTACTACATAGCTCCTATTTATCTTCTGATACCTGTGTTCCTTGTGGCACAAATCTTCCAGTTAGAGCTGGTTTGCAAGTTTTGTCCCAGAGATTGTGATTCCAAACGTTGTTGTCACTTGAGCCACTATAAATGTGCAGGCAAGCTGGGTGACAGCTCTGGTTTTCTTTTCACATTCTAACTCAATACATTTGCTCAGGAGACAGACTAAAAATGTTGAGGTAGCTGAAGTCAGAACTAGTAGGTTCTGGATATGAATCTGGAATCCAACTGGCTTTCCAAAAATGTTAGCAGTTAGGCTGATTTGAATTGGCAAAATTCTGCTTCACAGAATCTTCTGTGTAGAATTCGTAGGTATTTTCTGACCTGTCTGCATACAGATGCATAAAAAATGTGGTACAAGATGAGGATCTTTTTTTTTTTTTTAAAGAAAATTGTGAGAGAGGAGAGATGATTATTTGTAAGGTTTAAAATGTGCATGAATGTTGGTTTAAGTCACTGCGGTTTTTTTCCTTGGGAAACAAACTGCTCTGCATCCTGGCTATGTGCTCCTTCTTGGACTAAAGCATGAAGGAGATTATCCATTCTATCCATCACCGAGGACAGCTGATTAGGACCACATGGTGAGAGTTTAGAAAGGAGTAACTTAACTCTTCGCAATTTCCTTTTCAGCTATGTAAAAAATTGATAGAAGACATTCTTGATATTGTTAAGTCCTCTGATTTCATATTTCCCTTCTAGAAACATTTTTGTCTTTAAATACTAAGGGACATTGACTGTAGTATGGAAACATATGTGATTGGGTTGGAAGCCAGTCATGTCGGCAGAAGTGTTGGCAGCCAGACACATTACAGTTCTCAACTCTCACTCCAGTCTTCGTGTTCACCCAGTGGGCTCCCAGGCATGTCATCTTAGCACTTGATGGTATGTGTCAAATGACTAGGCCCTTTTCTCAGAAAGAGAACAATTGCTAGTGATCCTCAGACTGTGTGCCAGAAAATTTTGGCATGCCAGCTCTCTAGGGCCACATTGCTGGGATTTTCTATACCAGTAACATAATTGTGTATCACCAGCCATTAGTGAAACTACATAAACCCTACAGAGATAATCAGAATGAACAAGGTCTTGAATGAGCCACTTAGACAAAATTTAAGACTTTGGCAAGCTGATGACTGGGGTAGAGTTATGAAATCTCAAGGTGAGAGTGAAGTCCAAAAACAATGAAGTTGACCATATACTCTCATGTTTCCCATGCAATCAAGAAGTGTGAAAAACAGTCAAAACTTTATGGTTTTAAGGATTTTCTAAAACATCTCCTTCAAATAATCTTTTAAGATAAATGAGTAAGGGACTTTTTCAGGAAAAAAATCCCCTGGAATTGAACAAGATTTAAGTTTCTGACACTTCATAACTTTAAGAATACTAATGTTATGAGGTGATCTGTTTTTATCTTCATGGTCATTGTAGTTCTAATGCTCTACAATTTCCTTCACTATTTAAAATGATTGTTGTTCTGTCATTGGATGCATTTTTGCTGAGTTATATTTAGCAGCAATCATAGTTAACTATGCTACTCAAAATCTGTGGCTTATTAAAGTAATAAACAGCTCTCCCTTCCTTCATCAAATATCAATTTATAAGCTGCAGTTGAAACAATATAACCTAGGCTTTGGTTTGTTTTCAAATCGTTATTCTAATACTTTTTAGGCCTTTGACTTTGGGGAAATTACTGAAGAATAATCGCTAACATTTGGGTAGGTCTTACTCTCCTGGACTCCTCCTAAGCACTTTGTACAACAACAACCCTATGAGGTAGAGTGTGTGTGTGTGTGTGTGTGTGTGTGTGTGTGTGTGTGTGTGCTTGGCTCATAGCTCAGATCAGGTTCTCAGGAACACTGAGAGGAGCATACAGAGATCCCCTACCTCCCCAGTTAGCAACCTCACCTACCACAGCAGTACATTTGTTACCTCTACAGAGCCTGCAGTGAGGCATTGCAACCACCCAAGGTCCAGTTTAGAGTTCACTGTGTTGTGCTGTCAGTGGGTTTAGACAAATGTAAGTAACATGTTTCTCATCATAGCACCAAGCACAGTATTTCCACAGTGCAAAAAAAATCTTACGTGCTCTGCTTAGTCTCCTTTCTTTCAGATCCCAGTTCCCGGAGAGTGTAGCACTTTTTTTTTTTTTCTGTTTCCTTTTCTAAAATTCATATAGTGGGAACCTTCTCAAAGTAGTATGTGGCCTTCTCAAGCTGGCTTCTTTCACTTAGTAATATGCACTTACAGTTCCTCCATATTTAATATCTTTACCAGCGTTTAATGTCAGCATTCTGGGTTTTGACATTCTAGTAGGTGTATAGTGATATCTAACTGCTTTAGTTTGCATGTCTCTATGACATGATGTAGAACATCTTTTCATATGTTTATCTGCCATTGTATATGTCTTTGGCAAGATACTTGCTAAAGTTTGGGTCCCATTTTTAATGTTTTTTTTTTTCTTATTGTTGAGTTAGAGAGAGAATATTTGTATTTCTGATAGTTCTTTATCAGCTGTGTTTTTTATAGATCTTTCACCCCAGTATTTGGTCTGTTGTCATATTCTCTTGCTACTGTCTTTAGGTAAGAAGAATTTTTTTTATTTTAATGAAGTCCAGCCTCTCAATTATTTCTTTTATAGATTGTGCCTTTAATATTTTATCTAAAATGTCATTGCTTTACCAAGTTTTCTAGTTTCCCTTCTATATCCTAGGTGTTTTATAATTTTGAATTTTACTTCCAGGTCTATGATCCGTTCTGAGTTAACTTTCTTAGAGTGTAAGGTTTGTGTCTACACTTTTCTTATTGCATGTTCATGTCTAGTTGTTCCATCACCATTTGCTGAAAAGACTATCTTTGACCCATCGAACTGCATTTACTTCTTTGTCAAAGATCAATTAAATATACTGATGTGAGTCTATTTCAGTGTTCTGTTTTTCTTTCACTGGTCTATTTCCTTCTATTCCCAATACCACTGTCTTGATTACCGATCACTGACATTAAGTCTTGAGCTTGGGTTGCAGTCCTTTTGTCTGTCTCCTTAGTTAATGGATTCTTTTGCCTCTCCACTTAAATGTTTATTAAAATCCATAAACTAACCTCTGTAGTTTTGATTGAGATTGCCCTCAATCATTAGATCAAGTTGATAAGTTGGGAAAAGCTGACATTTCGATAATATTGAATTTTTGTGAACATAAAACACCATTCCATTTGCTTGGTTCTTTGGTTTTCTCATCATGGTTGTGTAGTAATTCTCATCTGTATAGATCCTTGTCATATTTTCTTATATTTATGCCCAAGGACTTCATTTTGGGGAGTGCTAATCTAAAATAGTGTCATTTTAAATTTCAAAATCACTTCTTTATTCCTGGTATACAGGAAAGTCATTTACTTTGTATATTAACTTTGTATCTTTCTTTTTTAAATTTTTTTTTCAGTACTGGAGATTGAACTCAGGACCCTAAGCTTGTCAGGCAGACACTTATTCTACTGAGCTATCTCCCCAGCTCTAACTTTGTATCTTTCTATATTCACTTACTACATGGAGAATTTTTGTCGATTCTTGCAGATTTTCTATCTGGGTGATCATATTATCTAGAAACAATAACAATTCATTTTTTTTTTACAATCTATATACCTCCATCACCTTCTTGTGAATTACTCCATTAGTTCAGCTTCCAGTCCTATGTTGAAAAGGGATAATGACAGGGGACAGCCTTCTCTTGTTTTTGTTCTTGGTGCCAGCACTGGCTGACAAATAGTGCCTGGGAAGGAGTTCAGGCTTTCAGTTGAACTTCTTTATTCACTAAGAAAATGAAGCCAGTCTTGGACTGCATTGATAAATATATGGTGTCCAGAATAAAGGTGATGGTAGTCTTAATTTAGTTTATACCTCAAGAGAAACAATGAAAATAGGATTTCCAAGGCAAATTACGAAACCCTTCTAAACTTTATTTCATCATCTGTAAAGTGGGTAGATCCCTTATAAGGTTTTAAGTGCTAAATAACTAGATCATTTTATTATTTTCCATGGCAAGAACAACTAAAGGGATGGAGATGGCTATTTTACAAAGTAAATAACTGACTAGGAAAATAGAACGCATAAGTGTAACTCTCTCCTAAGTGACCGAGATTAAGCTTCATCTTTATACTCCTAGTTGCAAAAGAACCATCTAAGAACAGAAGTCAAGCTAGGCAGATTTTAGCTTGACATAAAGCAACCCTTTCTAAAATCTAACACTATTCAAACTTGGAGATGATGAGATGATACTTCCAGACCTTTGTAGTCTTGATATTCATTAAATACTCTATGCTTGCCACTATCATTCATTGGTATTTAGCTCAGGTTAATTTCCCAACAACCCAATGAACTAAATCCTACTATCAGTCTTTTACAGAAAATTTAGGGAAATTCAGCACTGTGCTGCCAGTACTAAGGTTGAAGACTTGGTAAGTGATTAAATCAAGTTTGGGGTGAGGTCTGATTGCTTCTGAGGCTCCTGGCCTGCCTGACATATCCTTGTTCCAACTCCTACCCAGGCTTCCTTGGACCTTTGTGTTCAGTGCAGGATTGCAAACCAGAAGTGTACACACCAGATTCAGGCTACATTGGCAGTCAGAGTACTTTTGACTGCCAATATTTAATAACTAGAAGAGTGAAAAATCTGATTTCCTATGTACTTTAAAAATTAGAATCTCTAGCCACACTGGCAGACACTCACTTGGCAACAATTGGCAGCAAGAAGCAGGGGCTGCTTTCTTTCAGCTGCAACACCCCTATTCTAAGCTGCTATTGCTCCTCCAATCTAGCCTCTAGTGGGTCTTCTGCTCATCTGCCTACCTTGCCTGGTCCCTGGAGAAATATCATTGTGACGTGCCTAGTGTGGACACTGTGAGTGAATGCAAAGCAAATCATGAGTGTAGGAACAAGACATTCTCCCTCTCATGTTCTAGATGATGAAGTTGAGTCTCAGGGGGTCCCATAGTAGCAGAGACCATCCACGTAGCCACTTCACAGAACCTGGCTCCTAACTTCCCCTGCATTTTCCTGATGGGTGGAACTCATTGAGGCTGCTCTAGGAGAGCTCAGTGTCCCAGCTAGAGAGACTTCTGACCAAGCAGCACCTGTAATTGAGAGAGAATTTCCTTTGTAATCTCTAAGAATCAGGGTATGTTCTTATTTGGCTGTTGGTTTGAAAGCAGTCCATTATATATATGATGCCTCCAGACCTCTGAGTTCCCAGTGGAGTTCCCAGTATCTTGTAGCAGAGAAAGCTAAAAGAGGTCCAGGGATTTGGGCTAGGTTCAAATTGTAGAACTTGCCATTCTGTTGTTCCACATTGCTAGGTTTTGTCAGAAAGTTCCATGTTACATCTATCTCCGGGACATCATTTCTCCTTCTGTGTGTAGGTAACTGCACCTGTAATGGTTGGTCTTGAGCCATGCAGCCATGTCAAGATGAGATGTTTATGTAGTAGACAGAGACTGGTGCAAGATAAAGAAATCTGAATTTAGTTTGGTGTGGCTCAGCTATTCACATTATTTCCTGTGCTCATGGACTGTCTCTCCTCTCTGGGCCTCAGTTTCCTTATTAGAGTCAGTATCTGGGATTGTAATAATCCCTTCACACTTTTATAACTCAGGTAGTGCAAGAAAGCATAGCACTTGGGAGTGACTAAAACTCAGCGGCAGAAGAGTTAGAATATTTTATTGAAGCTTTAAGCTTTTTCTTGGGCTTTTCTCCTCCATTTGTGTTTCATTTCCTTCCCTCTCTCTTCTTCCCATTCTTTTCCCCATCCTCCTTCCTCCTCCCTTCATCGTTTTCCTTTGGGGCACCTCACATGTAACATGCTCTGATTTCCGCCTTTTTCTGTCTCATCTATCTTCTCTATAAACATTTATTGACTGTGTACTGTGTGTCCACCTTCTCCCGGTCAGTGGATTGGGGGATCAGTTATGCTGATCTCCTACGGGGGCCCACACTCCAAGAACTAAACTTCACAGATTATGCAAGAGCAAGGAGAGAGGGGGACCTGCTGACCTTGCTCTCTCTTGTCTACCTCTTCTACTTTCTCCATTCTTTCACATGCGGAGTTATTCCAGCAATGTTTGTTGAAAGGATTATATTGTTTCCACCCTATCAGGTCTTTCTGAAAATTCATTGACCATAAACATATGGGTGTAATTCTGAACTCTCTGGTTCCCCTTCTTTGATTTATAATTCTGTCCTAATGCTAATACCATACTGTCTCAATCATGGTTCTTTGTAGTGCTAGTTTTGAAATCAAGAAGTCAGTTCTCTAAATTTGTTATCTTTTTTAAGATTGTTTTGTCTATTCTGGTTCTCTTGAAATTCTCTTAATTTAAGAAACAGACTATTTCTACAAAGAAATTAGCTGAGACTTTTGATAGGGATTCTGTTGAATTTATAGTTCAGTTTGGGACACTGACATCTTAATCTTATCTTTCAACCCATGAATATGGAATGTTTTCTCATTTATTTAGACTTTAATTTCTTTCCATAATGTTTTGTACTTTTCAAAGTACAACTTTAGTATTTTTTAAAATATAATTCTAAGTACTTTTATCTTTTTGATGCTGCTGTAAATTGACTTTTCATAATTTTACTTGCAATGACCACTGCAACCATATAGAAGCATAATTTATTTGTGTATATTGCTCTGTGCCCTGAAATCTTGCTGAATTTATTCATTAGTTCTAATACTAGCTTAGTGGATTCCTTAGGATTTTCTTCACACAAAACCATGTCATCTGAAAATATAGTTTGTATCCCAAAATAGCGGTATCATTTCTATCTTTCCGATCTAGTAAGCCGTTTTAACAACTGCTTAATTGATCTGGCTGGCCTTCCCTTTCACTGTTGAACAGAGGTGATGAGAGTAAACAACCCTGTCTTGTTCTTGATCTTAAAGGAAAAACATCCAGTGTTTTATGATTAAGTATAATGTTAACTGTAGTTTTTGGAGACACCACTTATCAGATTGAAAATGTTCCATTCTACTCCTTGCTGAGTGTTTTCTTTCTTTTTTTTTTTTTTTTTTTTTATGTGTGTGTGTGGCCAGCTCAGCCCACCAGGGGGCGGGGCTGGCTGGCATGTGGTGCTGGGGGATTGAACCGCTGTCCCTGTGCTTTGCTAAGCTTGTT
>NW_004524614.1:5574189-5575112 GCF_000260255.1 Octodon degus | reverse complement strand
TGGTTCTGGGTTTTCATTCTATTGATATGATATGCTAATTACATTGATAGGTAGATGTGAACTAGTCTTGCATTTCTAGAACAAATCCCATTTGGTAGTTATGTATAATACTTTTATATGTTTCTGGATTTAATTTGTGTGTGTGTGTGTGTGTGTGTGTGTGTGTGTGTGTGTGTGCATTTGCTTCCATGTACATGAAATATTGGTCTTTAGTTTTGTTGTGATGCCTTTGGTTTTGGATCAGAGTAATAATGGCTTCATAGAATGAGTTCGGGAATTCTCCTTCAACTTCTCTTTTTTGAGAAAACTTCATGAAGAATTGGTATGAGCTCTTTAAGTTTGGTAGAATTCACTTTCTATCTGGGAATTGGCTTTTCCTTGTGGGTATTTTTTTAAACTACTAATTCAGTATCTCATTTTAGGTCTTTTGGGGATATCTATTTCTTCTTGAGTTGGCACCAATAATGTGTGTCTTTTCAGGAATGTGTTTGTTTCTTCTGTTACCTAATTTATTTATTTATTTATTTATTTAGCGAAGCTGGGGATTGAACTCAGGCCCTTGCAATTGCCAGGCAAGCCCTATTCAACTGAGCTATCTCTCTGGCCCCTGTTACCTAATTTATCAACATATAGTTTTAATCCTGTGTAACACTTTTGACTTTAGTAATGAGTGTAGTAATGCCTGTTCCACTTCTGAGTCTAGTAACGTGAGTCTGCTCTTAATCTCTTGGCTTGTCTGGCTCATCAGTGGTGTTCATCTTTTCAAAGAATTAACTTTTGGTTTACTGGTTTTCCCTGCTGCTTTTCTGTTCTCTTTCATTAGTTCCCACTCTAATGCTTATTATTTTCTCTTTTTTATTTGCTTTAGATTTAGTTTGATGTTCTTTACCATAATCTTAAAATACAAAGTTGTTACTAATTTG
>NW_004524614.1:5550830-5573559 GCF_000260255.1 Octodon degus | reverse complement strand
TGTTTATAATTGTACTGTCCTGATGAATTGACCCTTTCATTAATAAATCTTTCTTTTTTGTTTCTTGTTTCATTCTTTTTTTTTTTTTTTTTTTGGTGGTTCTGGGGATTGAACTCACGACCCTGAGCTTGCCAGGCAAGTGCTTCTTCTACTGAGCTATCTCCCCAACCCTTCTTGTTTCATTCTAAGTCTGTTTTGTCTGAGGTTAGCACAGTCACTATTTCTTTCTTCTGATTGCTCCAAATTTCTCTTTTGAATTAACAAAGCTTTGATAGACAGTGAAAGTCATTGAACAACTTGTCTCTTCCTTTTCTGTCCACTTGAAATGAAATATTTCCCCAATCACCAAACTATCCTTAAGCACTAAGTCTGACTCACTACAAGAAGGTCTGTGTGACATAAAAATTCTCATATCTAGATGGGGTTGTCTTCCTGGAATGAGTTCATGAGGTTTTTGACCTCTCCATTTCTTTAGCAAATGCAAAATCACATTCTCCTTTAAAATTAAAACCAAAACTACTTAATCTGCTGGAAGGCAAAATAGGAAAAACTTTTGAGAACATAAATGCAGGCAAGGACTTTCTAAATAGAAACCCAACTACACAAGAAATAGCATCGACAATCAATAGATGGCACCATGTCAAATTAAAAAGCTCTGCCAGCAAAGGAAACAAACAATAGAGTGAAGAGACAATCTAGAGAATGGAAAAAAATTGTCAGCTACCCCTTGCGTATCTAGAATATATAAAAAAACTAAAAAAAAAATCTAAAAATCTAAATTCCTCCAAATAAAAAGTCTGATTAAAAGTCCAATTAAAGCATGAGTAACTTAAGCAAGTAGATGCTTCGCAGAAGAAGCACACAGGACCAACAAACACAGGAAAAATGTTCAGGAGCTCTACCCATTAGAAAAATGCAAATTAAAAAAGCTGAAATGCTAGATCCAGAAAGAATGACTAACATCATTTAAAGAAATCAAACAATAACAAATGCTGGTAAGGCTGTAGAGAAAAGGGCTCCCTTCTAAATTGTTAACAGTAGTATAAACTGGTATGACCATTATATAGATCAGTATGAAGGTTCTTCAATAAACTAAACTAGAAATTCAATGTGATTTACCTAGTCTACTTGCAGGTATCTCCCTAGAAGAGTTAAAAATGTTACATTACAGTGATACATGAGCATCCATGTTTATAGCAGCACAATTCATAATAGCTCACTCTTGAAGTGGCCTGTATGTCCATCAACAGATGAATGAATAAAGTAAATATATTTATACACAGTGGAGTACTAGTCCATCATAAAGAAGGATAAACTTGAATCATTTGTAGGAAAATCGATACACCTTGGGACCATAATGTTAATTGAAATGAATAAGACAAGGGACAAGTGAAAGCCTCTATACTCTCCTCCAGTGAGAAAACCTCATATCTGCTGCCAGTTTTCTGTCACTGCTCTGAGCTCCCAGAGTTCAGCGAGGAGAGGGTGATGTGACCTTCCTGTAGCTGTGTGCTGGCACAAGTCCTCGGGGCCGTCTGAGCTGCAGGCTTGTGGAGCAGCTCTTCCTTACTTCTTGAAAAAGCAGCCAATTTGGTTGCAGGAAACCCCTCTGCGGTGCTGGCTGTGTTTAGGAGTCATTTTTAATTTTGTGACAGAGACAAATGCATCCTATGGGAGTAGTAAGTGGCTTTACTGGTGATATTAATGGAACCATGACCTCGTCTGTATCGACGAAGATGGTCCTACAAAACAAAATTTGTTTGTATTATGTCAGGCAAGTTTATTCTTAGTCCTTCCTTAAAGCAAATTGCAGAGGAAATATACTATTAATAAGCTCAGAGAACACTGTGTGTGTGCACACGCACATGGGTACCTCCAGTCATAAGTTCATTTACAAATGCAGTAGGTTTACGTGACTATTGATGGTCATACAAAGAATATACTTTAAATTGTATTTGAATGGACACAAATCATTGACATGTTCTGACAGCTTTGAATAGAGTGGTAGTAGTGTCAGTACTGAAATTGGAATTAACTTTCAGAGGCCTTTCAGAGTTGTAGTAAATTCAAGTGTTTGGGGATCCAAAAAGACAAATGGAAGACACCCAAAGACATATTAAATTAGCCTTTTCTATTTTCATTTGAAACTGGCATTTTAGTAGCCTAGAAATGACTAGCCTGATGTTCACCCTGTCCTGTAGGAACTTTCATGCCAGTATCCTTTTTGGAAATGGTTACGTTAAGGATACAGTAAGTTAAACATAAAGGATGTACAGACTAGTTATACGGTTTAAACTATTTTGTGGTGTTTGTGTTTACCTCGGAGTTCACAAAATGCACAAAAGTGTATGCTCACAGGAGGAAAGAAAGAGATGAAAAATCCCAATAGTCTCTACCTGAATGTGTAGCTTAGCAACTTTATTTGGAAGAGGAATTTAATGCTGAGAAGGAATCCTTGTTTCCATTTAATTAACTCTTCTGCTTTGCATATGTTCTACATCTATTGGGAATTCCTAATAAACATACAACTTTATTAATTGAAACAGTTAGTATCTTATGATAGAGGATTAAAACTAAAGTAAATCAAATGCAACATATAGTTTTCCTCAAGTTAAAATGAATGGCGCTTTATAATTTGAGATTGAACTTTAATAATTAAAATTATTATAAAATGACATGATCATTCTAGAAAAACTGACAACTTCAAGAACGTAGATTACTAATCTGTTTTGAAACTTGGTTTATTATCTTTTTCCTGTTTGAAATTTTAAAAAGAAGGTAAATTAGAAAATAGCTCATGAAGTTACCACCCAAAGCTAATCCTTGTTAACATGTTAGTGTATTTGTTTCCAGTCTTTTTTTTTTTTTTTTTTCTATGCCACTGTTGGAAATCAAGGCTTTTCCAAGACCAAGCCTCTTTGAGTCTGTTTGTGTCTCTTACGGTCTTCTGGAGGTTCCCTGAAATCTCCGGAATTCCTTGACTTGTAAATGTCACAGAAATGTTGGCTTTTGTCTTCACGTGGTTTTCTTCCTGTGCATATGTCAATCATGACCCACTCTACTTAGCAACAATGCTATTTCCAAATCAGGCCACATTTGAAGTATAAGGAAATTTGGGCTTCGCTCTTCTGTTGGGGGCGGTGCTGATGGGTACAACCCAAGTTTTAATAATTGGGATAAGGCACCACCTAGGCAACCATTGCCTGCTGACTGCTTTTCCTTTCAATAATTTATTTTCCACTTGGCATCCAGAATGAGCTTCCTTACCTACAGATCTGAGAGAGGATCAGCAAGTGGAGGTGCGGGTGCTGTTTGGTTATTTCTGGTCAAGATGGACAGAGTTCACCCAGAACTTATTCTGGGCATGTAAGGCTGGGGCTGGGGGAAGTGGAATGGTTCAGGACACAGTGACTCTTGAAGAGATGGGCTGCCTAAGGACATCCACGGATTCTTGGGAGCCAGGGTAGGCAGTGGGAGGGTTACTACCAGGTTGTGATGTTCACTCTGGTTCCTAAGGGAAGCAGAGCAGGCTGTTTGAATTTTCCTTGCCTCTGAGAGAGGCCAAATACCATACTTTAAAAGGAAAACTTGTAGTGATTATTGAAAGCCCTTTCCAGACCCCTTTGTTAGCTTTTATACATACTTTGTTTTTGCTCTTAGTAGATAAGCAGTGCATAGTAAAACAGACCTACAGTACACATGAAATTCTCAACTCTGACTCCTCTGCTTTTTGCCCTTCCCCTAAGCAGCCCAGGGGACTATTCTTATTTATAATAGTCTACCAGGAAAGCTCTAGAGAACCTGTTATTCAAATGCTCATCTTCTCTCTAACTTGCTGCCCTTTTGCAGTGTCACTAACTCTCCAAATAGAATTGACTCTGTTCACTGCAGCCGTGGTCTTTGAGGTGTTACAAAGGCAATGAATGGTGTTTCCTGGAGGCCTCAGCATAGCTGTGGTTAAGAAGTTTACACAGAATATCTTCTTTTGCTCTCAGTGGTACTGCATATGCCAGCTGCTAGTAGAGTACGAGGGCAGGCCCACTGAAGGCCAAGAACTAAGTAAGAAAGGGGATTTTATTAAAATTCCTTTTTCCAAGCAGAAACATAGGGAGTCAAATTCAGAGATGACTGTGAATGTCCTTGAAGGGGATGATGGGGTAGTGCCTGGATGACCTCACCAGCTATAGTCTACATGTTTGTATCTCAATCATTTACGTAGTCTTAATTTTTTTTCTCACCCAGATATAGGCAAACCTTTCATAGAGATGTTCCCTGAAACACCTAAAGTAATACAAATGGTGGAAGGAGAGAAGCTCATCATTCCCTGCCGAGTTTCATCACCTGACCTCACTGTTACTCTTAAAAAGGTAAACTTTATCAGTGCTCATTGCAGAACGTTCTTACTGCTGATGAAGATAACGATTTAACCACCTTGTCTCCCGGAATACTTTCCTCACGGACCTGTGGGCTTCTCGGTGGACTTCTCCATAACATCCTTCTATGACAGTGGAGAAGTACTAGAAATCGTAGCCATGCGTGTACTCTATTTCAATAGAACGAAATGGAATTTAGTTGTAAGCATCAATCTATAGGAATATCTAAAATCATGAACATCTGTGTGTATTGCCACTAATCCAAGTGCCTGAAAATGTGAGAAAAGTGAATTTTGCTGCTTATACAAACTAATAACTTGGCAGAATGGCTTGTCCAAACTGTCGCTGAAGGCAGAACTATCTGCTCTCCAGGCACTGAGATGCACTTGCTTTGTGCGTAGGAGCCATCATCTCTTGTTTGAGTTGGGAAATTCCTGGTGGCAAAACCATGCACTCCTGCTGGGCATGCACAATGTACTGGGACAAAAACTTGTTTGTTTGCTTCTCTGATGGGGTCTCACCGTGTAGTTCAGGCTGGCCTCCAATTTGTTGCAATGCTTGGCCTCATCCACCCAAGTGCTGGGATCAGAGATATTGCCATGACATCTGTTTAGGATGAAGAATGAATAAAAATTCCCGATGTAGAGAATTGAACTAAATTCTGAAAGCTTAGAATTTTGAGACAAAACTCCCAAATCTAGCACCTGTGGCCACAAAGCAGGTACTAAAGAAGTGAGTGGCGACAGTGAAGTGGGGAAAGTCTGAACTATGGTTCTCATGTCGCACCCACAGTCCTGAAGTGTGATGCGATGTCACCGTGTCCTCCTCCTTTGCATCACTCTCTTGTGCTGTTCATTTGACTTAAGCCTACCACATAACCCATTAGGGACAGGCTTCCAACTATATCACATCTGTGAGCCATTGTTAGAAAAATATAAAATCACAAAAAGGGGGGGGGCGGGGAGATGGCTCAGTGGAATAAGCACTTGCCTGGCAAGCACAAGGGCCTGAGTTCAATCCCTGGTTCCACCAAAAAAAAAAAAAAAAAAAAAAAAAAAGAAAAGAAAGAAAGAACGAAAAGAAAAGAAAAGAAAAATATAAAATCATTGGATATCAGCAGGAGCCACCAGAGGAGTTAAGCTCAACTGATCAAGAACACAGTGAGGTTCTCAGGGCCTGGGGGACTTCTGGCCTACTGGGCAGTACAGCCATGACTTTCCAGTCTTTGTTCCTTATCCCCTTCCTCAGGGGTTCAGCCTGTACAAGAGGAAGGCCAGAGTGGTTCAGAGCAGAGGTTGCTGTCACACTCTCTGGATTCTCATCACATTGCCATTACCGCTTGGCAAACCAATAAGTAACCCAACTCTTCTCAACCTCCTTCCCCCAATATGAGAAATGGGGTGATCACAATTGTACCACCTCACATGGCCTCTGGAAGGCCAGATGAGGCAGTATGGGAAGCGCTTAGATTAGCATCTGCTCTGTGACAAGCCTCATTCCAGGGTCTGTTACTAGTAGTATTTATTTAACTCATTTCTTGGTTTGCTAGCAAGTCACATTTTCAACGCCATCATATTACTCCTCTTAATTGGAGGTAATAATTGCTACCTGATTAACATGGAAAACCATGGAGACAGGGAAACTCTTTTATGTAAGTCCTGTTGCAGGCAGGCTTTCTGTCACAGGAGCATTCCACAATTGCAGCATAGGGAATTCTGTCACAGGAGCATTCCACAATTGCTCTGTTTTATTGCCTAACCTCTACAGCATGATTTTTTAAAATGAGGACAAGAAAAGAATAAAATCCTAACAGGACGTTTGGTTTTGACTTAGATCCTGAAAACATCCTAACCTATTATTTGTACTGGCATGAAATGAACATTTTTTTTTTTTCATTGTCATGTTTCTTCTAACCTGCTGTCCCTTCCCTCTCCTTTCCCCATGCTTACTCTGGTGGAACCACTGCCAGCTGGAGATGGCCCTCCCTCTGGGAACCTTGTCTTGAGGATGCAGTCTCCCTGCCTCTATGACACGCGCAGCCATGGCCCTCACTGATTATGTTTTTGTGCTTGTCAGCTAAAAGTGAAGTTACTTTGTCAATGGAGCAGTACTTATGATGGGAGTGGATGGATCAGAGTGGAAAAAAAAAAAAAAGACTTGGAAGGAAGTGTTAATATCTTTAAGTTGTGTTGAGGAAATGTATCATTGAACATTTCTTTTAGGTTTGACACATGCATATTTTTGCTGACTTTTAAAATATTATAGGTTTTGATTCCTGACTTACATTTTTTTGAGTTTTCCCCTTCACTTTGCCAAATTAGAAAAGAAGGTTCTTTTCTCCCATTGAATACAAACGTTCCTAAGCTAACAGGTGGAATATTGATTTACTAAAACATGAAAGGAATCCTTGCTTGCTTTCAGTTCTTGGTAAACAGGATATAATTAGCCTAAACCTAAGCAGCACTGGTAACAGATAACAATACGGGCACACTTAACTGGAAGAGAGGCACAAATGACCTTTGCACTGGAAGTTTCTGCCACAGTGTTACAAATCTAGATAGACAACTTCATTTATGAATAAGTAAGTGAAGAGAGAGATGTAGGTAATTCTTGAAAAGGATTTCAAACATCTTAGTGGATGTTGGACATTTCCTTTATAATCTACTGGGCAAGCAGGAGTGAGAGTATATCTGTCAACGTGGACTGGCAACCTGGCATCTGGGGAATTTGGCTTTGCCAGTCATGGAGCAAAGACCTTTGATAAAGTTAAATCTTAAGGTGGAATGTTTACACTAATTTTCACTTAAGTCCTACACACTGGGAGTATAGCTGAATGGTGGAACTCCTGCCTAGTAAGTGTGAGGGTTGAGTTCCATCCGTCACATGACAAAAAGAAAAAGAAACATCCTAGATTTTGAAAGAATGTACAAAGAGAAAAGTAACTCATGCATTCTTCAGGGTGCCGTCACCGCGCTTGAGAATGCTCCTAAGTGAAGGTGTTTCATTCACAACAGTATCTTGGCCTCCAGAGCTTCCCCTCTCCAAGGCAGAGCTGATGGCATCCCTGTAGACAGCAGGATTCTCAGAGTGACAGCCCTAGCAGTGCCATGCCCCTGTTAGGAATCATGGGGGATCTGGCATTACTGATAGACAGCTCCCACTTTAGTAAGTCATGCAAAATGGGAAGGTAGATGATGGCTTATGAAAAGCTCTAGGTGATGAAGACACACAGGATGGCCTGGTAGCCCCAGCGGGAAACATGCTCACTGTCCAGTTTACCCAGAAGATTCCCAGAGGCCAAAGAATGGCCGACTCCCAGAAGAAGTCTGACATGATAGCTAGTTTGGTTCCCAATGAGTGCAGCTTACTGCCAAGGCTGATAATAAGTTACCATAATGATTATAATTTATCATGAGAAATATATCTTATTATATGCAAAGAAAATGAAAGAACCATTGAGGAAGACTAGTGTTTTTACCTGTACTACTAAAGTGAAAATTATGTTTGCTCTAATGATCAGTGAAGCAGCATTGTTGTAACACTAACACGATTTTGTTAAAGTGTGTCTCTTCCTTTTCAGGTTCCATTTGATGCTATAATCTCTGATGGAAAAAGAATAATCTGGGACAGTAGGAAGGGTTTCGTAATACCACATGCAACATACAGAGAAATAGGGTTTCTGTCGTGTGAAACAAGAAGCAATGGAACTGTGTTTGTTTCAAACTATCTCACACATCGGATAGGTAAGTGGCAGTCCAAAGGCATGAGGTTGAGTCTAAATGCTTCGTGCTTGTTTGCCAATGAATTTGTGGTGTTTAAAATGTTTTCTCTCTTACACTTGTAGACAATAAAATCATAAGTATCCAAGTGGGCCCAGGAAACCCAGTGAAACTGCTCAGCAATCATACTCTTACTCTCAACTGTACAGTCATGACCGCCTTGAACACAAGAGTTCAGATAATCTGGGATTACCCCCATAAAGTGAGTGACCCATTTTTCTACTTGTTTGGCAGAGCATTATGTAGCCTTCTAACAAGTGAAACCCTGCTGAGTTTTAGAGATGAGGAAAATCCCACAAAGTTCTGGCTCCTGTGGCTGTGCTTATCAATAAGAAAGTTTCAGTTTTGGGTAGAGTGCTTTCCTGGCCTGGCATTTCGTGAATGTGACAGACACAGATACTGTCTTTTGATGTCTGAATGTTTTATTCTGAAGTGTGTAGGCTGCTGTTTCTATTGTATGATTCTGGGTGGGAAAAGGGATTGTTTCATCTTTGGAAACAATACTTTACGATTTAGAGATGAGAGAAATTTATCACTACATGCCAGGCAGGGACTGTCTTTTGTAATAACAACTTTTCAGAAAGATGTCTTTGTTAAAACATTCATTCAAGGAACTGGGAGACAGCTCCTTATTAGGGCAAGTTTGGAAAAGATACTGCAGCAAAATGAGAAGAGAAAAATGAGAAGAATGAAAACTGATCAGATTCTCTTATTCAAATCAAACATCTTCACAAACTGATTATTTTTTTAAAGTACATAGATTGAGAAATGATGGTAAACTGTTAAAAAAAATTCTGACAGCAGATAGGTGCTATTTCTTGAGTGTCATTATGACTTATGTGGCATATTCCAAATACAGTAATTTAATGTTTTTCAAATTGCCAAATCACCAAGTGAATGTACGATTAAATAATGTGCAAAAGATTAATGCATCAATCCCAAGCTATTGTCATTGACATTTCTTGCCAAGTAAATTGAATAACTTAACAGCACAAAAATTTAATATGTACCCTGTAAGGAGGGATACAAAGACCTATCCATTATAAGCTGTTTTCTAGGAAATTGCATTGTTTTATTTAAATAAAAATGCTGACTCATTATAATATATCTTGGGTTGCAATAGAAATCAGACATTCTCAGTAAATATGAGAAAGACAGAAGCTTTTATCCTGTTAATGATGTTGCTATAAATAATGGCACATGTAGTACATTTATTAAATGCAAATAGTTTCCTAAGATGCTACTGTTCAATAGAACATTTTGTGATGCAAATATAATAAAGTAAGTACTAGCTACATATGGAAAATGAATATTTGAAATATGGCCAACTTGACTGAGGAAATGAATTTTAAATTTTGGTTAATTTTAATTTAAATAGCTAGATGTGGCTGGTAGCTGTAGTATTGGGCAAAGCAACCCTAAAACATGGGATAAATTGTTTTCTAAGCCAGAAACAGTCCTAGTGTTCCTCAAACATGGGAAGAAAAGAGTTCATTCACACAGGGAGAAGTAGCACCCATACAGGTTGCCGAAGGTCTCAGCCTATCATGTTAAACTAATTCAATGATCTTTAATGGCAATAGCTGATTTTTCTCTCTGGTTACTGCTGAGACTAAAGAAAAGGGCCTAAATTGTCAGTGCCACCAGGGAATTAAAAACATAGGTGGGTGAAATTTATTAAAAATGAAAAAGGGAAGACCTAACTCCAAAATCCAAAGATAAGTCTAAGCTGCTCCCAAGTCTTGTTTCCGTGACCTGCTACCAAACATATGGGAACACACTGAAAGGAAGAAATGACACATTGTGTATGATAAAATGGACAGTTAAGGAGAAGGCAGTGTGGTTTCACCTTTTCACTATGGGAATGGGTCCCTGTGTCCAGCTCATTTACTAAGCCTTGAGCTTTCTCTAGGTCTTTCCTGAATAGACTGGTAACCAACCCTCAGATAAGGACTAAACTTCTCCAAGAGCTTGCATACCCAACAGCAAGTATGACACCTTAGCAGAAATTGCCAGGAATGGCTCAAATAATGAAGCAATGGAAAGAGAAATATTACATATATTACTCCAGCTGGTCAGGCAGCAGCAGCAAAGGAAATTCATATGCTGATTTATTAAGAGAAACACTGTCACTAAGCCAGGTATCAAAACAATTATCTTGCATATCTATGGCTAGAGAACAGGCCACTCTTTCGAGGTAGGTATGCTAGAAGAACCCTAGATTCATTCTCAGCATACCTGGGTTCTGAGACTACTTAGGCCAATGTCCGTTTCACTTTAGTTTCATTGGCCAAAGAGCAGTAATCCTGCCAATTTGCCTAAATGGTTGTGAAAAAATTCAGATAACATATATCCATCAGAAGAAATACAGTGGCAAATAAAGGTTATTCTGCTACAAAGCTGAAGTACATCTAGACAAAGACGTAATGTCCAAATATTTTGCTCTAAGTAGGTTTGATAAGCTTTTTAGCATAAGAAAAAAAATTTTAAAGAAGTAGTTGTCAAACTAATGACCTTAGAAACACTAAAATGCTATAACTTTAAGAACAATTACTTCATTTACATTTGTCATACATTTTTCTTTCTAGGTAGATAACAGAGCTTCTATAAAGCAACGATTTTACCGAAGCGATACCTTTACCAACATGTTCTACAGTGTTCTTACTATTGCCAAAGCAAAGAAAACTGACAAGGGGTTTTATACCTGTCAGGCGCAGAGTGGACCATCGTTCAAATCTGCTAACATCTCTGTGAATGTATTTGGTAAGGAATACTTCAGTGTTGCTAATCACGCCATGTTTTCTAGTCATAGACTCTGGGTTCTATAAATAGTCAATATTGGGGCCAGTAGTTACACTGTCATTTATGAAGACAGCTTTGCTGGAGTCCCCCCTCCCCACTGTGAAAAAAGCAGTGACACTTAGTGATCTTTAACACTCGGACAGTATTTCTTCAGAAGGTTATGCTTAATAGTTGAGAACATATTTATGAGATTCCTCACTGTTCCATATAAACCAAAGAAAAAAATGATATTTTACCTTTATCACCTGAGAAAGTTTTTAAGCACTACTTTAAATGTCAAGAAATATAAACATAACATGAAAAATTATTTAGAAATAATAATTTTAGAATTAATATTATTTTACCCCTGATTTTATTATCATGGAATTCTATATTGTTTAATTCCAAGGTGCAAATTATATAAATAAAATGCTAAAAATTGTATATATCTCCATTATTGAAAAAAAAAAAAAAAAAACAGGACAAAGAACAAAAACCATGGTGCTGTTCAGAAGCCTTTTGCTTCCTCTCTGCTGTCTCTAAGTTACTTGTGATATCAGATTAGTCGGGTCCATAGCGACTTTCTCTCATCTCACTCTTCTTAGCCAGGTAGCTCTTTTAGAAACATAGACTCATTTTTGTTGTCATTGTGAAATATTTATTTCAAATGTTCTCTATTGGCCTGCCATGATTTATGTCTTTGCTACCTTTTGATTTGAAAGCATTTCACCGATTTAGGTGTTCTTAAAGCATGCTATTCATTGATCGACATTTAGGCTCACAGATAGGCTCCCATCAAAATTCAGGACTATTTCACCATTGAATGCACCCTCCCTTAATGAGGCAGTGAAGTTTTGTTTACATATTCTATTCTAATGTTCTTATCACTTCTCCTTTGAAAGAAAAGGCATTCATCACTGTGAAACATCGGGAAAGCCACGTGTACGAGGCTACAGCTGGCCAACAGTCCTACCAGCTGTCTCTGAAAGTGAAGGCCTTTCCTCCACCAGAAGTTGTATGGTAGGACGACAGTCATTTTCAAAGCTGTTTAAAATATGTTTTATAAGTAGAAGATACAAGAGCTCAATGACTTAAGTTCCTAAGGAAACTCAAGAGAAGTTGCTTGGGCAATGCCGGAGAGCTGGGCTGTGTTGATTTCCTGATGGTGACGGCTAGGTGGGGGAGGGAAATAATGCATCTAGATGAGATGAGTTGGTTCCTTATTTTTTTCAGTAAGTGCTCGTTTCAGCTTAGTCTGTCCCCTGCCAACACTGAATTTCTGCATCTCCAAACCTTCCTATGATGTCAGCACTCTTTGAATGGAGCGTGCGAGGCAATAACTAGGAAGCATCTCGAATGTGTAACATGCTCTATTAACCCTGAAGAAGTGGTCGCTTGTAATGAGGATGCTGAAAATAATTCTTTTATATACAGCTATGTTGAAAGTTCCAGTCTTGTTTTAAAATTAAACATTAGTGGAGACAAGACTTATTCAGTTGTGGGAGTAGACAAGTGAACCTACTCGAACTAATTACAGTTTTTTTAGCTTGAAGTTTGTATATTCAGAAACTCCTTAACCCACTTAAAAAAAATTAGTACAACATCTGATCTAAAACAATGTAATCTGTTTACAAGCTAAGTCATTTTGTTAAATTACTTTTAAATGACAATAACCTTAGCCTCAGTCATTACATTTAAAGAAAGGTTATACACACACACACACACACACACACACACACACACACTGATTAGGAAAATAATCCATCCAATACAGCATTGGTGTCTTTTTGGAATTTCTTCAGCCAAAGCTTACTGAGTCTTCACTATCCTATTGCTGGAGTGTTTTCTTCTAGTTTTCTCAAACACTTAATAGACAACAAAAGAGAAAAATTAAACTCTGTTCAATGCCTTCCTGCCATCAGAGAGGAAAGGGCCTATTTTTCTTTCATAATATCTAAAAAGGTTAATAGTAAATTATAAATTTAATGGCCAGAAGGTACATTCACTCTTTCAGGATGAGTCTACTTTCATCTGTTAATGCTGATTTGTTCAATAACCAAGTAGCAAAGTCTACTCAAAAGTATCCAGCCCACTTTCAGAAATGCTGCCCAGTTAATAGGAAGTAATTCAAGTTAACACTGAAATGCTACTTGTAATCACAAAGTAGATCATCACCATTTTAACTGCTTTGGAACTGAGACTCATCAGGAATGGGATTTATTTGTAGTACAGGCACGACGATGAACTGATAGCATTTACATTATTTTATCTCTTTAGAGAACACAGTAAATTCTTACCAGATCAAAACCACCCATGTGAAGAATTGTGCACTGAAATCAAACCACAGAATTTTACAGTCAAAAAGATCTTTGAGAAGCTGTAGCCTCTACGGCTCACACTGGCCAAGTCACCCATGTAGCAGCACTTACTCGGGAAGCCTCCTGTCACTTCTATATGCAACTCAATGATATCAGGGCATTGATTCTATATTTAAAAGGTTTTTAAATTGTTTTAAGTCTATAGTTTTAATTTTGTGCCTCAGCAGAAAACAAAACTTAAGTGAAATCAAGATATTTTCCCAGAGGGAGAACCTCAGCAGTTCTCCCTCTGGGAAAATATCTTGATTTCACTAAAGTTTTACTATGAAAGGGACAACTGGTGTGACCATTTATATAACTAATAAGAACTCCACATGAAACCACAATAGGAGGGTCTATTTTTATTTTTATCTGGAGAGGAGATCTAGTTGGTGTGACTTACAATGGCTCTTGAAGTGCTTATGGAACCTCATGGGAAACTGAAAAATATTTCGATGGAACTAGAGCCTGTACCTCTAAGTTTACAATTAAGTCACCCTGACATTCCCTGGGTACATTAAGTCACCACTTTTCTTTCTTCTCTTGGTTTACTTCTTCTTTGCCAAAAAATAGGAAGCAGTAAACAGTCTAAATACCATATCTGCTTTTTCTTAAATATTATTGCTCACATTTTAAAATTCAGTGCTGCTGATCAAAGGGTTAGAAGTGACTTGCAAGCTCACAGACTGAGTTGCTGTGACCCTGAAGAAGCACAGGCAGTGACTTACTGATCATGTTTTTAACAACAGGCTGAAAGACGGGTCACCTGCAACAAAGAAATCTGCTCGCTATGTGACTCGTGGCTACTCATTAATTATCAAAGACGTAACTGCAGAGGATGCTGGGAATTATATGATCCTGCTGAGCATAAAGCAGTTCAATGTGTCTGAAAACTTCACTGCCACTCTAATTGTAAATGGTGAGCTTATGGTTCTTATGCTCTTTGGGTTCTAGTAAGGGGAAAATTAATGAAAATTGGTCAATTTAAGAGTCACTGTAAGGGTTTGGAGATGTAGTTCAGTGGTAGAGAACTTGCCCAGTATGCCTGAGGCCCTTGGGTCAAGCCTCAGAATTGCGCCAAAAAGACCCACAAAAGTCAGTATGGCAATGTCAAGGAAAGCAAAGTTTTAAATAATTATTTTAAAAACCACTACTATTTCATGTTTGTTTGTCTTCACAGGCAACACAGTTGTTACTGTAATCATAGTGTACACACCATAGAATCAAATCATTAATGTTCTCAATATACTTTTAGATTTAAAAACGGGTATTTTCTTGACAAGAAAGCTTATTTATGCTTTTGTTTCCCTGATACCAAAACCAGTGAGACTGTGGTCTTCATGTGAGGTTTAAGACAAAGTCAGAACAGCTCTTGACTTTCATCCTGTTCTTCTTCTCTTTCCAGAGAAACCTCAGATTTATGAAAAGGCTGTGTCGTTTCCAGATCCCATTCTCTACACACTGGGCACCAGGCAAATCCTGACCTGTACCGTCTACGGAATCCCTCAGCCCATAGTGCAATGGTTCTGGTATCCCTGCAAGCACAGCTATTCTGAAGAAAGGTAGGGTGAGTTAGGTTTTGGGATTATTTTCAAATATTTTTTGCTACCATGTACTAAGATTCTGTAACAGATCCACGTAGGAGTTTACAGACAGAACATGCAGTGCACTTGGGGCAAAGACTTTGCCTATGTTGGAAACAGGTAGGCAACAGTTACTCCTCCTTCCTGAAGATTCCCTCCACTGGCTCCCTATTGCATCGTTTTTCTTTCTAGTGTGCCATGCTGGGACATGAAACACAGAAACATGAACTGTCACTCAGGCTGAGACCTCAGTGCTTGTTTCCCAGTTGAGTATCTTCAGACTTTAGCTATACCAATTTGTTAGTTACACTGATCTTCCCATTTTTCATTGGATAATCCAAGTCCTTCCCAACACTAGCAATCACTATGTTATATCTTGGGGGCTTTACTGATGCTTTTCCATCTATTTGCAATGAGCTTCCACCTATTGTCTCTTCGTAAGATGTCCCCCTTTGTCAAACTCCAGGCTCAGTTCACACATCACTCTCTGAGAAGCTTCATAATTTCTCCATTCAGACTCATGTCTTCCTCCCAGCATGAAAATTGTGTTGCTCGTACCATTCTTCTGTATGCTCATCTGTGAGCTACCTGCTCTGTATATTCAGGGCTGGGCAGAGTCTGTTACCAGTAGATGTCCAGTGTGTATCTGCTGACTGAATACATCTGTAGCCTCTATACATCTGCAGCATTTCCTTGCATGCCTTGGTGGCTGGACACTGTGCGCTTTTTCCTCTTTGTTTAGTCTAGAGGGATGGCGCCAGTGATGGTTCAGGAGAGCTAGTTAGCAGAACATGAATAGAATCAATAGCTACACCAATCAGTTATTACTGAAACTGTAAGAATTATTATTTTGTCAAATATTTCTTTTATTGCTTTTAACTTTAAGAATATTTGAAAGGATAACTATTTTAAACAACTAGTCTGATTTTTTTTTAAGTGAACAAAACATACTTCTAGCACAAACAGAAGTGCCTGTTTGGTGCTTTAAATTCTTCTCTCAGTTTCAACTCTTCATCTGTGTCTTAATCCTTGTGCAGGGTGTAATATACTGATAGTGGAAAGTTACTGGTGAGTTATGGAATTTCTAAGAAGTAGTTATTTCCACATGTCTGGCTTGTTGAATGTCTTTTTCTAAGAATAGAAATATAGAGGACTTGCAGATCTTGGCTATCTTCTTTACCATTGTGGATATTTCACCCAAAACATAATGTTATGTACGGAGATTTTGTATTTATTTTGATAGTTTCAGGTAGGCATCCATTGTGCTAACATGCAAAAAAATTAAAAATAACTAAGTAAAGCTGTTAACCCCCTACCCCGGGACACACTGAGCGAGCAATCAAGGCTGTGTATGGTGGCACACACCTGTAATCCCAGCACTTGGGAGGCTCAAAACAGGAGAATCGCTATGAGTCTGATCTATGTAGTGAGACCCTGTAGACTCTGTCTTAAATACAAAATAAAAAAATGAAAAATTGAGGCACATCTATAGGTGGCCACACCAAAGCAGTAGTTTAGTTTTGAGGCTAGACTATATAAAACCAGTTACCCAAAATTAGTAACTGCCTTAATATGGTCAACTAGTTTATATATCTAAGTTAGTATGAGAAGAGGTTCAGACTTAAATTCTGTCATCTCCTACAATACAGTAACTATGTAAGTATGTGTTGAAACCATCAGAGCAACTGCTCAGCTAGAAACTTCCTACTTAAAAAAAAGTAGTAAAATATCTTATGCAAATAAGCCATGTTTTCACTGAGTAATACTCTGGGTTTTCTTCTGCCTATAATTTGTTCTTATGAAACATTAGTAAGAAGTTACACTGTAGTATTGCATAATAAAATGACTCAAGATTACAATTAGGTACTGTATGTCTCAAAAAGCTATAAGAAAGGCTATTGAATGTTCTTACCATAAGAAATGATAAATGGGGCCATGGAGATAGCTCAGTGGAATAAGCGCTTGCCTGGCAAGTGTAAGGTCCTGAGTTCAATCCCTGGTACCACCAAAAAAAAAAGAAAGAAATAATAAATGTCTAGGGAGATAAATAAATCTAAACAGATTTAAATATTACACAATACATACACATATTGAAATATCACATAGTTGCCCATTAGTATGGACAATTAACATTTTAAAAGAAACATTAGGAATAAGAGGAAAAAGGATGGCTATTTAAACTTATACAGCTAATAAACCAAAAATAAATAAAGCAGAATTTCTCCCTTTTACATTTCTGCATACTTGGATGGTAAGGTGGTAAGAGAAGCAGGATATTTCTTTGCAGTGTTTAATAATACTAAATTATCAACATGGAGTGGGAGGAAGTTTTGAGTTTTTCTTATAGAGACCTCTAAATAGATACTGGTACCCTAGCCTTCCAAGGTCAATTAAGACTCAGGACATATGAGAACTTGTACTGTAATGTCATGTAACTCAGTAGTGTCCCAAATTTTGTGATCAAGGAGATTATGGGGCCAAAGAGGAAAGCGGTCGATGATGTAGAGTGTGCCTAAGAAGAGTCACATGGAGAGAACACATTGGCCAAGCATTGACCATGACTCATCCACATGGCTGACACTGACAAAGGATCTACAAACTGAAGTACAGGGTTTCAGGATAAATCCTGAGGGGATTTCACTGACCTTATCAGATACAAAAGCTACAACCCTCCTGTTGCATAGGTCTTGCTTTACCTTGGTCTTAACCATCCAGCAGAAAAGTATAAAAACGAAGTATAAGAAGTAAAGTCATGTTGCTATGTTGAGCTGTAGGGGACTCAGGTCAACAACTTCTGACATTGCCAGTCAAGCAGAAGACCCAATACTATTATGGACTACTGGACTATTTTGGAATATTTTGCTGAATTAACACACCTATAATATTTAAATGACCGAACTAAGCAAAAAAAGGGGTTACAGATGAATGACCATTTTGTGTCTGTGTATTCAAAATGGTTAGGATAGATATTTAGCTACATTCTCTTAATTCAATGAATAGAGGGATTTGTTCTAATAGTGTTTGTAAATAGGATATCATGTCTGCATCTTGTACAACAAATAACCACTAGGAAGAGAGTATGCAATGTGTTAATTATTGAAACTGTCCTACCAATTTGATTTGAAACTGTCTCATTGCTATTTGTTTCTCAATAAAATTATGAAAAAATAAATAAATAAATTAATTAATTAAATGTATTTCAAATTAAAAAAAGATACTGGTAAACTCGCTCTGTATTAGCCAGGCACAAACCTAGGCAGCAGGCATAGGGGTGTTAAGCTTGTGGTACCTTTCACATGTCTGTACTCTACAGCTTCTGGTCATAGAAAACGAAGGTAATTAGCACACTTTATACAGAGAAGATGTTATTAAATGAGGCAATGTATCTGCAAAAGCAGACAGTGCTGTAGAAATGCAAATTCTAATTGTTGATTGAGAGACTGTGTGTTTTAAGTAAGACCCAAGAACTTGAAAGGAAATTTCCTTACAGCATGAGCTTCACAACAATAAAATCATAGCAAAGATTTCTGAAATGAAGAGAAATTGTGAAAAGGAAAATGTTGCCCTTCTTTAAAAATAGAAATCTGGTGTGTTTGAGGGAGAAACCCTGTAGAATCAAGGAAGACATAACTTAGAGCTTTCTCAGAAGAAGAAGAAAATTAAGGAACTATAGAAGAATTAGGCAAAAATAAAAGAATAAGTAGAAGGGTGAAAAGGGAGAATGAAGTAACTCTCGCAGGTCACATGGCCCTTCCATTCATGTTTCCAGCCATGGGAGGAAGTGGTTTTGCCCTAGTTGATTAAGGCTGGGTGGGGCAGAGTGGTATGTGGGACAGCTGTCTTTGGCTTGACTAATCCCCCGCATTTTGAAGAACAAAGTCAAGTCGGACTATTAATTCTCCAGAGCCATGAGCTACTCTTGATCTCGTAGGCGATCTTTGCTACAATGCTGAAAGAATTATGTAGAGAAGATTGACTAGGGCAGGGAGGTTAGCCTTTAAAGGAACAATTGACAACACAGGACTGGATGGCAGGTGTCTCTCCCTAGATTTTTTTTTGTTTGTTTTTGTTTTTGTTTTTTTGTGATACCAGTGATAGAATTCAGAACCTTGCACTTGCCAGGCAAGCACTTATCCTACTGAACTGTCTCCCTGGCCCTCTTCCTAGACATTTAAGGATCCCCAAAGAGTATGGAGAATGGATAGTCATTTGTTTGTGCTCCAAGTTACCAGTTCAGTTTTCTCAGGAAGAATCTGAGATGTTGAGATTGCTTTTATTTTTGTGTGATTGAGAGTCAAATAGATGGCCATGCATAACTGACTGCAGCGTGCTAGGCCTGAACTGGCCTTTAAGCTCTCAAACACTAGATGGCGATGGGCTTTGGAAGGCTCATGCTTGCTGGCACTCTCCAGTAGTTCAAGACGCCTATCCCAGTGTATCCAGAGCTACCTGGTGGTTAGGGGATTGTTTCTTTTCTTTTTAAAAAAATTCAGGGTTATTTTTCAAAGGTTGAATGTGTTGTGATCTTCAGTACTGGAAAGCTCAATGCCTGCCACCTGCAATGGCTATAGTTTTGTTTTGAGAGCAAGCATTCTTAGAACACAGGCTGCTTTAATTCTCTCTCCCCTTCCACTTGTCACATAGCATAATTTCCCAACACCGATCAATTACAATATAGTTGCAAAGGCTCTTCTAATGGAAAATCATATTAGGTACCATGAAACTTTTTATTTTTTTATCAGCTGTGATGGCCAATAAAATTTTTTAAGGAAAAATCTGTGCTACCTTCATTGCATTAATATGTTCATTTTGTATAGACCAATTTTTCACACTGGTTATACTGAGTCTTTTTTCTTTTCTTTTTGTTTTTTGTTTTTTGTTTTTTTGTTTTTTATTTTTTATTTTTTATTTTTTTTTTGGTATTTTTAGGGAAGGCCCTGCAGGGTTTTCAGGGTCTCACTACTAGATCACATTCATAGTGATCCACTTGTTTACAGCCTCCCAAGGCTAAGATTTCAGGCGTGTGTGCCACCACGCCCAGTCTCAGTTGCCATCTGGGGGCGGGGGTACGTGGGGCTGGCACGGCAGCCCCGGTGATAGTATTCAGTCTTAGTGCATAATGTCAACCATTTCTTCACCACCTAAATATTTACTAGGTGCCAACATTGTGTAAAACATAAACATCTGTTGCTAGCATTTATTTCTAATTACATTTTTAATCACACCTATTTGATGATTACTTATTGGAGTAATATATGTACCTGTTTGATGTCTATTATGCAGGCTCAGGGTTAGAGACCTGGGAATCAAGGAAATAGGTTCTATTCTCGGCATGCCCCTGACTTCTCTGTGACCTTGTCCAGTTATTTAATCTGGGCTTCCATTTCCCCTTCTGTAAATGGCAACTTCCAGGCTTCCCCTTTCCTCTAAATTACAGCCATGAAAGAGTTAAGTGAGGAAATCACTGAATATTACATTTTGTCCTTTTTATAAGCTTGAAATAGTTTCCCAGTAGTTACATACTGCTACTTCTCTTCTGCTTCTTATAATTTATAGAGCAATTTGACCATTAACTTTAAGGGTTAATGTCAAATTAATGAATACTTGAGTTTATAAAAGTAGAATACTTACAAGAAAGACCTTATATTCAATATTCTGTGATACAGAATTGACTTAGCAATTATAATGTTAATAATTACCAAGTAGGATAAAATTTCAGGGCTGGAGTGTGACTCAGTGGTAAAGCATTTGCCTAGCATGTGTGAGGCCCTGGGTTTCTTCTATGTCCAGCACCAGGGGGAAAAAAGGATTAAAAAAATGTATCAGCCCTTCCATCAGTGGTTTCAACAGGTTATTTTCTTCAGTGCCAACCTGGACACACTCTGTCAGCTTGAATCCATTAAAGGCTCTGTCCTCTGCCCGGTTGGCTCTAAAACTTTGCTTGCTTCATTTGGTCTTTTGCCAATAAGCTCCTTCAGGATGTGAAAAACAGTGTTGGTTTCTTAATTCCTGAGATACTGAGGGGGATACAAGCAATCTTCACTATTTTATTTGCTAAAATGGTTGGTTTTCTAATAAAATCCCACTACATAAACACTGACCCTCAAAGAGGTCTTTCTAAAACTCTAAAGTAGGTCAGATCTGGAATCTAAAATAACTCCATACTTGAGAAGTTAAATGGAAATTATATTCCCTGCCATACTGGATGCCAATTGGATGTCACATTTCTGAAACACTCTTGGTTTTCCCCAGCAGTAGATCCCTACAGGGGTGTCCAAGAGGGGTCAGCACTTAGCACTAAGTGCATTTTGCTCTTTGCTTCTATTGAAGGAGGTTTGGCCCACAAAAGCTAGGCAAGGTGGAGGCCTCTAGGAACTCCAAGAGGGGCTTGGCTAATTGCATCTCGCTATTGTTTGCATCCACAAATTGGCAAGCAAAGCCCATAATCATTAGGGATGTGTGGGGCATAAATGATTTGGAGGAGCCAGAGCTTTGTGCATCAGCAGGGTATGTAAAATTAACAGCACAAAACCAAAACAGTTGTTAATGGTAGTTAATTAGAAATGTACTCAAGGAACCAAATTTAATTGACTGCCATCATAAATGACTGTTATTTTTATGCTATAATAATTTTATGTCCTGTATTTTGTTTTCTATTTACAAAATGAAAGTTCTAACCTCTACATTGAAAAAGTCAGCATTTCCTGAGAGTAAAATAGGTTACATGGCTAAGAGAAACAGTAAGTTAAGATCTTTTCTTTGGGAAATGACTTATTTTAATACTTTAATATTTACCATAATGTTCTTCATAAATGTATTTATAGTTTGTATCTGCTCAGTGTGTACATAGTTATGCAGGCTCAAGGCATGTACACTGTAGGGAATTTTAATTTGTACAAACCAGACCTTGAATGAAAGTAAGGAGTTTAGAGAAGACAACTTACCACTTTAGCAAGACTTGGAGTTTGAACAGAGCCAAATAAATGTGGCCATCTTATACAAGAGGCTTTCATCACGAGCCAAAAGTGAATGTTCACTTACTAATGAGAAACTTCTTGCATTCTGTTATATAATTACTGGACAAGGAAGTGCATGCTGCCCAATGTGAATGTTAGGACAACAACCCTTATTAATATTTCATACAAAGTCCTGAGAATAGAGCATGAGTTCGTGTGCCAAATGCCTCTTTCCCACTTTCCTATGCTTTGTGAGATTTTCCTTTTTCCATTCTCCATAGTAATACAAGTGAATCTGATGAGTAATTGTTTCTAATGAATTAACTGTCTCCTATAATTGCTATCAAACATTTCATTGTGTGTTTTAAATTAAAGCAAAAGGCTGAGTCATAGGAAATTTATGTGGATGGCTTTTATAGAGATCTTGTCAGCAACATTCAATGTAGCTTCTCAGGATTAGGAATAGAAAACAGTAGCATAAAATTTGGGGAGACTTCTTTGAAAGATTGATAAAATCTCTCCCATTTTGGGGGACCATGTTCAGATTTTTTACATTACTGAACTGAGAAATTAATATATTCTGACACAGTTTGTTAGGTAATAGTTAAGTAGGCCAGACCATTTTCTATAAAAACACGCACCTACGTTTTTATGAAATGCAAGGTCTGGCCAAATAGCTCAGTGGATTAAAGCTCCTGCAAGCAGGCGCAGGGGCTGGGGTTCGATCCCCAGGCCTACCATGCAGGCCCTGCCCCCGGGGCGCACTGAGACGGGGATTAAGACTGGGTGTGGTGGTGTGCATCTTTAATCCAAGCTCTTGGGAAGCTGTAAACAGGCAGATCACTAAGAGTCTGATCTAGTAGTGAGACTCTGAACACACTGTAGACTCTTCCCTTAAAA
>NW_004524614.1:5526646-5550685 GCF_000260255.1 Octodon degus | reverse complement strand
AAAAAAAAAGTACCTACAGTTTATTAAAAAATGCATCTATATTTTTTACTTATCTGCATTGTCTTAGTAGGTTGTTTCTTGAAATGGAATCTAGTCTATGGTTTTAATGTAAACTCAGTGCATTTTAAATGAAAAAGAAGAACCTGGAAGATCAGGAATATAGAAAATGTATAAAGGATTTAGACTACAGCCCAGGCAGTGTGCTTTACAATGAGCTTCTAGCCATTACTCCTTGTTTCCTTATGCTTTCTCTAGAAGTGCTGTAGGACATACTGCCATTATCAGTGCAATAGTTTACTGAGTCCTAATAGATAAAATGGGTTTCATCAATACATCCTTTCTGGTGCTAAAAACTGTGTTCGTCCCTGTATTAGTCTGCTCTCCCACTGCTAAGACCAAATACCTGACACTGATGACTTAAAGGAGGGGAGACTGATTTTGGCTTATGAGTTCAGAGGGTTCAGTCCATGGCCAGCTGGCTCAGGGCAGGAGAACTGTAGTGTAAGGGCCTGGTGGAGCAAAGCTGTGCACTTTGTGGCACAGGGGAAGAGACTGGAGAGGGAAGGGCCAACAATGAGCTGTAGTCCTCCTGGTCAAACTCTCATGGCCCACCAGACACACTCTGACAAGTGCTTTATGAATATCTTTTAATCCAGCTGACAACTACCACAATTCCTTTGTATACATTATCTCTGAGCCTTCAGCAGTTGTGTATAATAGACATTGATTTCCTATTTTGCCATAAGGAAACTAAAGCTCAGAGTGGTATTTCTCAGGTATTTTCAGATTATGGAATAAAAAGAGAAGAACAAAGTAGGTGGCATCGCAGAAGGTAACTCTGTTTGTGTCTGCCATGACTGCTCACAGTGGATCCCTATAGATTGCCCTTGGAAGGGGCAGACATCCTCCTGGGAATGTGTTTAGGGAAGTACTGACCTACCCTACTAAGTTTGCTCTTCTCAGCAGTAAATGGACCACATTTGTGGAGTTGAGTAGAGCCAAGGCTGGGAGAAGAAAGGAGAAAGAGGCAACAATTCAGGAAATTTAGTTCAAATTTCACAGTATCTTTGGGAGCGAGTGATGATCTGCAGCTGGTGGTTGATGTAAAGTTCTGTGGGTTAGAGGAAGGCCTTGGAGCAGGTGGGCCTGGGCCCTGCAGATATAGGTAGATCCTGGAAATTCACATGACAGGGGGACAATGAAGGGACAGGGTGATACAGGATTCAGTATGGATTGAGATACTAGAGAGGACATGCCAGAACACTAATTTATGTGAATCATCAGATTTGGGATTAGAAAAAAATAAAAATGCCATTGGAAAGACAGGTGTAGACCTAAAATGAAATTTTTAGAGTAGAGTTGGTCACTCACCTCAGCCCATCATTCTTGGCTGTTCTTCCATCTACTGACCAGAAGCCTATCCTGTGGCTTCTTCAGACAGATGGCCTTTTACAGCCTCTCTACTATGGTTGCAGTCTGCAGGCTCTTCTTGACTGTGCATCAGGGACATCACATCCCCAGAACTCTGCCTTATATGTCCAAAAATTAAGGCTTTGGAGTTCCAGTTGGTATTAAGAAAACAACATTAAAATATAAGACTGCGCATGAGCCCATGTTCAGCATGCCTTATCATCATCATCAAGAATTGTGTAAGGTGATCACGGATTTCTACCTTCCTGACAAATCCAAAAGTGAAAGTGGTATTCAAAGACCCTTTAAAGCTAAATAGAAGATCATGACTGGTGGAAGACAAAGAGCTTAGAATTTTTTTATATAGACAAAAGTTACTAAGCATTTACTATCAGGCTGTTAGCGACTTCGTATTTTCTTTACACACACATGAAATTTCATTTAATTATATGTACAAAATAAAATCTTCTTTGAAACAGACTGTAATAGTCACCATTTTTCAGATCAGGCCCAGGGAATTCAAAGTCCTGGTTAAAATGCAAGTTCTGGTTGACATGTCAGACTATAGGTGGGTGGCCTACCCATCATCAACCAGATGACTGAAAGCTCTTCATCCCACAAGCATGTATTCAGTGACAGTTACCTAGATATTAAAATGAGTAACTATTAGTCTAATGCTGATGAGGCAACAAGCAGGTATATTTAAATTTGTTTGGCTGTTTAGTTTTTGTTTTATTTTGTTTTTTGGTACAGGGTCACACTTTGTAGTGCAGGCTGGCCTCAAACTCATGGCAATTCTCCTGCCCTCTCCCCAATGCTGGGATTATAGGTGTGCTCCACCACACCCAGCAGCATGTGTATTTTGAGAAGCCTGTGCTGTTTGGTGTCATGATGTCTGCCTGTAATCCTAGAACTTGAGAGTCTGAAGTAGAATGGAAAGTTCAAATCCTACCTGGGCAGCTTAGCAAGACCTTGTCTCAAAATTGAAAATATGCAGAGCCAGGGTAGTAGATTGCCCTTATGTACAATACTTGATACGGAATGAAAAAAAGGAAACCTGTGTTAAGATAACAAGAAGCAATTTTAGAAGATATTAGGGTACAAAATGGCAATATAATCTACAGCTTACAGATGTGGTCTTTGGTGCCTGAGTCCCCTGCCACCAACTCCTTTCTACCAGCTGTGGGATTCTTGGTAAAAGAAACCATTTCTCTGAATCTATTTCCTCACCTATCCAGCACTGATACTGAGGACATCACTGATATTGAGGTTTTAGGGGTGGAATTAAATAAGATAAAACATGTAAAGTCATTAACTCTGGCTGGCACATTGCAAGTGCTCAGTTTGTTTGCTCTGCGAAGCCCCTTTCCTCTGAAGCAGCGTTATGTTCATCCTATGAATGCTAACAGCCAGCAATCTGACATGTGACCTTTGAGATTAGCTTACTGTTCTCCCAGGAAACATATTTGCATCTTTGGGCAGACCTTTAGATTATTATGACATTTGCTTGTCCAAATGGGACCAGAAATGTTAGGCATTTCATATTATCCAGGAAATTAAAGGACTTATAGCAGTCTGGGTCTCCTCTTCATTGGCTGTTGAATGCTTATTGACTGAAATCTTGTTCAGGCATAGCAGCATGTGACTCCTGTTAGTTTATTTGCCTTTGCCCAACTGTATTCTGGTGTTTTTCCCACAAATCTGACTTGTTTCTTCAATAAGCACAGCCATTCCTTAATAAGAGAGAGTGAATCATGCACTTCTTTCAGGAGGCATGATTTTATATCTTAAATGGAATATCAATAAGAAAATTATTTTTGAGTAAAATGGTGTTGATAATTATGAACCAATGTTTTTCCCCAGCCTTTGCAAAATGAGAAGATAACTTCCTGGCAGTTTTCTATTTCCCATCAGATTGGGAGACACGTCACATGTCCGTATCATTGCCTAGGCTGAAATTTATCCAAGATTACCAGTTTGTCAGGTACTGATATGCTAAGCAGGGAGTTTATCTAGGTCCCCATTGGATCCCTTGTCTTCATTAACATTTGTCACTGTGAATGGAGGGCATGGATGGTGGTGACATAGTGATTAATTTAGGAGGCATGTGAGGTCATGTGGTGGTCACTAATACCTCTTTTTTCAGCACATTTGAGGTAACTGATGGATGGTAGCTTTGGTACCTGACATAAGGTTGGTCCCGTTCTTTGTCAGGATTCACTCTCCTGAATAGGCAGTGAACTGAGCCACACACATGTCTTGCTTATCTACTGTTTGCCAGGTGGCTGGACTAAGCACTAGGGCAACAGTGATGAGAGATGTGAAGAGCTCTCCAGGTAGAGAAATAATCAAATGACAGCATGACCAATCCAGTCACTGTGTGCCAGGCACTGTACTAAGTATATTATCCAAATTAACTCATTTGGTATTGCTCTAATATTCGCTCATGCCCAAGGGTTCTTTTTTAAATTCTTTAAATTTTTACCTTCAGTTTGCTTTTTAGCTCCCATAAAGAAACTAATAAGGGCCTGGGGAGATGGCTCAGTAGAATAAGCACTTGCCTGACAAGTGCAACGTCCTGAGTTCAAACCCTAGTATCGAAAGAAAGAAAAGAAAAGATAAAAGAAACTAATAAGAAATGGTACCATGTTCTTTTTCCCCCGTTGGAGTTAGCAAAGCTAAAAATATATCCATTCTCAAAGAGTTTGATGTGGTTTACAAAAAGTATAATAATCACTTGAGCAACTCTGGACAAAGATAAGATATAGGCCATCATTATGGCCCTCTTTTGTGAAAGAAAAAGAAGAAAAGGAGAGATTAAGGGGTCTATAAGATAAAAATAAGCCAAGAAAACTACAATCATTCAGTAGACTGAGATCTAAGAGAAATGACTTCTCTTCTAGTCTCTAGGATATAGGACAAGCTCCTCGGACATGTTTCTACCGCACTGAGTGTCACAGGACTGATAAGTCTAATACCCTCTGTGCAGGCCATTGGCAGGACACCAGAGCAGAATTTACTAAGAGATTTTGTGGGCTGTGATCCAAGAACAAATTTTCAGAATGATTCAAGAGATCAAAACAGACTGCAAGTCCTTTGGGCAATTTTTTGTGCCTGAAGGCATGACTGGGTTTTTGCTACCAGGGTTATGGAATTAGAAAATTAGAGAAACCATTATTTGAACTCCGGTCTGGTGACTCTAAGATCTGCTCCTTATGCCAACCTGGTCCCAATTCTGGATGCTGGGATATTTCAGTATTGCCTACTATATAGTAAGTAAGCCTCTGTCTTCCTTCTTACAAAAACAGAATATGATAGCTTGAAATATTCTTCACTGAGTGACTGGAGCTAATATCTTCAGCCTCCTTCCTGAGTGTGGTGAAGGGTACTACTGGTAGCCACTTCTAGCATTTCTCTTTGAGGCTCCTGTCTGGGTGTAACCACATAAGCATCCACCCATTCTTTTAGCCTTTCCCTCACCCAGGAGTGGGGCTGAGGGTCCTGGTCCTGGTCCTGGCTGAAGTTCTGTAAAGGATATGGGGAAGGCTGAAGAGGATGTTGTTAGAGCCCATGCTCAAAGTAGAAGAGAGGAGGGAAGCAGAGGCCAAAGGCAGGCCTTGTTCTGAGTGTGAGTGGATGACGGCCCTGCAGAGCAGGAAGCGGTGCACGCCAAGGTGCTCATGGAAAACGTGTTATCTAAACAGAGGTGGCCCGGGACTCTGGATCCCCTCCACCATTGTCCAAGGACCTGACCTATGATGCCTATGATCCCAAAACTCTTTATTCCCTTCCCCCCACCCAGACAAGAAGTAATTTTCAGCATGGGCTCCAAGGCGTCACAAGGTCTCTTACTACATGAGGAAGTCACTTCTCCAGAGTCCCCTCCACCTGACCCTGTGGCCACCCTGAAGGCCCAGGCTTTTTTCCTGTAGCAAAAGGAGCAGGAACCATTCTGTCCAATCACTCCTACTCTACACCCTCTGCTGCCAGCATCCTCTCCCCTTCATTGTCTTATTTGTTTTACGAGAATGTGAGAAGAGGGGAAAAGATAGTGTTTGCAGATTCTATTCATCTGATGGCTCAGATAGGCTCTCACAGTGTTTTGACACGTCGCCCACAGTAGCTGAGGAATGTTTACGTCAGGCCCTTCTGCAGGATGGGGCACTAGGATGGGGAGCTAGCCTTGGTCATGCCCTCTGGCTGGGTTCCAGGTGAGTCTTTTCTATTTTTTTTAAAAGACATCTTACAGCTTCAATTTGCTCTTTATTATGACTCTACCCTTTTGTTTCCTAACTTGACATGGTTCAGTATTCCTTACCAATTCCAATCACGGTTAACATGGGCATTCAAACTCCCATTAGCACATAGACGGATTTCATATTTCATTACTCCAAAAAGAACAAAAGAGGAGATTATCTCTTCTTAGGGTATTGTAGAACTTCCTAGCTCTCTTTTCCTAATTAAGTGTCCTTTAAGTACACACTTAACACATACACCAATTCCTAGGCAACGGCTCAGGCTCAGGTAGACATCAGTCAGATGTTGGGGTACTTGGCATTGCCCCTCAGTCCCTACCCCTACCCTTGAAGCATTCTGTAGAAAGCTGTAGTTTGTAATAAAGTGGGTAACCTTCATCTCAGAACATGCTCAGGGATCATGGAGACAAAATTTAGATACCAGGAAAAGAAAAAGATTGATGTTTTTTAAAGTTTTTTAAAATGATACAATTTGTCAGCCATAAGAAGGAAAAAAGTTCTTATAATTCGAGCCTCGGAACATTTTTATGACCTGAACCAAGCAAAACATATGTTGAAAATATAGTTTTCCTCTACAGCTTTCCCCTACAGCTTTTCACCAAAGGATATCTTATTCCTCTTGAAAATGAAAATTTCTCTTGGCTTGTGATGGTATAGCAGTTTGAGTTCCAAGTACTCCCAGCCTTTTTCTCTGAAACAAGGACTCCAGCTGGGAAGTATGACAGCTAAGATCTGGGAGATAACTTGAGAATGAAGTCGCGTGGGTAATGGACTGGGCTCTGATGTGGTAGAAAGAGTTGGGCAGTTGGGGTTCTACTCCCAGCTCCATGAACCCGAGCAAGGCATCTGATGTCTGTGGGTCTCACCTTCCTAATTAGTAAAAGGGTTTGTGAAATCAGAAGGATGAGACCGGCTTCCTTGGGGGACTCTGAGAACCAGCTGAGGCACCGTGAATGTGTGAAGCCCAGGCAGGACACAGTAGCAGCTCAGTAACGAGCAGCTTCCCTCCAGTTAGCCAAGAGTAAGCCAGAGCAGAGCAGAAAGAAGGGTCAGCTTCCATATCATTTATCACAGGGTGAGAGGAGATCCTTAAACCAAAACAAAGACTTATTTATCTTAAGGCTCAGGCTGCAGAATAGACCTTCTAGGATTGGTGTGTTTATTAAACTGGCAGGAAATCAGTTATTCAATGAGAATTAATTTTATACTAAATAACAAGAAGAGTCTTGCATACCATGACAGGCACTTAACAGATGGTAGTTTTTAGAAAGTCTAAATGAAGAGCTGAACCACCCTGCCCAATTCTTCAGAGAATAATGCTGACATCTTCACCCATTTCTGAAATTGTCACCCGATCCTGCCATTTTCTTACCTGAGTCACTGCAAATAAAACACAGGCATCACCAGTGGAGAAAGTTCACTCACTCTCCCTACTGATCCTACCAGGTCCAATAATTCATCCTTTAGAGAAAGTAAGTATGGATCTGTGTTGCAGGCAGGGTGAGAGGAGAGGGCAGAAGCAATGAAGATGACTGTAAAATCAGAACTGTTAAATGCCAGTCCTAAAGAAAAGCCCGAGCGAATGTAACAGGCCACCTCGGGTGCACAGCATGCACTGCGCTAGAGTGTGGAGCTGAGCACTGGGCGGAGGCATGAGCTGTGACACAGAGAACAGCTGCAGGGCATGTGCTCTCTTGGTTGTGTGAACTGAGAGATGTTTACCAAATTTGGGAGCAAGAGAGCTAATCACTTTATGAGGTCTTAAACAAGACATTTAAATCCTGGGTGCAGCACTGGTGTTGGTACAGGGAGTGTCTGAGAAGCCTTTCTAGACCGAGAGAACCATTATATGTTCTTGGTAAACAATGGTAACAAATGGACATTTGTGTTATATGTGACCTAAGGGTTAACAGAGGGCACGATTCTGCAGTGAACAGAACAGAGGAAAACTGCGGGCAGCCATCGGCAGCCAGGTCTATAGATTGGTCTTGTCTTGGCTTTGGCTTTTTCTGAGGAACCAGACTGCCTTCATCTGTTTTTGGTAGAGGCAGAGCCAAATAATTTCAGAATATAGAAATAACAGGGCAAATCCTTCTCCACTACTGGAGAACCATCCTGAAGCATGTAGGTAGGTCTAAGGGTCATTTACATAGACCTTTCCCATTAGATGCCAACACAATTAGTAATGTGGCCCAGATGGGAGACCTCCTCAGATGGCTCTCAGCTGGAGTCAAACAGATTGACACGTCGCACGTCAGGTTCCAGCTCTGTGTGCTGAATGCAACTGATTTCTTTTATTTTTATCAATCTTTGGACCTAAACTAAGTTCATTCAACTCAGAGCAATTGACAGAGATGACATAGGGTACACTCTTCCCCCACAGTTTTTTTTCCTTTCACTGGTTATAAATACCTCCACGCTATTGTGCTCAGCATGCTGTATGCAAATGGGGGCAGGAGTCCTAAGCTCATTAGGAAAGGGATGGAGGCTTGGAGCATGGAGAGGACAGTACTGAGCCGAAGCTGATAACAGTGGCCTTGTCCAGAATAGTGCATGGGAGCTTTCTTATCTCGCTTTGGCAGGAGGTGCTGTGGACTTCCTGTGCGAAATCAGGAGTGAAGGCTGCTTTCCTCTTGTTGTTCAGCTTCCTCCCCCTCAAGACGGTTCCCAGCACAGTGATTATCTTTGCATCTTCAAACATGGCACAATCTACTTCCTTAAAGGCTTGATGTATTCTTGAGGCTTAGGCAAATTCCCCTCCCCCTAAATCTCTTTTCAAGTGCTGTTAAAGAGTCAGGCTCCTAAATGACATTCTATTTTTATGGTTCCAATCACAAAGAGAAAAATAACAGGCCCTAAATTAGGAAAGAGTCACAGAATCTGTCCTTTCATTTGGAAGACCTGGCAGTAAGCTGGGCCTATGGTTTCTACACCGGGGCCATGTAGCTTGTAACTGCCCTTGGAGTCACAGGTAGAGGGAATGTTGCGGGGAAGGTGCAGGTGTCAGAGGTCAGCAGCCTCAAGTGAACTCAGACAGCAGACTATATTTCCCTTACTCTAACATATTTCTTTGTACTTCCTGAAGGCCAAGTACTGTATATGAAATTCTGATCTTTGACTAAGACTCCTCTTATTTTCTTCATTGCTTTGGGGGAAAACAATGAAAACCTAAAGCCTTCCTCTTTCAGGTACCAGAGAATCTAAGCCTTCTAATGTCATGATCTCAAATGCAAGTGCAACATCTAACTAAAATACAAAAAAAAAAAAAAAAAAAATACACGCGAAAGGTGGGAAGTCAAACAGTAGCTCAATGTATGGATGTTACAGTCTAGCAAATAGAGAACGTTCATAATGAAAAGCAGGACAAAGTGACTTATATAATGATTTAAAAACTATTTTAAAGTGTTTCCAGTAGAAGAGAAAGTATATAGTTTCTGCTTGGTTCAGTTATCTCTACTAATCAATGAGACTTAAAAACATTCACTTACCTTGCCTGATGATTACCCAGGACAGCTAGTAGAAATCCCAGAAATTCCTTAAGGAATGGTCAGCCTGTAATCTAATTGCAAAAACAGGCATCTTTATAATATTTGGAGAAATCTGAAATGTGGTATAGGATTGATTACTATTTCTGTTAGGTATAAAATTATATTATATTCTGTTAGGTTATAATTATATTAGAAAAGATGCAGTTTTAGAAATGCCCACTTACGTATATAGCTAATATAATGTGAGTCTGGCATTTGCTTTAAAGATACTTCACAAATGAAAAAAATAAAAATAAAAATAGGGGATAGCAAGGAAAGGATAGAAAATCTTGATTATTGAAATCTGGCTGGAGGTGTAGCTCAGTGACAGAGCACTTGCCTATGTACAAGTCCCTCGGTTCTATCCCCAGCACATGTGAGCACACACACACACACACACACACACACGCACACACGCACACACACATGCACACGTGAGCACACATACACACAAATCTGGAGATAAGTATTTGGTGGTTTATCACACTGTGTTCTCTACTTATCAGTATGTTGGAAAATAATAAACAATGAAAACGTTCTAGAAATAGAACGTATCAGGTACCTCGTGCTTGCCTGTGTGTTTACAAATGTTTGTGGAGTGTACATTACACTGGGACCCTGCTTAGCTAGGGAGGCTGAGTGAATAAATGAAGACAGCGACTGCCCCTTGAGGCTCTTGGTGCAGAGGCTTTAGAAGTAGTGGAAAAGCGGACTTGTGCTGTGTTGGATGGGGTCATAGGACATCACGGGGACAGAGGGGAGGCTAACCAACAGCCTGGACACAACGTTGAGAACCATTTTCAGCCCAAGGAACAGGGAAGATTATTAACGAAACTTTTTTCTGGCTCTCACAATCCCTTTACCTTCCACTTTATAAATAATCTTTACATAAATGATTTATCTTCACATAAATCATTACTGTTTTTACCTACTTACTATCTACCACTCATTATTCTGGAAACAAAATTCTTCCTGGCATGAAAAATTTCCAGAATCGGCCCAAGACATGCATTCAAGATTAACAAGCTTTCTAATCACCAAAAATTCTAGTCCAGAAGGTAAGAATGCAAAATGATGAAATGCTTAAAAGGAGACTTCGCAGAACTTGTAGATAAACAGCATCAACACCCTCTTTTATGATTAAACACTTGAAGCCTAACAATGTCAAGAGCTTGCCATGATACCCACAAAACTTGAAAGAAATATACAGAATTTAATAACTACCCCCAAAATGCTTGTTTCCAGGTGCATTTAATTAGCCTTAAAAAAATTAACAGTACTACTGAATATTCCAAGTAAAAGCCAACTTTTCATGCATGTGAGATACTGTTAATTCCTCAGTGTTTCTGTTCATTAACATAACTTCATTTTCCCCTGTGTGTGCATGTTATTACCTCTAGGAACTAATTAAAGTGTAGGTATTAAATTTCCTAATCTATGCATTTTTCTTTAATATTTAGAACAGGATCAATGTACGGCAGCACACTGTTTGGTGTTGCTCCTATCAAGCAAATATATTGGGTATTTTTAAGTTCTGAGGATAAACATAGGAAAGAAAATCAAAGGAAAAGAAGATTTATATAAAATTTGTATCTTTGCTATCTGAGAACTTGCCCAATGGTTTTCACTTCACCTGTTACCCCTGACTGCCCCAGGCTGCAGAACAGCATTGTAATGACTTATTTTTTTCAATAGGTTTGACTTTTGCTCCAGTCACGAAGAGTCCTATCTCTTGGATGCTAACAGCAACATAGGCAACAGAATTGAGAGCATCACACAGCGCATAGTAACAACAGAAGGAAAGAATAAGGTACAGTTTGTTAATATGGGCATTGGGGTAGTCTAAAAATATATACTCATCTCCCAGTCCTAGGTTTCTTGGAATAAGAAATAATTCAAATGCTCAAATAAAATTCAAGGAAAAGCAAGACAATATTTGAGATATGTCATGGAGACATACATCAAGATGCTATATTCTGCAAGTGAACCCCAGTTCTGAATGGAATAGATAGATCTGAACCCTTGACTCTCAGATCGCTCCATCAGTGGTTCTCAGTCTTGTCTTCATACTAGATCCACCCAGTTAGCATTATATCCAAATCTCCAAACTGAACCCCTGGGCCCGTGACAGCCTTCCATGCGATCTCAGCCTATAACTAGGTCTGAGAATCACCTGCACGCATAAGTGGGAGGGTAGCAAGCAAAAGCCAGTACAAGTCTTTAGGCTAAAATTGAATGTTTTGGTTATCAGTAGTTCTCATGTTTTTCCATCTTTTCCAGGGCAGAGCCTAAACTGGGTTATGCAAACACACAGTCTATCAGGCTGTCTCAGCCTAGTCCAGTCTAGAAGGCATTTGTTTGTCCTGTCACTCTCGCTCCATTCATTTTCTACTCCCCTAGCCCTTTCTGAGCTCAGTAATTGATGATGCCCTGCAAACCAAGTGAGTCTCACAAGACTGAAAATCTACTCACTGTTAAAAAGTTGCTATTATCAGGTATAAGAATAGCAATACTTCAAAAAATAAATCAATCTCTTGGGCCAGGGATATAGCTCGTGGCATAGTTCCTGCGTGGCAAGTGCAAGGTCCTGAGTCCAATTTTTGATATATTAAAAAAAAAATCAGTCTCATGCTAAAATGTCTTTACACATTCATATCTTGATTTGGAGAAGGGATTGTTAATATAGACACCACTATCTGCTCAAGCGTGATTATACCTAGACTACCTATTAACAACTATATTCTTTGCACTTGAAGATAAAAAGGTAGGTAGCGTCATTCTCTATGTAGGATTTAACAGTATTTTTCAGTATGTAATTCCTTCTGACATATGCTAATGTTATCATCATTCTTTGCCAAGCCAGGGTGGTTTTCTCCATTTTGAAGATAAGAAAAATGAGGTTGATAAGACTATTAACCCAAAGCCACAGTTTAAAAGTGTAAATGAGAAGCAAAGCAAAGCATTGCAATTCAATACTAAGGTCTGTCACAGTTAACTTAAAACCAATGCAAAAATTAAAATAATAGTGCTAACATAACATCAAGAATCACTTATCAAGGGTTTAGGAACAGTTTTATAGCTATAACAATAGTGGTAGGTGATTTTATAACTTCTTCTCTAACGCAGATGGACAGCAGTTGAAAACATTCCATGATGAATAGCTTTTGATGAGAGAGCCATGTAATGATAGAAATAGAGACAATTCTATAAAATTTCAAAGTTTACTTTGGGGGATATTACATCTTAGGGGCATTATCTCAGGTTATTAGCAATTTGCAGTAATTAGTTGTCACAAAATACTAGGGCTATTTCAAGATGTCATGAGTAGCCTCTATTCATTTTGTCTTTTCCTGACTTTTTTGAGTATACAGATCATTTACTGCTGGACATTCATAGTATGAACTTATGGGTATAATTGTAGTAGTAACTTCTGGTCTTATTTTGATAGCTTACCCATAAAACGGTACAACAGGAAATTAAATGAAAAATGAAAATGCTGAATAAGATTTCTAATCAGTTTGAACTATGAAGTAGTAATGAATACTATGTGATACCTATAGAAAGTGGTAGGAGTGGAGTATAAAAATGTTACTGAGCTAGAAGGACTTTCCACATTTTGTCATGTGGGCCTAAAACAAATGTACTATCTTTTTTAGTTAGGAAGATTTTTAAATATATACTTCTGCACACAGTTAGGACTTAGGCCATCTGACGTGCATTCAGGAGCCCAGGGTTAAGTTCTGCCCTTTTAAATCTACAAAACCATAGGGCTGGAGCTATAGCTCAGCAGTACAGTATAAGGGTGTGAATTCAATTCCTGAGACCAAAATAAATAAATAAATAGAATTTAAAAATCTATAAAACCACTTGCAATCAGTTTCTTTTTCCTGGAATTCTGCCCTCCAAAACTGGTCCTAATGGTATTTGCCCCACTTAGCTTCCTATTATAGTGAGGAGAAGAAATAATAGGGAGAAAGTAGTATTTGAAAAATATACCAGCCACATACCCTGTAATACAATCAATCCCCCCAACTGATTATAATTATATGTAATAAAGATTTTTGTTAATGCAAAAATTACTTGCATTAAGTAAACTTTTAATACTCTTTTAAAACAAGATTTAGAGGTGGAATATGAGCAGGTGCAATGGTAACTCATTAGATTTAGAATAAATTGTTTATTTCATGCTCCATAAAAACTCATTTGAGAGTTTGCAGCTTTTACTACTTTTACTTTTGAATTAACTCATTTGTCTTTTTGTGTGTTCCTAAAGGTATTTTTCAAATGATGATGACATAGAAATTTTGCTACACGTAGTGCTCTTCCCATCTGAAACTGTTCTCTTTTTTGGTACATTTTTAGAAATTAGGTCTGGATTTAGACGATGACGGTGCCCTTAATTGCTATCACATGGGCACAGGCAGCCCAGGCACCAGTGCCCTCTAGGGATCAGGGACCTAGGACTTACACTGGGGAACTTGTTGAATTTCGGGAACTTGTTGTCTTTGTCCCTTTTTTTTTTTTTTAAACTCACAAAAGGGTATAAATGAAAATGAAATTCGGTTTTCTTATGGCAAGTTGGGGTCCAGAATTGTGGAATGTGGGTCCATCAGTTGCAGCAGTTCCTAGAAAATATGAAGCTTTCATCGTGTAAAGCATTATGGCGTTACTCCTATAAGGCTGGAGAATCGTGACTGTTGGAATGTAGCATGTCCACTGAGATGAAGGCCCGTCACGAAGTGTGTGCACTATGTGACTCAAGGCCACAACTGCAGTACTTACCACAGAATTGTTATTTGCATTTTAATTCTCACACAGCCCCCAACTTGTTCTGTTTTCCCATAAATTGCCTCTAATGTACCTATGTTAATTTTAGATCCCGCCATGCCCTTTGTACATCCACTTTTATTTCTCCCTAAAACACTTCGAAGCAAGTTAAATTAGAATCATTCCAAAATTAAAACCACTGCTCCATATATAGACTTCTTAAAAACTAGTACTGGAAGTTAGGCTGCGTGACACATCACTCCATTCATGCTATTCTCTGATGTTGAAATGACATTGCAGAAGTGAATTACTAATGGCTAGAGAAAGGGAAGGAAGGAAGGAAGGAAGGAACATGAAACACCAAACTTACAGTACTTGACAATGATCTCTATGAGTGTTCCTCTGCCATATAAAAAAAGAGGGGAACAGACTGGAAGGATCTGTTCATAACATCTAAATCTCTGTGGTCCCAGCAAGATTTCCTCCAAAGCAGAAGTACCCCAAAGCAGTGAAAATAAAGAGCAAAACATATGACTCCTTTAAGAATGCAGAATTATACTGGACTTCAAACCTCACTGAGAGGTTGCTAGGGATTGAGCTACCTTCAGCCCCACAATTAAATTTTACAGTGTTGTAATTTAGTGTCTTCCTATATGAGGCAATGTAAGTTTCAAATAGATGTGAAAGGACTGATACTCACTATCTTCTACTAATAGGAAGCAGGACATTCTAATTTTATTTTAGTACTTTTAAAAAAATTTCTCAGGGATGAGGAGATGGCTCAGTGGATTAAGTGCTTCCCTGGCAACCGCAAGGGCCTGAGTTCAAATTCGGTTTTGGAAAAAAAAAAAAAATCTCAGTCCTCTTTTGCTTACTTTCAATGTGGAAAATGAAAAATAATAATAGAAGTAATAGAAGCAGATAACTGCAAGAATTTCTTTTGGTGTTCTTTGTAAAATAAATGATCATGACTTCGTTTGGGGGGTTTTTTTGACCAGAGATTGAACTCAGGACCATGTGCTTGCCAGGCAGACACTCAAGCCTGCTTAGCTATCTCTCAGTCCCTATGACTTTAAACATATGGTACAACTCTCATCTTTACACTTTGTCTTTTGAAGTATTATAGTGATATCTGGGGCTCCAAATGTTATGCTATTTTTTTTTTTGAAATAATAGCTTTTTGGTTATGTGCATTGGGGAACAGATTTGTCCCTTGAGCATAAAACATTCACATATCCACACGCGTTGTCATATGCATTGACTTGTAGTTCAGCTGAACAAAACAGATCTACAACTCTCATTTGAATTCCTTTCTCTAACCTCTTAAAGTTTAAACTTTAATTGTCAAGTATTTTTATATTTTTTACGAAACTATATTTTAATTTACAATTTTAAAGTGTATTCTTTGAAAGAAGACAGGTATCTAGAAATGAGATAGTGAAGTTGACCATAGAATATAAGTTGCACCTTATTTTAACATTTTCCTTATAGCCATTTCATTCACCAGTCATTTTTTCACCTCACACAACAATTTAAACATTGAAAAGCAGCTTGCAGCTTATGTAAAATGTTATCAAAGAAGGAAGCTAGCGTTCTTATACGTAATAGCATTTAGCTTATGGCCCATCTCTGCTGATTAAAGGAGAAATTCTCAAGAAAAAAGCCAATTCAAAGAGTAGACTGAACTTTACCAATAGATCTGTATTACTCATTCTAATGGGTTTCAATAGCAAAAGCAATTTGATTTAGAAATTGAGAACACAGTTACTGAAGTTCCACACAGCTGGGTGTAAGATTTTTCCAGGCTTATCTGTGGCCCTGTATGTCTTAGGTGATCAGTTAACTTTATAAGCCTATGCTGCCTCATCTATAGAATAGGACAAACTTAGTGTTCAATGATAATAAACAGCTGGTTGTGGTGCATGTACCACTGGAATTAAGTAATATATGCATCTCATAGGGATTTAGGAAGGATTAAATGAGATAATACATGTACATTGTTTTGCACGTTATCTGGTCCCTAGCAGAGGTACATAAAATTACCCAGAAATAACCAAAAAAAACCCAACAAAACACGCTCTTCAAAATCATTTTCTATATCTATTTTAATAGAGACTTTGGCAAGGACAATCCTGAGGTAGACCTGACTATATAGACAGTATCTTATTTGGGAAGGCAACAGTCAGACAAAGGAAACATTTAAATCCTCTCCTACCTCCATGGTTCATCCTAAGACATGGATTCAAATCAGTTCTCAGTAACTCAGCTTTGTCTGCTGGCTGTGCAGTAATTCTGACCTAGCTGATTTTCACTGAAGCTTAAACACACAGTCCTTCCCAAGTTGCCCACATGCAGCAAAGGTGTGCATGTAAGTTGCCTTTCACTTGTCATGAAACCCAGTGCTTGTGCTCATTTGCTGAGTGCAGTGAAAACAGCCTCATTTAATAGAAGCCCAAACACAAAGAATAGATATGAGTGATTGCTATTCCCAAACTTTCAAATATTGCCCAGCCAACAAAAATAGTTTTCCAATTAGTTACTGTGCAAAAATAAAAATAAGTTTATTTTTTAATAAAAATAACTGAAAATAAGTTTCTACTTAGGCCTCTTAGGATAAACTCTTGAACTGATCTTAAACACAGTCCCTGTGCTGACATGACACCGAAGAAAGCTTCCATTTATTTATTTATTTGTTTATTTATTTATTTTTGGTGTTTTGAGACAGAGTTTCACTGTATAGTTCAGGCTGGTCCTGAATTCACTAGGTTTCCCAGGCTGGCCTTGAACTTACAGCCGCCCTCCTGCCTCAGCCTCCCAAGTGCTGCGGTTACAAGTGTGCGCCACCATGCCTGGCCTAGGAAGGCTTCAGAAACTATTTTCTGTTTCAGAAACTATTGCAAGCTTCTTTGCAACACAGAAGCCTGAGATTCCTTAGACAACAAAAAGGAGTCTGTCTTACTTGGTGATCTCTCCTGCCCTTCCAGCTGTCACCAGCTAACTGTTCCTTTCACGTTGCCGCCTGCGCGCGTCTCTTCTAACTCCGCCGCGTTCTTCCGAGTCTCCTTACCTATAAAGACAGAACTCCCTTACATTTCTCAGCTGGGATAAGGGACCACAAATAGCTAGTACTAGCAGCTCGGAAGATGCGTGCCATTTCAGCCTCAGAGGATGCAGTGAATGGAGCCATGTGTCATTCAGCCCAATTTCCAGCACTAGGTTTTAAGAAGTGCTGGAAATGTATGGAACAGTGGTTTTGAGGGGTTTCTAATCTAATTTATTAAGTGTTTCAGGAATCCTTCTCAGTGACTAAACTATTGCAGAATGTTCACAGCACGGGAAAGTCATCTGTCACATTTCGGCTCATGCATAAACATAGCCTGTAAGTCCCTTGGTCACTGTGTGTGAGCTAGGAGCACCAGTTAGTCAGAAAGTATGATCACAGCCCCCTGGCATTTCGCAGTCCATGATCAGTTATTTACATCCTAGAAGACAAATTGCAAAGATGTATAAGCAACTGAATCAACTTTTTTGTGTGTAGTTTAAAGTAGGAAAAAAAAAAAACCTAGCCTTTTTATTTTTATGCAGAATATGCAATATTTATGTATGCAATGGGGTTAAACTTGTAAATTACAGTTGTCCCATATGGCAATTTTATTCTTTAATAAAAGCAATTTAGGTCTAAGGTGTCTAAATTTTTGTTTCATTATTTGTTTGTTTCATTATTTTTTAGTCATCACAGTTTGAAAGTATTTTAACCTCACACAACCTTGACTGTTAATATTTCCTTCAGGACAAAGTTGTCAAACAGTAGCAATGAAATCTAATAAGGCAGTGTTGTATTAACTCACAATTTAAATCTTTACTTTATAGGAACAGAACATACTTACAAACTAGGGAATTTACAAACGCACACACATGCATAGCAGGACAATCTGAGTGAGCTTCTCAGCCTCATGTCCTCTCCAGGATTGTCCAAGGCTGGTGCCATGTTCCTTGAGCACACAGAAAAAATACCTCAGTCGGGTTTTCTCTTCCATCCTTGCTCATGTAACATGACTGGCCTGGAACCAAAGGGCCAAAAGCCTCCCGTTTCAGGCGTCATCACACTCCCAGGCACCCAGCAAGGAGCAGCCAAGGTCTCACCTTCCCTTCACTGATGTGGAGCTGGCTACCTTGTAGGTGATACCTGCAGTCCCACAGCTCGGGCTCAGGTCTAGGGTTGTTATCCCAGCAGCATTAGATAAGCCTGAAGCCCTCCTAGGAGTAGGATGTCATGGGCTGCAGTCTCTGGAGGACCTGCTTTCCTGTTATTTTTCCATTTTTCCTGTGGCAAAGGAAGGAGAGAGCTTTCTGTTAACTACCAACTATACAATACTATCTTTGCTGAATGAACGAAAGGACTGAATCATTTCAACTCTCGGGAGCTGTCTAGTGATGTTTAAAGATGTCCCATTTAAACTAAAGTCTCTTTCTTTTGCAGATTGCAAGCTCCTTGGTTGTGGCAGACTCAAGAGATTCTGGAATCTATGGTTGCCTGGCTTCCAATAAAATAGGAACTGAAGAAAGAAACATAACTTTTTATGTCACAGGTAAGCTACAACCCTGTATCTACAAGGACAACCTGTGACCTTGGTCCATCTTCAATTCTGTTTGCTCTTAGTGTTCTTATACCCTGAGTCATTTTTTTTTTTTAATCTATGGAATTGTCAGGCTTTGAATACTTTCATTCTTGCTTTCAATCTAGAAATCTACTACATTGTTGGCTCTCCTAAAGTTATTTCCCTAAAAATCTCTGTTAGAATTGTTCCTGTTTGTCTGCCTCCAGACCAGATTGTGAATTTGAGATCTTGTATATTTATTTTGAACTCCTGTTAGTACCTACAGCAGTTTCTCAATAACAAGCAAGGAAACCCAATACCTTTGATGCTGTAGTATTTCTCTTAATGCAGAAGCTAATTGTTTCATAACTTTAGTAATTTAGATTTTGAGTGGAATGAGGCTTTTTCATAGAAATCTTAAATGGACCTTTATCAACAGTAGTTTAATGAGTTTTTAAGAGCATGTAAGAATTTTTTTAAATGATGGTCTCTGAAAATCTTAAAACCTCTAAAGTACACGAATGGCACTCCTTATGTCCCTCCACGGGTACAGGAAGGAAATAAGTAGCTCAAAGTATAAAAACAATTGCCTGGCTCCACACTCCCCCAGCTTCTGAGGAAATCTGGGCAGCCTGCCAATTCTCTGGAAACTTCGCATTGCATGGGACAGACTACAGAGATTGCCTAGAAGTCTCCAGAAAGAAACAGGGAGGGGTAATCTCTGTTGGGTCGACAGGGGTTTAGCCAAGCTCCAGAAAAATCATTCACAGGAGCATCTCACAGTTCACAGCTGGAAGACACTCTTAGAAAGTCATCAGAATCCTAACTTCCACCATCTCCAGACAAGAAAGTAGGTGCTTGAGAGTGAAAGAGGTACAAGGCAGAGCTGCTGTATGCCCCATCGGCCCGTCGTCTCACCATACAGAAGTGGAAAGAAAAACGTCTTTTCATCTTTTCCAAGGGGGGAATTCTGACTGGGATTTCATGTGGCTTGGCTTGCTAATAAATCCAGATGCATTGGATTAATTAAATATAAAGATCTGTATTGTTCTTTATATTTGGTTGGAAACAAGTTACCATCTGAACCCATAATCACTCTATTTAGCGTACACAAGGCTAAGCAATGCTTGCTCTTCTCTCAACAGTCAAAAGTGTGCAACAGCTTAAGAAGCACTGACTACTGAACAGTGCATGTCAGCTCTGCTCCAAGCACTGGAAGGGGAACCAGTGCATCCCTGTTTTTCTAGGAAGACAGCTCTAACACTGAGAAGATGAAGAAATGATAAATTACATGTCTCCTAGTATCAAAACTTGGGTACAGAAGAACGTAATGGGAGCTGTGGGGGAAGCTCGCTGGCAGGCCACTTGCTTAGCACACAGGCTCTAGAGAGCATTATCCTCTGCTCTGCCACAAGGTAGTAATATAGGATGGGGAGCTAGCACAGAGGTCTAAGCGCCTGCCTGGAAAGTGCAAGGACCCAATTTCAATCCCTGGGACTGCATGCAGTGCCATCCCTGGAACCAGTGGCACATGCTTGTAATTCTACCACTGGGAAGGCTGAAACAGGCAGATTACTACAAGTCCAAACTGCATAGCCAGACCTGGTCTCAACAGTAACAAAAAAGGTAGTAATATGATGCAATTTACTCCTTAAAGCCACCACTATCCAACTGTCCAATTGAGAAATAAGACACAAGTATAATTTAAAATTTTTCAGTTACCATATTCTTTAAGAGCAAATTTTACTTATTCTAAATATGCAAAACACTATAATTTCAATATGTAATCAACATGGGAAGGGTTCTGAAGATGGACTCTAAGGTCTTAAAGATGCTGAGCATGTACTTTGTACTTTGCCACTGAGCTACACCTCCAGCACTATAATTAACATTTAAAAATTATTCCATTGTTTCAGTCTTCCTTTGAATCTATCTAAATAAAAGCCATAAAATTCAGTACAGTATTGGACAGTGCCGCCCTAAGTCTCTGAACAGGAGCAGGATGAGACAGTACTGGGGGATGGGGGTGGGGATGAAAAGGAAGAGGAAAGAGGCCGGGCCCCGACATTGGCAGAGCCAAAGTGAGAGGGCCAGAGGTGGCCCACAAACCATTCATTTCACCTCTGGTAGGTTCTAGGTCAAGCCAACAAGCCATTGTATTGGTTCTCATTTCCTCTGGAAAAATGTACCTTCACCAGGATCCAAAAGGCCAGGACAACTTTAGGATCCTGGGACTATTCAGAGCTGACTGCAGCAGCACCAGTGGTGCAGAATTGATAGGCACCTCAGGTTCCCTGCGGACTGTGACCACACCAGCAGGGGCTGTGCACCTGCAGGTGTCTCCCTGCTCCCCATGCCCCGGCTCTTGCCCCTGACTGAGTGTTCTGCCAGCCATTTCTCAGCTGGTCCTAGAGCTGGGCCCACGAACAAGCAGTCTGCTCTCACGAAAAGGAAGAGTCCTACGTCAGCCTGGAAATAAACCTGGGATCATCTCCTTTGGGGAATGTTGGGACCCCAAGGACCCTGAGTGTGATACAGGAACAGGGTGACACAGTCTCTGGGTAGCCTGTGGACTCATCACATCATAAGGAGGCCTAGAGCCAGAACAGAGCCCCCCAGCAGCCGCCTGTATGAACCTTGGTATGCCTCCTAGTGAAAGAGAACTGCCACAAGCAGAGGCAGCAGCATTCACACATCCTTCAAACATTCCTACTGGAAACTGACACTTTTCCTCCAGAAATGCAAGCAGTTTAATCTTAAAACTGAGTGCAAGTTCAACAAATCCAGCCCTCTTTGCCTAGAAGATGCCTTCTTCAAATAATTCACTCCAACCAGTCCGGAAAAAATTCTAGTTTAGGTTAGTGAGAGGTTAACTGTCTTACATTCATTACTCATTTTTAGCTAATGATTATCTTTTCCTTACTCAAATTTACTTCACAAGATTTATGTTCACCAGAAGTAAGAATGAATACTAACATACTATACCTTACACACCTATTTTTCTGAGAAAAATGAATCTACATTTGTTCAGTGCTTAAAAAGTACTTTCCCCAATGAGGAGTAATGCTTTAAAGCTGGCCATCCAAAATGTTAATGCTGTAAAGATCTGGATTTGGATCTTCATTCTTCATTTCAAGTGTGTTGCCCTTTTCTTAGAAAACAAATATTTTGCCTTCAAACTTATAAAACTGGTTATCTGTGCCCTTTAGCATTTTTGACAGCTTCATCTGTCAAAACGTCAGCTGTCCAAACTTCAGCACTCACAAGCACACGGTGATCCACTTAAAACAAGAAAAGTTTTCCAGTAACCATTCACTTTCCTTTCAGAGAGTGCTAGTTACATTCTTCAGTGTAAGAAAAACTTCTATATTTCTACATGATAAATGCGATCTCTTTCATCTTTTTACACATCAGCATTTTTCTCTTCAGTGAATGTAATCCACATGCCTAATCCAATCACGTCAAAGTGTTTACCCCTAGACATTCACCTTTATAAACATACTACTCATTCACCTCACCGCAGATTGGATGTGTCTTCTGAGCCAGGGTTGATTCTTCTCTGTGACACCTCGTAAGGCTTTGCAGATATGACGTGTGTTAAAAAAATGAATGAAGATGAAGACTGTTGGATCTGAAACATACTGAAGTGTGGGAAGATTTCTTGTTTTCACTTAGGGGTCTAGAAGGCAGTTCTTTGTTGGGTCTGTTTTTGTACTCAGGCTAGAAAAAAGTCAACATGAATTAAGGGGAAATCCCTCTGGGATCATTAAGCAACTGAGGACATTCTATTTATCATCTTCCATGGATCAAAAGAGAATACCAAAGGGGTTACATCGAGAAATAGACAATCTTGTCTAAGAGGCTGTCTGATGACTGAAGCCAAATTAACTTCAATAACTGTGACTGTCAAACAAGGAAGAGACCTCAACATGGATTTGATCCTCATCTTTCCTACGTGTGTGTTTTGCAATTTTGCTGGCGCTAGGCATGACCACAGGCGTGTGAGCAGTTACTGAGGGTGAAACAGGAACAGCATTGCCTTATCTCCCTGATTTCCCAGTGTCACTAAATGCATTTTATTTTGAGATTCCTGGTGGTGCTTGGCAAAGATAAACAAAATCTTCCATCAGGAAACCTGTGAGCTATTTCCACAGGAAGTTTCAAATCACTAAAGTAAACAGAAGCCCTCTACATGATCTCAATGGTGTTACTGGGCTCCCTTGGGTTCTGACGAGCAGGATGGGACCTCAGAAGTGGAAAGTTTGTGGTCTTGCTAGAAACTGTCTGTGACCAGTGCAACCAGTGCCCTGGACCTCTGCTCCACTGTCTGTGTAAAATCTGATGGCTAACATTTTAGTCCTTATACTTGGGAAATGTCCAAAATGTAAAAAGATGCTGAGTTCGAATAGCTATTTCTAACAGCTCACTTTTAGGTTTAAAAATGACTGTCAACTACTCCTTCTTCTTGGGGGACATTCTTAGATTTTCATTTTGAAGCACCAAAACCTCCAGTGGTCTCCTCTCTCCTCAGCCACTGACAGCTTCCTACGCCACCTTTAGCCCCACACCCAGCTTTCAAATGAATACTTTGGCATTTCTTCAGACGTGACACTTTATAATACAGCCAAAGCCCAGAAAAATCAGAAAAACAAGCAAAGTGAGATTTAGGAAAGAGTTGATATGATATCTAATTTTGGACTATTGTCCCCTTAAGGTTTAAAGGTTTCTTTATAGCTTTGTGTGCAAAGGATAATAATAATAATAGCATAACATAGTGCTTTTCATCTTCAAAGCACTTTGTAAAATGTTGGCCCAAATTCTTTGCTCAAATATAGATACATCACTAGTAACAAGCAACAGGAGGGTTTGAGAGCAGGTCAGTTCAGGGCCAGTAGCCAGTGATTAAAACGCTCCAGTGAAATGGTCCAAAATGACACTGAGGAACTTGCAGCTCCGAAGCTAAACAAAGGTGCTGGCAGGAGCGCTTGAGCAGGAGCAGCACAGGTTATGGCTGAGACACCTCGGAGCTGGAGCTAGAGGCGAGCTGGAAATTGGCGTGGGGCAAAGGGGCTTTGAAAGACACACTCACCTCCGTATATTATACATGTTTCTGAGAGTAAAGTTGATTTTTTTTTTTAATCTTACAGTTGCACGATCAAACATAAGGTCTCACACATGCTAGGCAAGCACTCTCCCACTGAGTACACTATCACACCCAGTCCTCAATTTGATGTTTTCAAAAATTATTATTTGTAGGGCTGGTGAGATAGCGTAGTAGACTAAGCACCTGCTTAGGGAAGCACAGGGGCTGGGGTTCAATCCCTGAGAGCACGTGCCACACTGGCCCCGCCCCTGGACATGCTGAGCCGGCCACTGAGTCTGGGTGTGGTGGCTCACGCCTGTAATCCTAGTACTATGAGGCTGAAAACACGAGGATCACTATGAGTCCGAGAGCTGCATAGTGAGACCCTGTACCAAATA